>NC_142462.1:111493219-111797784 GCF_049115385.1 Moschus berezovskii | reverse complement strand
GACACTGAAAGGTGTATTCTTTCAGTAATTTAAAACTCTTCTTTAGAAATGATGTTGTTGTATGTAATATAGAAAAAAGAGGATTAAATTTGAGTTTTAGTTTTGAATCATAAACGGGATTCTCAGTTGAATTGAAACTTCTTACTCTTTTTGGTCCTGGAGAAGGGAAAGGCTACCCGCTCCAGTACTCTTGCCTGGAGAATCCCCAAGGACAGAGGATTTTGGCGGACTTCAGTCCATGTGGTCACAAAGAGTCGGACATGACTGAGCAACTAAGCACCACACTCCTTTTTGGTATTGCTGATATTGGGAAAGTTATCAGTGTCAAGAGATTCTGCAATTTGTTTAGTATCAACATATTTTTCATGAACATTTTGCTTCATTTGCCTTTCAAACGGAGAAGGCAATGGCAAGCCACTCCAGTACTCTTGCCTAGAAAATCCCATGGATGGAGGAGCCTGGTAGGCTGCAGTCCGTGGGGTCACTAAGGGTCGGACACGACTGAGCGACTTCACTTTCACTTGCCTTTCAAAAGTATTAATTCCCTTGACACTTCTAAGTACGGAATTTTTGTTTCTGCATCATTTTTAATTTAACATTGGATTTGCCAAAGCTATTACAAGTTAGTAGTAGAAAATAAATGTTAAAATGATTATTTTCAAAATCATACCTTTGACTCGTGTTGCAGAAAATGCACCACCACAATGGTTTTTAACAGAACCTTGCATTCTTCTTTTAAATAAGTTTCTAGTATCATGACAACTTCAATTTCCTGTGTGTTTTTTCCCCCCAAAATTGGCTTCAAATTTCTTTCCTAAAATTGTTTTCAATAAACTCCAATATTAATGTCAAACAAGTTGTGTGTTTTCTATCAATTTTAAACAGAACAAACAATACAGGATGTTTTCTTTTTTTTTTTCAGGGATTTGTTGCTCTGATCCCTTATGTTTTCCATGTGGAGTTATGACACTGTCATACTCCTAGTCATTCAAATTATTTTGTCTAGATTATTTTGTTTATTACTTGTAGATTTGTCAAGATGATTTTTGTAGGCTTTCTACTGAGAATTGATAGTATCTGTGTCAATAGAGCTTAACAGTTTTTCCCCAGGAAATTCTAGCCCAAGGAGATAAGATTGCTAAACAGTAAATAACTAATTTCATCATTTCCTTCAGGAAATTTCTGCGCACCAATTTATCAAGGCAAACAGTTACCTCATAGTGGAAAGCAGCAAGTCATAGTGAAAAGAACTGTGTGCTCACCTGGTCAAACAGCTTGCTTATCAGAACAAGAGTTTGTTCACAGACTTGATTCAAGACTTAATTTGCCCACTAACCCTAACTATTAGGTTACAAACCTTGTCTAATCCTTCAGTTCAGTTCAGTCGCTCAGTCGTGTCCGACTCTGCGACCCCATGAATCACAGCACGCCAGGCCTCCCTGTCCATCACCAACTCCCAGAGTTCACTCAAACTCATGTCCATAGCGTTGGTGATGCCATCCAGCCATCTCATTCTCTGTCATCCCCTTCTCCTCCTACCTCCAATCCTTCCCAGCATCAGAGTCTTTTCCAGTGAGTCAACTCGTTGCATGAGGTGGCCAAAGTATTGGAGTTTCAGCTTTAGCATCAGTCCTTCCAATGAACACCCAGAATTGAGCTCCTCTAGAATGGACTGGTTGGATCTCCTTGCAGTCCAAGGGACTCTCAAGAGTCTTCTCCAGCACCACAGTTCAAAAGCATCAATTCTTCGGTGATCAGCTTTCCTCACAGTCCAACCCTCACATCCATACATGACCATGGGAAAAACCATAGCCTTGACTAGATGGACGTTGGTTGGCAAAGTAATGTCTCTGCTTTTTAATATATTATCAAGGTTGGTCATAACTTTCCTTCCAAGGAGTAAGCGTCTTTTAATTTCATGGCTGCAATCAGCATCCACAGTAATTTTGGAGCCCAAAAAAATAAAGTCTGACATTGTTTCCACTGTTTTTCCATCCTTACCAGTTCCCTATTTGGAAGAGCTTGCCTTAAGTTACCTGAACACAGACTGTTGAGACGCTAACATTCTGTCAAGATGGTGGTCTCACTTGATGCTGTAAGTTCAACACACTTGGTTTTCCCTGAGCGACAGGTTTTTCTGATGTTTCTTGCACAGGGAGTCAACAGTGTAGGGAATATGCTATGCACAGGCCTGTATTATAATTAACAGGGCTTCTTTGAAAAATAAGAATGACTTTCTCATAGCCCTCAGGCGAAGAGCTGGAGTAGTGAAAAGTACATCTTGGAAAGACATCTTGAAAATAAGATGTTGAAGTACTGATGTGACTGATGGAAAACCATTACTGACTGTTCCATAACCAGAGCCTTGAAGGAGTTGCTGAGAAAGGACATCACTAGCCAAAGGGCTAAACAAAGTCATGAAAGGCCTGAAGGTTTGATGTTGAGGACTGTGCATTGTGTATCTTTATCCCCGATCTGAGATGGTAAAGAGCAGATATCTCTAGAGCACGAATAAGGAAGTAGAAGTTAACAGTAAAAGGCATGCAAGGATTAGGATCTGGGCTTTTGCCTGCGAATGGCATCAGCCCCCTGATCCCCACTTAATTTCTGAGTCTTATTTTTCCTTATTCTTCTGTGGCACCACTCCCTCAAGTCGGTTCGTTGTTGAACTGGTCCCGACAAACAGTCAACATTATTAAATATATATATACTCTTTTTCTAGTCATAATGTGCTGAATACATTCCTATAAAATTTTACATACGTGTGTGCCTTTTTGAAATAGAAAAAATTTATATAATCTGTTCTACATAGCGTGTCTCGGGGGTTGTATCTAAAATAGGTAAGGGACTTCCCTGGTGGTCTAGTGGTTAAGAATCTGCCTTGCAATGCAGGGGATGTGAGTTTGACCCCTGGTTGGGGAACTAAGATCCTACGTGACATGGAGTAAGCCCGTGTACCACAACTACTGAGCCCACGTGCCACAACTAGAGACTCTGTGCTGCAACAAAGGATCCACAGGAACCAATGAAGATCTTGAGTGCCACAACTAAGACCCAATACAGCCGAATAAATAAAATAAGTAAGTGATATTTAGCACTTCTCACTTCAATCACTTTACCCAAGGGCTTCTCTTGTGGTTCAGCTGGTAAAGAATCCACCTGCAGTGTGGGAGACCTGGGTTCAATCCCTGGATTGGGAAGATCCTGTGGAGAAGGGAAAGGCTACCTACTCCAGTATTCTGGCCTGGAGAATTCCATGGACTGTATAGTCCATGGGTTCACAAAGAGTCGGACACGACTGAGCGACTTTCACTTTGTTGATCGCTTTACTTTTACTTTACTCAAATAATGTTTGATTTGCTGTGATGTTTGTATTCTAAGAAAATGTTCTACATTTAATGCTCTCACTTCTTGTGGTTGCTGACAGATGAAGAAAATTCTCATTTATTATGCTTATTAAGTTCTTGGATAACCTGAATATTAGTACTGTCACACCAAAACTGTATCATCTATATGTTTTTAACAATTTTGTGAGATATTTTATCTTATTTCCACATAGTTTCTATTTTATAGCGTTAATAATTATTGCTATATTTTAAAATCACAGTTCAGTTTCAAAGGTATAACTCTGTTGTTGACATGCATTTAATTTTATTCATGTTTATTTAGAGCATGTAATAATGCTGTCAAACTTTCCAAGTGGCCCTAGTGATAAAGATACTTGCCTGCCAATGCAGGAGATGTAAGAGATGTGGGTTTGATCCCTGGGTTGGGAAGATTCCCTGGAGAAGGGAATAGCGACCCATTCCAGTATCCTTACCTGGAGAATCACATGGACAGAGGAGTCTGATGGGCTACAGTTCATAGGGTCACAAAGTGTTGGACACAACTGAAACAACTTAGCATGCACATAAGGAATCCATGTATACCCATGCACACACAAACTGTTAAAACTAAGAAACAAACACAGCAGGGTTGCAGAATACAAGATCAATATGGAAAAATTCAATTGTGTTGGGGTTTCTGATGTGGTGCGGTGGTGAAGAATTCATCTGCCAATGCAGAAGACATGGGTTCCACCCCTGGATCAGGAAGATCCCTGGAGAAGGAAATGTCAACCCACTCCAGTATTCTTGCCTGGAAAGTCCCATGTACAGAGGAGCCTGGTGGGATGGCAAAGAGTCGGACATGACTGAATGACTAAGAACACAAACTTTGTACTGTTATCAATCTTGTCAGTTTTTCCCCATTCTCAATGATATAGAGATAAAATAGAGGGATTGGGAGGAGAAGGGGACAACAGAGAATGAGATGGCTGGATGGCATCACCGACTTGATGGACATGAGTTTGAGTGAACTCTAGGAGTTGGTGATGGACAGGGAGGCCTGGCGTGCTGTGATTCATGGGGTCGCAAAGAGTCAGACACGACTGAGCGACTGAACTGAACTAAACTGATAGACATCTTGGAAGCTGAAAGTTCTAGTAATCTTTGTGTGTGTGTTATTTGGAAGAATTTATGTGTAATGGTCCCTAAAATTTATTACTTGTAACTTGAGGTGGATTATTATCAACCAGAGCTTCCTTTGGATATTCAAGTTATATGGATTTTTATGTACCTGCATCACATTGGGTTTAATAGAGTCTTTGGGTTTTTTCTCTTCCAATGTAAATGAAAATATATCAGTTGTTATTGATATGGAGAAAGACAGCAAATGCATACTGTGTCTAATCAGTGACATCTCAGAAATAACTTCTTTTGAAACTGGTAGCTTTAAATTCTTCTCCTTTTTCCTTCTGTATTTCACTTACTTCCTCCAAAAATTTGTGTAATTATACAAAAATGTTTCTTTCATTTCCTTTAATGGAGCTCTATTTTGTTATACTGATAACTTTTTAAAAATTCTCTTTTGATCTGGGAAGAAGTTAGTATTTTATAATTTGAAACATTTAAAAATAATATGTTTGGGAAAAATATAGCTATACAGTGTAGAAATCTGCAGATAATACCTTAACTAAGTGATCAAAGTTAACATTCCAGCAATGAGTGTAAAGGAACAAAATTTACCTATTCCAGGTTGTCTGTTTGGCATTTGGATTATTTAGAGATATAAATGATCAAAAACCAAAAGACTCAAGAAGAAACTTTGACCTTCTCCCTAACTGCCTAAAAGAATATAGACAGAGAACTTATTCTATGAAAGGGACTACCACCATAGATAACGACAGTACAAACTAAGTGTGGTAGACAGGGAGGAACCTTGCAAAGTCTATCAAAATTCCTCTCCATGTTTCATTGTCTCTGTTGATCAAACGTTTGCTTTACCATCTCCCTGTGAGTTCCTTCCTTTGGAGCACCAAACCTCTACCCACAACATCCTTTTTTGTCTTTAGCTGAAGGTGGTATTTAAGATGAGGGTTTCTGCCATATTGGTAAATTACTCAGTTCTCCTGGGTCTCTCCCATGTATCAGTTCAGTTCAGTTCAGTCACTCAGTCGTGTCCAACTCTTTGTGACCCCAGGGACTGAAGCACACCAGCCTCCCTGTCCATCACCAACTCCCAGAGTTTACTCAAACTCATGTCCATTGAGACAGTGATGCCATCCAACCATCTCATCCTCTGTTGTCCCCTTCTCCCACCTTCAATTTTTCCCAGCATCAGGGACTTTTCAAATGAGTCAGTTCTTTGCATCAGATAGCCAAAGTACTGGCCACCTTCAGCATCAGTCCTTCCAATGAATATTCAGGACTGATTCCCTTTAGAATGGACTGGTTGGATCTCCTTGCAGTCCAAGGGACTCTCAAGAGTCTTCTCCAACACCACAGTTCAAAACCATCAATTCTACGGCACTCAACTTTCTTTACAGTCCAACTCTCACATCCATACATGACTACTGGAAAAACCATAGCTTTGACTAGATGGACGTTTGTTGGCAAAGTAATGTCTCTGCTTTTCAATATGCTATCTAGGTTGGTCATAACTTTTCTTTCAAGGAGCAAGCCTCTTTTAATTTTGTGGCTGCAGTCACCATCTGCAGTAAAGTCTGTCTCTCTTTCCATTGTTTTCCCATCCATTTGCCATGAAGTGATGGGACCAGATGCCATGATCTTAGTTTTCTGAGTGTTGAGTTTTAAGCCAGCTTTTTCACTCACCTCTTTCACTTTCATCAAGTGGCTCTTTAGTTCTTCTTCCCTTTCTGCCATAAGGGTGGTATCATCTGCATGTCTCAGGTTATTGATATTTCTCCTGGCTATCTTGATTCCAGCTTGTGCTTCATCCAGTCCAGCATTTCTCATGACGTACGCTGCATATAAGTTAAATAAGCAGGGTGACAATATATAGCCTTGACACACTCCTTTACCGATTTGGAACCAGTCTGTTGTTCCATGTCCAGTTCTAACTGTTTCTTCTTGACCTCCATACAGATTTCTCAGGAGGCAGGTCAGGTGGTCTGGTATTCCCATATCTTGAAGAATTTTCAACAGTTTGTTGTGATTCACACAAAGACTTTGGCCTAGTCAATAAAGCAGAAGTGATATTTTTCTGGAACTCTCTTGCTTTTTGGATGATCGAACAGACATTGGCAATTTGATCTCTGGTTTCTCTCCCATGTATACATGTTGTTAAATTCTTGTTTGATTTTCTCCTGTTAGTCTCCCTCCTGTCAATTTAATTCGTAGATCAGCCAGAAGAACCTAGAATAGTAGAGAAAAATTTCTTCCTCCCTGATATGAGACACGACATCATCATGTGCCTGCTGACATCATGAACTGAGAAGAAATCAGTATCACTTGAAGACAGGAGATATCTTGTCCTCAGACTGAGCAGCTGGAACTTGTCTCCTTGTTTTCTCTTGGGATAAAGATAATGGCAGGAGCAGAACTCTGCTTGAGTAAAAGATAAGAAGGACACATTTTTGGGGGGATCAAGGACGCCTCCCAAACCACACATGCAAAGAAATACTCCTTAAGGGTTAGGAAAGGGAGGGGGAACCAGCCTATAATAGGTCCTGCCAGCCTCCCAGAAAACCTTATACTGAAATCCATCTTAGCTAAAAATGTGTGTGCACATCAGGAAGGACCCCGAGTCAGGCTAAATATGGGCAACCAGAAAGATGAATAAGAACCCAAAAAACTGGCTCCGTATAAACCATTTAAGTCAATCCAAAAGCATATGGCTCACTCCAAGCCTGCTCATATCTTCTTCCATGGGTACTTTGCTTCTGATAAGTGCTTTACCCACTTCACTATCTCCATCTCTTTGCTGATTTCTTTCTTCAAAGAAGGAAAGGATTGAGATCCTGATTCAAGTCTTCTGGGCCTCATGTTCTAGTGGCTAGGTTTTGGTGCTGTTATCACTGCAGCCTGGGTTCAATTCCAGGTCAGAGAACTAAGATCCTTTTCAAGTTGCTGCACTCTGCAGGCCCCATGAGATCAACATCTGTGGTTTTCTTAACAAAAATCTTTACCTGAATTTATCATGAGGACAGATAACGCTGTGTGTCATTTTCCAAGATGAATTTTGTGATACCAGATGGGTGTTCTACAATTCATTTCAGTCCAGATACTAATAATTTGGAATTAGTACAGATATGGTGAAGTGGGAATCCAAGTTCTTATGCTTGGAGCTAAGGAATGAGCTTCACGAATGCACAAACGGTCACAGTAGAAGTGAATAGAATTTTAGAGAAAAGAAAATACAAAGGCTCTTAGCATAGACACTGTAAGGGTGTAACTGCTGCTAAGTCGCCTCAGTCGTGTCTGACTCTGTGCGACCCCATAGACGGCAGCCCACAAGGATCCCCCATCCCTGGGATTCTCCAGGCAAGAACGCTGGAGTGGATTGCCATTTCCTTCTCCAGTGCATGAAAGTGAAAAATGAAAGTGAAGTCGCTCAGTCGTGTCTGACTCTTAGCGACCCCATGGACTGCAGCCTACCAGGCTCCTCCGTCCATGGGATTTTCCAGGCAAGCGTACTGGAGTGGGTTGCCATTGCCTTCTCCGAGAAAGGGTGTGAAGTGTCCCCCAAAAGGCAGGACTTATAGCAGTTTGGTTGGCTTCTGTCCTTAAAACATGTCATTTCTAACCAATCAGTTTAAAGGTCACAATGTTTAATTTAACATCTTTATGGCTCCTCTTGATCCTCAGATTAAGTCACCACCCTTTTTCGTGCCCCCTGGCCATTTTACAATGGACCAGATGTATGAAATAAAGATTAATGATTACTAGTTGTTTTTCCCTCCTGCATATGGAACAGAAGTTAATTACTGCCCTTTCCAGGATCTGAGTGCTGATAATTTACCAGACTAAGGACACATTCCAGGAATTCAGGACAAAGGGTATAGTTCAAGGTTAATGGAGCGAGATGTTTATTGAAAATAAGACTGTGGTCTCAGAGTTCTACACTGACTGTCTAGTAATTTCTACCTCACTGGAGGTTATGGGACACAGTCCCACTAGACTGCCCCCACTTCAGATACCAGCTGCAATTCTTGGGTATCCTCAAAGCACCAAACTTCTCCCCTTCCAATCACAGATTTGGGGGTTCCCACAACCATGCTCCTCTGCTCAGTTTTGAAGGTTCTCTAACGTAGCTCACAGACCTCAGAAAACTGCTATACTTACAGCTTCAGTCTTTTTTTTTTATAAAGGATACAATGCAGAAACAGCCAAACGGAAGAGCTGTATAGAACTAGTATTGAGGAGGGACTGGGGAGCACAGAGCTTTCACACTTTCTCCAGGTGGCTATCCTCCCAGCACACTGAAGTGTTCACCAACCCAGAAGCTTGCAGAACCTTGTTGTTCAAGAGCGTCTATCAAGCCTTCGTTACCTAGACATGGTCAATTATGCCAACTAAAAGTTGAAGTTGTCACTCACCATCTGCTTCTACAAGAATGAAATCACTAGCTACTGATCTCCAACATACCCTGAAAGGAGGTCAAGGCAGAGATCAGAAATGAGGCACTCTGTGTTCTGGGAAAAACTGGCAGAACAGACTTTCAGATATTTGGACATTTTTAGAAGATTTTATGAGACTGTTTTTTTTGCATCTTTTCATATCTGGAAAAGCACTAAAATCATTAACAGAGAAATTTGGTGACTAGCAGCAACCTTCTTGTGACTAGAAGCAACCTTCTGCCAAAATGTGTTCTTGATTGTGCATACCTTCCCTTCATTAAAATCACATATATACTGACCTCCCCACTATCTCTCTGGAGCAGTTCCCCAGAGCTATCTGAGAGGTTGTCTCCCAGGCTATAGCCCTTATTAGGTCCCAAAGAAAACTTAAATCACAACTCTCACAATATGCATTTTTTTCAGTTAACAAAACATTGGTTTTTTGTGATTAAACTCAATCTCAAATGCCTCTTTACAGAGGCTGAATGTTCTATACTTCTAATCAGATGGTTGGGGTTTTTTGGCAATAAGTGTCTATCCAGATGCTAGCTAGGGTCAGGAGTAACCTTATTAGCATAACAGATACTTCTATCACTCAGGAAATCTCAAGGGTTTTAGGAGCTCAATGTCAGGAAAAAGGGACAAAGACTGAATATTTTTTCTAATCACAATATAGATGATTTACAGTGTTGTGTTAGTTTTTGGTATACAGCAAAATGATTCACATATATATGTGTGTGTATGAGAGAAATGAATCCCTTGCCTGTCACATCATTTGCAAATATTTTCTCCTCTTCTGTAGATTGTCTGCTCATTATGTTTATGTCTTTTCATTTTGTCTTTGCTGTGCAAAAGCTTTTAAGTTTAATTAGATCCCATTTGTTTATTTTTTCTTTTAGTCCCATTACTGTAGGAGATGGAGCCAAAAACAAAAACAAAAAACACACTGCTGTGATTGATGTCAAAAAGTCTTCTGCCTAAGTTTTCCTCTAGAAGTTTTATAGTATCTGGGATTATAGTTAGTCCTTTAATCCATTATGAGTTTATTTCTGTTTGTGGTATTAGAGGATATCCTAATTTCATTCTTTTACATGTAGTTGTACATTTTTCTCAGCACCACTTATTGAAGAGATTGTCTTTTCTCCATTATATATTGTCTCCTTTATCATCCATTAATTAATCATTAGTACATGGGTTTATTTCTAAGACCAAACATAATGTTTTATCATACCATAACCCCAAATTGAGGGATGTTTCACAAAATAACTTGCCAGTATTCTTCAAAACTGTCAAAGCCATGAAAGCAACAACGATAAAACAAAACAAAGCAAAACAAACAAAACAAAGCCAAATTGCCCTAGATTAGAAAAGACTGAGAAGCCATGGTAACTAAATGCAATGTGGAACCTTAGCCTGGGTTTGGAACCAGAAAAAGACATTAACCGGACAATTGGTAATATTTGAATAAGATCTTTAGATGAGTTAATAGTATTGTTTATCAAAGTTAGTTTCCTGGTTTTGATCATTGTATGATGGTTACATGGTTCACATTAAGGAAAAGTGAGTGAAGTATATACAGAGACGGTATACCATTTTTGCCACTTCTTTGTAAATCTGATATTATTTAAAAATAAAAATAAATGTAAAATAGTATGCATGCTATACACTCTAAATGTTAATAGCAGTTATTTTTATACTGATGAAATTTCCATAATGTTAAGGAAATTCTTCCTATAAAATATATAGTGGGTTATCATTTAGTGATTTCTAATTTATGTCTATGAAATGCTGCTTTGTGAACTTTTAGTGTTAAATGACTATTAGTTATTATAACATAGTGATTCACTTCATAATGAAAGAACTCAAGAGATTTAAATTAGAAACTCAATAATACATTTCTAGTACAACAAACACATAGCTGATGATATCAATTACAATATGAAATTAGAGCCAGTGTTCTGGTAGCAATAGTGAATTTTGTTTTTAATTTTATTATGCTCCCAGTCAATATATTATTTGGTGAGGTATATCTAAAATGGATTCTGTAAAACAATTCAAACAATTTTAGCCTTACTTTTTTCTTCAGGGGACTTCCCTCAATACTCAGTTGGGAAAGAACCTGCCTGCAATGCGGGAAACTCTGGTTCAATTCCTGGGTCAGGAAGATCTGCTGGAGAAGGGATAGACTACCCACTCCAGTATTTTGGCCTGGAGAATTCCAAGGACTGCATAGTCCATGGGGTTGCAAAGAGGTGGGCAAGGCTGAGCAACTTTCACTTTCACATTTTTTGCATTATGAATAGCAATTGCTCAAAGATCAAAGAAATACTTTTTAATCAATTGTACTCATTATACCTAAATGTTATATTCCTGCCATGGCAAATGTAAATCATCACTTTCAAGCTATGTCAGTTCAGTTAGGTTCAGTCGCTCAGTCGTGTCCAACTCTCCGCGACCCCATGAATCACAGCACGCCAGGCCTCCCTGTCCATCACCAACTCCCGGAGTACACTCAAACTCATGTCCACAGAGTCGGTGATGCCATCCAGCCATCTCATTCTCCGTTGTCCCCTTCTCCTCCCGCCCCCAACCTTTCCAAGAATCAGAGTCTTTTCCAGTGAGTCAACTGGTCGCATGAGGTGGCCAAAGTATTGCAGTTTCAGCTTTAGCATCAGTCCCTCCAATGAACATCCAGGATTGATCTTCTTTAGAATAGACTGGTTGGATCTCCTTGCAGTATAAGGGACTCTCAAGAGTCTTCTCCAACACCACAGTTCAAAAGCATCAATTATTCGGCGATTAGCTTTCTTCACAGTCCAACTCTCACATCCATACATGACCACGGGAAAACCCATAGCCTTGACTAGATGGACCTTGGTTGGCAAAGTAATGTCTCTGCTTTTTAATACACTATCAAGGTTGGTCATAACTTTCCTTCCAAGGAGCAAGCGTCTTTTAATTTCATGGCTGCAATCAGCATCTGCAGTGATTTTGGAGCCCCAAAAAATAAAGTCTGACACTGTTTCCACTGTTTTTCCATCTATTTCCCATGAAGTGATGGGACCAGATGCCATGATCTTTGTTTTCTGAATGTTGAGCTTCAAGCCACCCTTTTCACTCTCCTCTTTCACTTTCATCAAGAGGCTTTTGAGTTCCTCTTCACTTTCTGCCATAAGGGTAGTGTCATCTGCATATCTGAGGTTATTGATATTTCTCCCGGCAATCTTGATTCCAGCTTGTGCTTCTTCCAGCCCAGCGTTCCTCATGATGTACTCGGCACACAAGTTAAATAAGCAAGGTGACAATATACAACCTTGACGTACACCTTTTCCTATTTGGAACCAGTCTGTTGTTCCATGTCCAGTTCTGACTGTTGCTTCCTGACCTGCATATAGGTTTCTCAAGAGGCAGGTCAGGTGGTCTGGGATTCCCATCTCTTTCAGAATGTTAGTTTATTGTGATCCACACAGTCAAAGGCTTTGGCATAGTCAATGAAGCAGAAATAGATGTTTTTCTGAAACTCTCTTGTTTTCTCCATGATCCAGCGGATGTTGGCAATTTGATCTCTGGTTCCTCTGCCTTTTCTAAAACCTGCTTGAACATCTGGGAGTTCACGGTTTACATACTGCTGAAGCCTGGCTTGGAGAATTTTGAGCATGACTTTACTAGCGTGTGAGATGAGTGCAATTGTGCGGTAGTTTGAGCATTCTTTGGCATTGCCTTTCTTTGGGATTGAAATGAAGACTGACCTTTTCCAGTCCTGAGGCCACTGCTGAGTTTTCCAAATCTGCTGGCATATTGAGTGCAGCACTTTCACAGCATCATCTTTTAAGACTTGAAAGAGCTCAACTGGAATTCCATCACCTCCACTAGCTTTGTTAGTAGTGATGCTTTCTAAGGCCCACTTGACTTCACATTCCAAGATGTCTGGCTCTAGGTCAGTGATCACGTTATCGTGACTATCTTGGTCATGAAGATCTTTTTTGTACAGTTCTTCTGTGTATTCCTGCCACCTCTTCTTAATATCTTCTGCTTCTGTTAGGTCCATACCATTTCTGTCCTTTATCGAGCCCATCTTTGCATGAAATGTTCCCTTGGAATCTCTAATTTTCTTGAAGAGGTCTCTTGTTTTTCCTATTCTGTTGTTTTCCTCTATTTCTTTGCATTGATCACTGAGGAAGGCTTTCTTATCTCTCCTTGCTATTCTTTGGAACTCTGCATTCAGATGCTTATATCTTTCCTTTTCTCCTTTGCTTTTCGCCTCTCTTCTTTTCACAGCTATTTGTAAGGCCTCCTCAGACAGCCATTTTGCTCTTTTGCATTTCTTTTCCATGGGAATGGTCTTGGTCCCTGTCTCCTGTACAATGTCACAAACCTCCGTCCAGAGTTCATCAGGCACTCTATCAATCAGATCTAGTCCCTTAAATCTATTTCTCACTTCCACTGTATAATCATAAGGGATTTGATTGAGGTCATATCTGAATGGTCTAGCGGTTTTCCCTACTTTCTTCAATTTAAGTCTGAATTTCGCAATAAGGAGTTCATGATCTTCAAGCTATGTACTTGATAGTATATTAAAAAGCAGAGACATTACTTTGCCAACCAAGGTCAGTCTAGTCAAGGCAATGGTTTTTCCCGTGGTCATGTATGGATGTGAGAGTTGGACTGTGAAGAAAGCTGATCGCCGAAGAATCGATGTTTTTGAACTGTGGTGTTGGAGAAGACTCTTGAGAGTCCCTTATACTGCAAGGAGATCCAACCAGTCCATTTTAAAGGAGATCAATCCTGGATGTTCATTGGAGGGACTGATGCTAAAGCTGAAACTGCAATACTTTGGCCACCTCATGCGACGAGTTGACTCACTGGAAAAGACTCTGATGCTGGGAAAGGTTGGGGGCGCGAGGAGAAGGGGACAACGGAGAATGAGATGGCTGGATGGCATCACCGACTCTGTGGACATGAGTTTGAGTGTACTCCGGGAGTTGGTGATGGACAGGGAGGCCTGGCGTGCTGTGCTTCATGGGGTCGCAGAGAGTCAGACACGACTGAGCAACTGAACTGAACTGAACTTTATAATTATTTGTTCTAATGCCATTTTCCAATCATCAGTTGTGTGTAGTTTTCTACAAGGGTGAGCTGGTCTTTTAAATGAGTTTTCCAGTGGTCCCTGCTAGTCACTTCAGTCGTGTCTAACTGTGCGATGCTATGGACTGTAGCCTGCCAGGCTCTTCTGTCCATGGATTCTCCAGGCAAAATACTGGAGTGGATTGCCATTCCCTTCTCCAGGGGATCTTCCCGACCCAGGGATGGAATCGATGTCTCTTACATCTAACCTGCACTGGCAGGCGGGTTCTTTACCACTAGTGCCACCTGGGAAGACATTGGACACTAGATTTTCCAGAGGACAGCATTTGTGTGAGTCAGATTGGGTGAGGAGACAAACTGGACTGGGAAACTGAGGATGGTGTGATCTCTGAGGATGAAAGTTGACTAGAAAGTGCTGGAGACTGAAGTTAAGGGTTAATGTAACTGGGAAGTGTGGAGTTTGTCTTCAGAGCAGCCAGGAGACGTTTATGGCAGGGATTTCCCTGACAACTGCCAGAAGTCTTCTATCGCTGTGCAAAAACAGATCAAATGGGTTGCGTTTTCTCACACTCGCAGGCCAAGCTCTGTAATCAGAGTTCTCCATGATTACCGTCGTTCATGGGTAACATGCTTCCTTCCAGTGTGGCCAGTGTCCTTGGGAAGCCAGGTCCATGGCAGAGCCTGGGCTGGGGAGCCAGACCATTCAAGAGACTCTGTTTGTATGGGGTTATACTACTACTGGCAAAAATAATGTGGGATACCTACATTCAGACATTTAATAAAGGCCATGAGGGGGCCATGAAGTGAGAATAACCTAACATCACAGTTGCAATAGAAGGGGAAGGGCTGGTTTATAGTCTAATAACACCAAACTGACACAGTGCAAATATCCATCCTGAATAGAAAGTGAGTGTTAGACACTCAGCTGTGTCCGACTCTTTGTGACCCCATCGACTATAACCTTCCGAGCTCCTCTGTCCATGGAATTTTCCAGGCAAGAATACTGGAGTGGGTTGCCATTCCCTTCTCCAGGGGATCTTCATGACCCAGGGTCTGAACCCAGGTTTCCTGCATTGCAGGCAGATTCTTTACCATCTGAGCCACCAGGAAATTTCTGTATTTACATACAATGGAACACTATATAGTAATGAAAATGAACTTCAGATACAGGCAAGTTTAAGACTAAGGCAGCATCACTAAAACTATTGATTGAGAAATAGCATTGAGAAAATTGATTTTAAAAAATTATAAAATTCCAAAATTTTTAAAAATTTTAATTGGAGGAGAATTGCTTTACAATGTTGTATTGGTTTCTGCCATACAACAATGCAAATCAGCTGGATATATATATACATCCCTCCTTGAGCCTCCCTCCCACCACCCCCCAAGTTCCATGTTTACACATTCTAAAAAAGTTTGAGAATACCGATAATTTTTGTATACACATAAGCTCCCTAACAGAGAAGGCAATGGCACACCACTCCAGTACTCTTGCCTAGAAAATCCCATGGACAGAGGAGCCTGGTAGGCTGCAGTCCATGGGGTCGCTAAGAGTCAGACATGACTGAGCAACTTCACTTTCACTTTTCACTTGCATGCATTGGAGAAGGCAATGGCACCCCACTCCAGTACTCTTGCCTGGAAAATCCCAGGGACCAGGGACCCTGGTGGGCTGCCATCTATGGGGTTGCACAGAGTCGGACACAACTGAAGCAACTTAGCAGCAGCAGCAGCAGCAAGCTCCCTAAATAGATTGTAAACTTCTTGAGGACAGACGGGGAATATTATACTTATTTAATTTCCCTCTTCAATGCAAAGCATGTGGATAAAGGAATAGGAATGAAGTAATGGATGAACAAATAAATTAATGTAAAAGTGGTGTAAATGCTCCATTTTATTCTGGTCATTGTCATTTGCAATTGTCCTGGTCTAGTAGGGTCTTTTTCATTTGTCTGGATAATGTCTGGTATGTATATCAAAAGCCACAGTGAGGTGAAGCTGTACTGTCTTGAGCTGAGCTGTTGGCTGAAGTCTAGAAAGGGGGTTAGGGCTCCTGGGAAGTTCTGTTACATCGAAAGCCCTCTTTAGTTTTAAAATACAATGATATCAAAGCAAAGACTAAGTGTTGAGTAAAGGGAGAAAGCAAAGACGCTGAGGACCATAAGCCAAAGACACTGCTTCTCTTTCTGGCATCCCACTTAGGGGACAAGTGGAAGGGGCAGCACTCAATCTCCCTTGTGCTGTCATGTCTGACTCTTTTGCAGCCCCGTGGATTATAGCCTGCCAGACTCCTCTGTCCATGGGATTTTCCAGGCAAGAATATCAGAGTGGGTTGCCATTTCCTACTCCAGAGAATCTTCCCTACCCAGGGATCAAACCTGTGTCTCTTGTGTCTGCTGTACTGGCAGGCAGATTTTTTACCATTAGCACCACCTGGGAAGCCCATTCCTCAATTGGGGTCAATAATACAATAATTCTCATGAGGATCACCAAGACTATGCATGCAAAAATGAATGGTTAGAAAATGGTTAGACATTTCTTTAGTTAGACAGTGGTTAGACATTTCTTCTTTCTTAAGTTGGGGAGGAAGGAATTTCCCTCTAACCTTCTAGGTTTTTCTGAATGCTGTAAGAATTAAACCAACATGACACAGAGTAATAGGAGAAAATGAAACAAAAGTCTAAGAACATGTATACATGGGGACGATCCAGGGAAACTCACCAAAATCGTCAAAGCCCTCACCTTAAACACCACCTTCAGCTAAAGACAAAAGAGGATTTTGAGGGTGGGGAGAGTCAGTTACAGAAGGTGACCAGGAAAAGCAGAGTAAACAAGGATAAGGCTGTTATATACATATTTGAGTCAATGGCTTCTCTATTCATATATTTTCCAGAGATTTGGTCATTCTCCTCTTCCAGGTACAGTGATGGAGATACCCTTACAAAAAAAGATTCCCCTCACAAATGTATGTCTTCAGTTCAGTTCAGTTCAGTCGCTCAGTCGTGTCCAACTCTCCGCGACCCCATGAATCACAGCAGGCCAGGCCTCCCTGTCCATCACCAACTCCCGGAGTACACTCTAACTCACGTCCACAGAGTCGGTGATGCCATTTAGCCATCTCATTCTCGGTCGTCCCCTTCTCCTCCCGCCCCCAACCTTTCCCAGCATCAGAGTCTTTTCCAGTGAGTCAACTCGTCGCATGAGGTGGCCAAAGTATTGCAGTTTCAGCTTTATCATCAGTCCTTCCAATGAACACCCAGGATTGAGCTCCTTTAGAATGGACTGGTTGGATCTCCTTGCAGTACAAAGGACTCTCAAGAGTCTTCTCCAACACCACAGTTCAAAAGCATCAATTCTTTGGCGATCAGCTTTCTTCACAGTCCAACTCTCACATCCATACATGACCACGGGAAAAACCATAGCCTTGACTAGACGGACCTTGGTTGCCAAAGTAATGTCTCTGCTTTTTAATATGCTATCTAAGTTGGTCATAACTTTCCTTCCAAGGAGTTCAGTTCAGTTCAGTCGCTCAGTCGTGTCTGACTCTCCGCGACCCCATGAATCACAGCAGGCCAGGCCTCCCTGTCCATCACCAACTCCCGGAGTACACTCTAACTCACGTCCACAGAGTCGGTGATGCCATTTAGCCATCTCATTCTCGGTCGTCCCCTTCTCCTCCCGCCCCCAACCTTTCCCAGCATCAGAGTCTTTTCCAGTGAGTCAACTCGTCGCATGAGGTGGCCAAAGTATTGCAGTTTCAGCTTTATCATCAGTCCTTCCAATGAACACCCAGGATTGAGCTCCTTTAGAATGGACTGGTTGGATCTCCTTGCAGTACAAAGGACTCTCAAGAGTCTTCTCCAACACCACAGTTCAAAAGCATCAATTCTTTGGCGATCAGCTTTCTTCACAGTCCAACTCTCACATCCATACATGACCACGGGAAAAACCATAGCCTTGACTAGACGGACCTTGGTTGCCAAAGTAATGTCTCTGCTTTTTAATATGCTATCTAAGTTGGTCATAACTTTCCTTCCAAGGAGTTCAGTTCAGTTCAGTCGCTCAGTCGTGTCTGACTCTCCGCGACCCCATGAATCACAGCACGCCAGGCCTCCCTGTCCATCACCAACTCCCGGAGCTCACTCAAACTCATGTCCACAGAGTCGGTGATGCCATCCAGCCATCTCATTTTCGGTCGTCCCCTTCTTCTCCCGCCCCCAACCTTTCCCAGCATCAGAGTCTTTTCCAGTGAGCCAACTCGTCGCATGAGGTGGCCTAAGTATTGCAGTTTCAGCTTCAGCATCAGTCCCTCCAAAGAACACCCAGGACTGATCTCCTTTAGAATGGACTGGTTGGATCTTCTTGCAGTCCAAGGGACTCTCAAGAGTCTTCTCCAACACCACAGTTCAAAAGCATCAATTCTTCGGCGATCAGCCTTCTTCACAGTCCAACTCTCACATCCATACATGACCACGGGAAAAACCATAGCTTTGACTAGACGGACCTTGGTTGGCAAAGTTATGTCTCTGCTTTTTAATATATTATCAAAGTTGGTCAAAGCTTTCCTTCCAAGGAGTAAGCGTCTTTTAATTTCCTGGCTGCAATCAGCATCCGCAGTGATTTTGGAGCCCCAAAAAATAAAGTCTGACACTGTTTCCACTGTTTTTCCATCTATTTCCTATGAAGTGATGGGTAAGTGTCTTTTAATTTCATGGCTGCAATCAGCATCTGCAGTGATTTTGGAGCCCCCAAAAATAAAGTCTGACACTGTTTCCACTGTCTCCCCATCTATTTCCCATGAAGTGATGGGACCAGATGCCATGATCTTTGTTTTCTGAATGTTGAGCTTCAAGCCAACCTTTTCACTCTCCTCTTTCACTTTCATCAAGAGGCTTTTGAGTTCCTCTTCACTTTCTGCCATAAGGGTGGTGTCATCTGCATATCTGAGGTTATTGATATTTCTCCCAGCAATCTTGATTCCAGCTTGTGCTTCTTCCAGCCCAGCGTTCCTCATGATGTACTCTGCATATAAGTTAAATAAGCAAGGTGACAATATATAGCCTTGACGTACTTCTTTTCCTATTTGGAACCAGTCTGTTGTTCCATGTACAGTTCTGACTGTTGCTTCCTGACCTGCATATAGGTTTCTCAAGAGGCAGGTCAGGTGGTCTGGTATTCCCATCTCTTTCAGAATGTTCCACAGTTCATTGTGATCCACACAGTCAAAGGCTTTGGCATAGTCAATGAAGCAGAAATAGATGTTTTTCTGGAACTCTCTTGCTTTCTTCATGATCCAGCGGATGTTGGCAATTTGATCTCTGGTTCCTCTGCCTTTTCTAAAACCTGCTTGAACATCACAAAAGGGCAACTCCTACTGGATTTTCAGGCTTCCCTGGATCAGGCAGTAAAGAATCTACCTGCAATGCGGGAGACCTGGGTTCGATCCCTGGGTTGGGAAGATCCCCTGGACGAGGGCATGGCAGGCAACACACTCCAGTATTCTTGCTTAGAGAATCCCCATGGACAAAGGAGTCTGGTAGGCTACAGTCCATGGGGTCGCAAAGAGTTGGACACGACTGAGTGACTAATTGCACACTACTTGGTTTTCAGAGTTTTTCTAATGTCTGTTGTTTCTTAGAAAAAAGCTAGCTTAAAATAATTGATATGCAAAAAGATATATTTCTCAGTGGCAAATTCTGCTCCCCTACGTTTGCAAAGAACTTCACTTGCATTCCTGTTTTTTTTGTCTCAGGGTAACTTTAAAGATTGGAAAACAAAGGAGTTCTTTGCAAAAAGTTAATACAAAGAAACCATTTATGATTGCTGGGCAGTAGAACATGATTTACATTTTCCAAATTCTGAACTGAGAGGGAGGAAACGGTTCCTGCCATTTCAGCAACACGAGCAGCCCCCACAGGTGTCAGATTTTGTGTCTCCTCGCTCATTTACTGTATAGATTCCCATCATCGCTTTAAATATTAAAAAAAAAAAAACCCTGATGGATGGAATACATATTTAGAGAAGGATATAAAATATAATTACGCTAACTTGGAGTTCTTAAAGAAGCTGTTGCTCAGAGTACCTGGTTGTTGAAATTTCCTGGTCCAGACCTAACAGGTCACCCACTGCCAGTAGCAGGTTTTTTCTGGGATAGGCTCCAGTCCACTGGGGTGAGTGGTGCAACACTGAGCAGGACCCTGTGGGCCCTCCTGGGTACAAAAGCCCCTCTATGTGCTTAGTTTCTTGTTTGTAGAAAAGGATTTTAGCTTCCTAGGACTTCCCTGAGTTCCAAAGAGCAGACTTAAGCAATTACTGATTAGGAAAGTGAGCAAATACAAGAAAAAAAAAAAAAAAAGGAAATGCAAGGATAGTTTAAAGAATAGGTTAGTGATAAAAGAATCCTAGTTCCTCCTTGAGGGATATTCATAACAACCTGATGTGTTTATTTGAGTTGTTCTGAAGAAAATAAGACCACTACCCAAGTGTAGAAAGTGATTACATGATGACCATAAGCATGTAGACTCCAAACTAGTTGGAAACAGAAAGTTGATGGTTAAGATTTTCAAAACATCAGCCTGTTACCTCATCACTAATTAATCAGAAGAAAGTTCCTGAGCTGCAACCCTCACCATAAATGTTGCCTTTAAAAACCCTTTCCTGAAAGCCATCAGGGTATTTGGGTCTTTTGAGCATAAGCTGCCCATTATCCTTGTTTGGCAACCTGAAATTAACACTGTAATTACCTTTACTGCAACCCAGTGTCAGTAGATTGGCTTTGCTGCATGGCAGGCAATTGGATACAAGTTCTGTTCAGTAATATTGCTGAGACCTACAGTTCAGCACTGAGGGGCAGTGGAGCTCCTGGGCAGGGCTGCATGTACTTCACAATGTATTTCCTCCAATATGCCTCTCTTCCGGTTCTAAGAAGGGGTTTTTGACTTGCACCAGTGGGACAAGCAGAATGCAAAGGTGTGGAATGTGTTGCCTTCAATGTCTAAACAATTCCACCAGGTGCTGTGCTTTTGACTGAGGTCAGGAGTACTAGGTGTGAAACAAAACTAATATTTTATGGCAAGACACAAAACATTTAAACATGAGAAGTTTTCTCTGTCCTTTGGCCCCCACATAGCTCAGCTGGTAAAGAATCTGCTTGCAATGCGGGAGACCTGGGTTCGATCCCTGGGTTGGGAACGTCCCATGGAGAAGGGAAAGGCTACCCACTCCAGTATTCTGGCCTGGAGAATTCCATGGATTAGTCCATAGGTTCGCAAAGAGTCAGACACAACTGAGCAATTTTCACTTCACTCTGCTCTTCTGTGCATTGTGTATCTGTATCACACATTGACCAAACCTCCCCAAGGGGAGAAATACCTGCTCACCTATATAGAGCAACATTCTTCTAGCACCAAGATAACTCTTTGAAGGTAACATTCCTTTTTGATCTTGTAAGGGGTCACATGACCCACCAGTCTGTATCTGCAGATCTGGATTGTGTAAACTGTCAATAATACATCATTTAATATATAGCCCTCTATATAAAAAAAAAAGTATATGACTCTGCTTTGACTTCCAATGGGTGAAACAGTTCTTAGAGTTTTCTGAGGTGCTGTTCCTAGCTTATAACGAGTCCCTAGGACTGCGAGGAGATCCAGCCAGTCCATACTAGAGGGGATCAGTCCTGGGTGTTCATTGGAAGGACTGATGTTGAAGCTGAAGCTCCAATACTTTGACCACCTGGTGTGAAGAGCCAACTCATTTGAAAATCCCCTGATTCTGGGAAAGATTGAGGGCAGGAAGAGAAGGGGACGACAGAGGATGAGATGGTTGGATGGCATCACTGACTCGATGGACATGGGTTTGAGTGGACTCTGGGAGTTGGTGTGGACAGGGAGAGCTGGCGTGCTGTGATTCATGGGGTCGCAAAGAGTCAGACACGACTGAGTGACTGAACTGAACTGAACTGAACTGAATCCTCAATTTGGCTCAAATAAAATTTCTCTTTCTTTGTTAGATCAGCTGATTAATTTTTCAGGTATAGTCAGAAGCTTCTCCTTAAAGTCAGTTGAAATGTCTCATTGGATTCCATCCCAAATTGCACCTAAAAAGACATGTTGAGCTGGTCCTACAAATCCTTTGAGGTTAATGACCCAACCAACTGAGGTCATTGCCTGGACTATGCTGTCCCAGATCAACAAAGATGAGTGACAACTCCTAGGCTATTACTAGGTGCTAGTACAGACAATACTTGACCATGTGTCTATGGTGTGTCAAGGCCTGACCAGCCCATCCTAAACTGGATTAACATTAACTCAACCAACAAAATGAGGCAGGCAGAACAAAGTTCCATCTCAAATGGAAAAATATATACAATACTAAAATTACCTGGGACCCTCACCTTAAAAGGACAACTTCTGGGTGTAATGAAGCCTCTGCTTACCCCAGTATGTTGGGGACCATGTTTTTAAGAGGTTGCCACAGAAGGTGTGGCCTGGTTCATAGATGGAAGATGAAAGTTTGATGGGGTTCATCAGCAGCTGTGAGAATGGATACATCATCACCAACCAAGGATCAGAATCAATGAGCCGAGTAGGTGGTTGTGTGACTAGCTGTGCAGGCTATTTTCAAATCCCCTCCGTGATACACCTTCATGGACTCCTGGGTCACTGCATGGTCTCCACTATTTTTTTTCACTCTAATATTTAAATGTACAGAGTTGGGCACAATTTTGGGAGGCTTTAGCACTGAATGAAGCAAAAGAAAGTTTAAATTTTCTTCCTGTAAAGCCATGAAGAGATAAAAATTAAGGTTTGAGGCAGTTGATAGGAGAGAAAGGAGTGATGGAGAGTAATGGACAAGTAGTTCAGGTACCTGGGTGCTTATCCTGATGCCACAGCTCACCCAGGGTGAACTTGTGCTTGCCACTTTATTTCCCTGAACCTCAGTTTCCTCATATCCAAGGTCCCATCCAGCACAAACATCCTACCATTGAGAGTAAAGTTACTAATAGCAATTTTTATCTTCTTAAATCTTACTCTAAATGTATTTTATGATGTTTTTCTCATTAGAATTTTAAGATGTTTTTCATGCATAGGTGCAACTGTTGTTTTCCTGGGGTGTGGCCTGGTTCCTCATTTGTGAAGCAGCAGCCCAGTGGAAGAGGTTGGTCTTCTTGGGTTACTACCTGAAGCAGGAGGAGAGCAGGGATCATGTTGATTTGAAGCTGGTCGATGCTAGAGGAAGTCATGGAGAAGAGTTCAGTTCAGTTCAGTTCAGACACTCAGTCGTGTTCAACTCTTTGCGACCCCGTTGACTGCAGCACGCCAGGCTTCCCTGTCCATCACCAACTACCGGAGCTTGCTCAAACTCATGTCCATCTAGTCGGTGATGCCATCCAACCATCTCTTCCTCTGTCATCCCATTTTCCTCCTGCCTTCAATCATTCCCAGCATCAGGGTCTTTTTCAGTGAGTCAATTCTTTGCATCAGGTGGCCAAAGTATTGGAGTTTCAGCCTTCAACATTAGTCCTTCCAATGAATATTTAGGACTAATTTCCTTTAGGATTGACTGGTTTAGTCTCCTTGAACCTCAGTTTCCTCACCTCCGAGGTCCTGAGACCTTGGAGAAGATGTGACCACCAATTGACCTTTGAGGTGGACCGGGACAGTGGGAGGCTTCTCCCTCTCTCCCCTGTCCTTGAAATGTATGCTCTGTCTACTGTTCCTACAGTTGGAACTATTTTCAAAGGGTACATCTTGGATAGAGCAATGTGGTGTTGAGAACAACTGGACTGAATGTGTGACTGAAACTCTTAAGGTTTCTACACAAAGTTATGAGATTCTGGCAGTGGGTGCAATTGTATTGTCTCTCCGTGCCCAAGACAAAGTTCACAAGTAAGTTCTGTTTCTTATTCAACTCACTATCCACCACTATGGACTGCTCTGCCCCTTTCTTCTGTCACTTTTTGCCCTCCATGCACAGGGGCCAGTATGAGAACCAACATGGGACAAGGCAGTTCTGTGGCACCATCAAAAATTAAGAAACATATACCATGAAGTAAACTAGTGTGATGCTTTATAGTAAGAAATATATATTAGGTTTTTGTCCCTGTTTCTGTCACAAAGGGCCTAAAACTCTTACATTTCCTAGGTGATAACTCTCCATAACTTTTGTTATACTAATGAAGTGACTTTTGGAAAGCCCTGGGTCACCTAAGATGGGCATTTGTCACCAGAAGAATCAACTAAATGCTTAGAGGGCTGGGACCCTGACCTCTAGGGAGGGCAGAAGAGCTGGAGCTTGAATTTAGACACCAATAGCCAATGATTTAATCAATTGTGCCTGTGTGACAGTTCAGTTCATTTCAGTCACTCAGTCGTGTCCGACTCTTTGCGAACCCATGAATCACAGCACGCCAGGCCTCCCTGTCCATCACCAACTCCCGGAGTTCACTCAGACTCATGTCCATCGAGTCAGTGATGCCATCCAGCCACCTCATTCTCTGTCATCCCCTTCTCCTCCTGCCCCCAATCCCTCCCAGCATCAGAGTCTTTTCCAGTGAGTCAACTCGTCGCATGAGGTGGCCAAAGTATTGGAGCTTCAGCTTTAGCATCAGTCCTTCCAATGAACATCCAGGATTGATCTCCTCTAGAGTGGACTGGTTGGATGTCCTTGCAGTCCAAGGGACTCTCAAGAGTCTTCTCCAGCACTACAGTTCAAAAGCATCAATTCTTCGGCGATCAGCTTTCTTCACAGTCCAACTCTCACATCCATACATGACCACTGGAAAAATTATAGCCTTGACTAGACGGACCTTTGTTGGCAAAGTAAACCTAAATCAAATCCCTTAAGATTATACAGTGGAAGTGAGAAATAGATTTAAGGGACTAGATCTGATAGATAGAGTGCCTGATGAACTATGGATGGAGGTTCGTGACATTGTATAGGAGACAGGGACCAAGACCATCCCCATGGAAAAGAAATGCAAAAAAGCAAAATGGCTGTCTGAGGAGGCCTTACAAATAGCTGTGAAACGGAGAGAAGTGAAAAGCAAAGGAGAAAAGGAAAGATATAAGCATCTGAATGCAGAGTTCCAAAGAATAGCAAGGAGAGATAAGAAAGGCTTCCTCAGAGATCAATGCAAAGAAATAGAGGAAAACAACAGAATAGGAAAAACAAGAGATCTCTTCAGGAAAATTAGAGATATCAAGGGAACATTTCATGCAAAGATGGGCTCAATAAAGGACAGAAATGGTATGGGCCTGTGTGATAAAGTCTTCATAAAACCTCACAAGGACAGGGTTTGGAGAGCTTCCAGTTGGTGAACACATGGAGGGACTGGGCGGCAAGTGGAGCATTGAGAGAGAGTATGGAGCTCTGAGCCCCTTCCCACATACCTTCCCCTAGGCACCTCTTCCATCTGGCTGTTCATGAGTCATGTCCTATAATAAGCTGACAATCTAGTAAGCAAACTGTTTTCTTGAGTTCTGTGAGCCTTTGTAGCAAATTAATTGAATACAGGGAAGGAGTGGTTGGAACCTCCAATCTGTATCCAGTTAGATGCACAGCTGACAAACCTGGACTTGCACTTGGTGTCTGAAGGTGGCTGAGGGCTAAGCTCTTAACCTGTGGGACCTAATGCCAACTCCAGGTAGTGTCAGAACTGAGTTGAATTGTAGGACCTCCAGTTGGGGTCAGAATTGCTTGGTGGTATAGGAGCTCCCTTCCCTTGTACACACACACACACACACACACAGAGGAACTGGATGCAGAATTATTAACTAGTTAACAGGTACTCAGAATAACATAGGTTGTCAATGAGGCAGATTGATGGGAGCAATCAATGTAAGGAACACACATATCTAGTTGGGAACGCTGGACAGCAGAAGCTGTGTCCTTGAGGCAGGTGGTGTCTACTACAAAGGAAGACTTACTCTGCTTCTGAACTATGCCCCCTCAATGGCACATGTTCAGGTAATAAGTGTGACACCCTCCCTCCACACACCCTGCCTTCCTATTGCCTGACTACTCCAGGCTAATTTTGTTAAGTCTTTCATTGTCCTGTACTCTGTTCCTTAATGTACATAGAGAAAAGTATATGTAAACATACATAGTGCCTTTTCCCCCACTGCACTTTTCTTTTTAACTAAATGTCCAATGTTGTGCTTTAATCAAATGGAGGTGTAGTAGGAGAAAAACCCTGACAATGAAAAAAAAAAAAAAAAGAATCCTCAATGCCTTGTTTTTTCCATTAGTGGTATGGCTCAGTTAACTTTTACTTTAGATTCCAAAGAACTATTCTGTAATGGCAGTAATATAAACGATTCCAACAACAATCTTAGGGAATCTTGTTTGGATAATTTAAATATTTTTATTGATTTATTATAAAACCAAAGACAAAGTTATTACTTCTTTTGGTATATAGCTGCTATCTGTAGAGCAATCTGCCCTTAGAGGAGGAAGACGTTACTTTGAAACAAAGGAACCCTACATAGGTTTCTCTTTAGGTCAATTGTCTTATTACTTAATTACATTTATTGTCTTAAACGTAATTGCTTATAAGGAACGATTAAAATGTGAATTGAGCATGTTAAACCTAAGTTTTCCTTAAGATTAGCTATTGTTAGCTGTTTCAAAAAAGATCTCTATTTTTGTAATTTAATATTTTAAAAAATTATTATTGGAGTACATTTGAGAGTCCCTTGTACTGCAAGGAGATCCAACCAGTCCATTCTAAAGGAGATCAATCCTGGGTGTTAACTGGAAGGACTGATGCTAAAGCTGAAACTGCAGTACTTTGGCCACCTCATGCGACAAGTTGACTCACTGGAAAAGACTCTGATGCTGGGAAGGATTGGGGGTGGGAGGAGACGGGGATAACAGAGAATGAGGTGGCTGGATGGCATCACCGACTCTATGGACATGAGTTTGAGTGAATTCCGGGAGTTGGTGAGGGACAGGGAGGCCTGGCGTGTTGTGATTCATGGGGTCGCGGAGAGTGGGACACTACTGAGAGACTGAACTGAACTGATTTATAATATTGTTGTAATTTGATATTTGAATGGGAAGAATGCCCAGTTAACTATTTTCAGTTAAAAATCTCTAAGGGATACATGACTGCTTCTCTGTCACAGCCAAAATCTTTCACCTGATATCCCTTCAAAACAACAAATCTAAGGAGAAGTAATCAGTCTTTGTATTAGTCACAAATCTAAAACTGTGACTGTGTGGGCATTGGGTCAACTTCAGTGCATCCAGTTTGCTGATTTTGGCCTGGATCTGCTGACTTTCAGACGCCAAATCTTTGAAAGTTTTGGCATTAAACATTTTGGGGTTTTGTTTTCTGTTTGTTTGTTTGTTTTGCATATTTGGTGGCATCAGAGATTTTTGGTATCACCACTTGCAGTGGTTTTATCCATAAGTACGATCAATTTGCATGAATATCTTAGATTTAAATGTTTAAGTTAAAATTTATGTGCTTATTGAGTAATTATGATAGGCTGAGGAAAAAATACTTACTAGTATTACTAGTAATAAATACTTACTAGTATTAAGGTTAAATTCTAGTCTAAAATTTTTGCTCAAAACACATGTGAAGCATAATTAAATTATTCTGAATAAAGATTTGTTTTTTTTAAGCAGGATTTTTTTCTATTAATTACTCTCTTATTCTATGTTTAGAATGGAAAGGTGGGCGTTATTACCCAAGTGCAGATGGAGGAACAATTAACAGTCGACCTGCAAAGGAGAGGGAGGATTTGTCTTAGCCCTTTCAGGATCATAGGGCTTTGTAAGGATGCTCATCAGACCTTCTCGAACCTTGGTGATGTCACTGAGAAATAAATATTCTGTCACGTTGAAAACATTCCTGAGGTGGGTCAAGCATGATCTAATTATAGCACAATGGATTCTTTTTATGAACATCAGGAGAAAACACTCCATGCTAAAATGAATGCCTTGCACTATCTTCTCCCATTTAAAATGGAAAGCCTGGTAAATTCACTACCAGCATGTATGACTCACCCACTAACCAAAATAGCATGAAGTTGATGCTGGTGACTGCCCAAAATCTTCTTTCCATTCATCTTTAGAAAAACTCTAAGAGAGAGTCTGCTTTGAAATTTTTATCTGTATATTTATTTAACAATCATTAAAAGAGATTTTGTGGGGACTGTATTTTGCTATTTCCTCCTCAGTCTTCTGTTCCTCTTTCTTCCCCTCCTCCTTTACTTTCTCCTCAGGAGTTTCCATTTAAATGATATATTCAGTGCCATCTATGGTTGCCCTTAGTTTGGAAATTGAATTTGGGTCACAGGTAGAGCTTTCTAGCCTTGCAATAGTGGAAATTTAGACCTCGGTTGGTCCTGATTTTTTAGATACCTGTCTGTATCAAAATTGTAACTCTGGTTTTCTGATTTCACAACCTGTACTGTTTCAGAGGAACTAAAAAGCCTCTTGATGAAAGTGAAAGAGGAGAGTGAAAATGTTGGCTTGAAGCTCAACATTCAGAAAACAAAGATCATGGCATCTGGTCCCATCACTTCATGGGAAATAGATGGGGAAACAGTGGAAGCAGTGTCAGACTTTATTTTTTTGGGCTCCAGAATCACTGCAGATGCTGATTGCAGCCAGGAAATTAAAAGACGCTTACTCCTTGGAAGGAAAGTTATGACCAACCTAGATAGCATATTAAAAAGCAGAGACATTACTTTCGCAACCAAGGTCCGTCTAGCCAAGGCTATGGTTTTTCCAGTGGTCATGTATGGATGTGAGAGTTGGACTGTGAAGAAAGCTGATCGCCGAAGAATTGATGCTTTTGAACTGTGGTGCTGGAGAAGACTCTTGAGAGTCCCTTGGACTGCAAGGAGATCCAACCAGTCCATTCTAAAGGAGATCAATCCTGGGTGTTCATTGGGAGGACTGATGCTAAAGCTGAAACTCCAATACTTTGGCCACTTCATGCGACGAGTTGACTCACTGGAAAAGACTCTGATGCTGGGAAAGGTTGGGGGTGGGAGGAGACGGGATCGACAGAGAATGAGATGGCTGGATGGCATCACCGACTCGATGGACATGAGTTTGAGTGAACTCCGGGAGTTGGTGATGGACAGGGAGGCCTGGCATGCTGTAATTCATGGGGTCGCAAAGAGTCAGACACAACTGAGCGACTGAACTGAACTGAACTCTTTCAATCATACCATTATTCTATTTTTATGATGGGATCTTAGTGACATTTACATATCACCTTCAATTGGGAACTACTAAGTATTGTGGGGTTCCCCACTTGGAGGGACAAGGTTAACCCAGTGGAATGTACAAATTTTCTGGGTCAAGTGGGTTTGGGTTGGGACTCATTTGGAGGAGCTGTTTTCCTTAAGCAGTTACATTACTGAGAGAACCCTAGTTTGGCCTTACAGAAGCAGGGCTAAGGTAAAGTATGGAGGGAAATGGAAGAAAAACAGTGCTAAAATAAACAGCAAAATTACCTTGGAAGGTGTTGTGGGTTGAATTCCATTCTCCCAAAAGATATGTTCAGGTCCTCATCCTTGTACCTATGAATGTGATCTAACTTGGAACTCAAGATAAAATGGGCTTCTGGTCCAAGATGGCAGAGTAGAAGGATGTGAGCTCATCTCATCCTGAGAAAGGATCAAAACTGCAACTAACTGTTGAACGGCCGTCGACAGAAGACGCTGGAACCCTCCAAAAGAAGATGCGCTGCGTCCAAAGGCAGAGAGTGCGCAGTGAGGCGGTATCCCATGCCCGCCAGGTAGGTGACCCACAGAATGCAGATCAATAACACCAAGGAAGCTCTTGCAGCATTGTAGAGGTTCTGAACCCCAGGTCAGGCTTCCCAGCCTGGGGATCCAACAAAGGGACTGGGAATCGCCAGGGAATCTGGCCTTGAGGGCCAGTGGGATTTGATTACAGGCATTCCAGAGGCACAAACACAATTTTGCAAGCACCGAAACCCAGAGGAGAGGAACAGTGACTCCTTCAGGACACAGAACCAAAACTACCTGCTAGTGTTGGAGGGCCTCATGTGGAGATGTGGGTCAGCAGGGCCTCACCACAGGGTTGTGGGCACTGGAAGTACCCCCTAGGCATAAACCCTCTTGGAGTTTGCCATTAATCCTACCATAGAGCATAGGGCTGGGTTGCCTCAGGCCAAACAACTACCAAGGAGGGAGTGCAAGCCCACCCATCAGTAGATATTGGATTAAAACTTTACTGAGCAAGGCCCTGCCCACCAGAGCAAGACCCAAGTTTTTCCCATTCCCACTTCCCTCCATCAAGAAGCTTATACAAGCCCTTAGCCTCATCCATCAGAGGGCAGACAAAAGCAGCAAGAGGAAGCACAATCTCATAGTAGCTAAAACAAAAACCACATTACAGAAAGTTAATCATGAAGAAAAAGAAGAAAGTTATGTCCCAGATGAAGGGACAAGATAAAAATCCCAGAAAAGCAACTAAATGAAGTGGAGATAGGCAATCTTCCAGAAAAAGAATTCAGAATAATGATAGTAAAGATGATCCCGGATTCTGGGCAAAGAATGGAGGCAAAGACTGAGAAGATGCAAGAAATGTTTACCAAAGACCTAGAAGAACTAAAGAGCAAACAAACAGAGATGAATGATACACTAAAAGGAATCAATAGCAGAATAGCTGAGGCAGAAGGACAGATAAATGATCTAGAGGACAGAATGGTGTAAATCACTGCTGCAGAACAGAATAAAGAAAAAAGAATGAGAAGAAATGAAGACAGTCTAAGAGACCCCTGGGACATTAAAGACATGAACATTAGCATTATAGGGAACCTAGACAACAGAGAGAAAGGACTTGAGAAAATATTTGAAGAGATAATAGCTAAAAACTTCCCTAACATGTGAAAGGAAATAGTCAACTAAATCCAGGAAGCACAGAGAGTCCCAGGAAGGATAAACTCAAGGAGGAACATACTGAGACACATAGTGATCAAACTGACAAAAATTAAAGACAGAGATAAAATATTAAAAGCAACAATGGTGAAACAATAAACAGCATACAAGGGAACTCCTATCAGGCTATCAGCTGATTTCACAATAGAAACTCTACAAGCCAGAAGGGAATGGCACAATACAGTAAAAGTGATGAAAGGGAAGAAACTAAAATCAAGAATACTCTACCCAGCAAGACTCTCCTTCAGATACGATGGAGAAATCAAAAGCTTCCCAGACAAGCAAAAGCTAAGAGAATTCATCACCACCAAACCAGCTTTACAACAAATTCTAAAGGAATTTCACTAGGCAGGAAACTCAAGAGAAGGAAAAGACCTACAGAAAATAAACCCCAAACAATTAAAGAAAACGGTAATAGGATCATACATATCGATAACCACCTTAAATGCAAATGGATTAAATGCACCAAACAAAAGACACAGACTGGCTGGGTGGATGAAAACATGTACATGTATGCACTTCTACTTACCAACATCACTCTGCTGGACTCCCCCCCCCCCCCATAAATTGTATGTAATTATCTTATATTGGTAAGTTAATCATGTTCCCATTATGGCTTGCAATTTTAATTATCTTTTATTTTTTGTCTGGCTATTGATTGTGAAAACTGATAAACATATTTTACTCTTGTGATTATGTAACTGTTGCTGCTAAGTCGCTTCAGTCGTGTCCAACTCTGTGCGACCCCATAGACGGCAGCCGACCAGGCTCCGCTGTCCCTGGGATTCTCCAGGCAAGAACACTGGAGTGGGTTGCCATTTCCTTCTCCAATGTGTGAAAGTGAAAAGTGAAAGTGAAGTTGCTCAGTCGTGTCCGACTAGTAGCTACCCCATGGACTGCAGCCCACCAGGCTCCTCTGTCCATGCGATTTTCTAGGCAAGAGTACTGGAGTGGCTTGCCATTGCCTTCATTACTCACTTAATACCATTGTATCATGATTGGCCAACAGAAAAATAATAGAACTGTATATCACCAACACTAGGATGTGCTAGAAAAACCTGTAATCACTTTTTAAAATCAAGATGCATATCAGAAATTATCTTGAAAATTTTTGAAAAATATAAATGCTCAGGTATTGCTTTTTTTTTCTCAAGAGCTCCAGATATGTTTCTAATGAGTTCAGTTCAGTTCAGTTCAGTTCAGTCGCTCAGTCGTGTCCGACTCTCCGCGACCCCATGAATCACAGCACGCCAGGCCTCCCTGTCCATCACCAACTCCCGGAGTACACTCAAACTCATGTCCACAGAGTCGGTGATGCCATCCAGCCATCTCATTCTCCGTCGTCCCCTTCTCCTCCCACCCCCAACCTTTCCCAGCATCAGAGTCTTTTCCAGTGAGTCAACTCGTCTCATGAGGTGGCCAAAGTATTGGAGTTTCAGCTTTAGCATCAGTCCCTCCAATGAACATCCAGGATTGATTTCCTTTAGAATGGACTGGTTGGATCTCCTTGCAGTATAAGGGACTCTCAAGAGTCTTCTCCAACACCACAGTTCAAAAGCATCGATTCTTCGGCGATCAGCTTTCTTCACAGTCCAACTCTCACATCCATACATGACCACGGGAAAAACCATTGCCTTGACTAGACGGACCTTGGTCGGCAAAGTAATGTCTCTGCTTTTTAATATACTATCAAGGTTGGTCATAACTTTCCTTCCAAGGAGCAAGCGTCTTTTAATTTCATGGCTGCAATCAGCATCTGCAGTGATTTTGGAGCCCAAAAAAACAAAGTCTGACACTGTTTCCACTGTTTTTCCATCTATTTCCCATGAAGTGATGGGACCAGATGCCATGATCTTTGTTTTCTGAATGTTGAGCTTCAAGCCAACCTTTTCACTCTCCTCTTTCACTTTCATCAAGAGGCTTTTGAGTTCCTCTTCACTTTCTGCCATAAGGGTAGTGTCATCTGCATATCTGAGGTTATTGATATTTCTCCCAGCAATCTTGATTCCAGCTTGTGCTTCTTCCAGCCCAGCGTTCCTCATGATGTACTCTGCATATAAGTTAAATAAGCAAGGTGACAATATACAACCTTGACGCACTCCTTTTCCTATTTGGAACCAGTCTGTTGTTCCATGACCGGTTCTAACTGTTGCTTCCTGACCTGCATACAGGTTTCTCAAGAGGCAGGTCAGGTGGTCTGGGATTCCCATCTCTTTCAGAATGTTCCACAGTTTATTGTGATCCACACAGTCAAAGGCTTTGGCATAGTCAATGAAGCAGAAATAGATGTTTTTCTGAAACTCTCTTGCTTTCTCCATGATCCAGCGGATGTTGGCAATTTGATCTCTGGTGCCTCTGCCTTTTCTAAAACCTGCTTGAACATCTGGGAGTTCACGGTTTACATACTGCTGAAGCCTGGCTTGGAGAATTTTGAGCATGACTTTACTAGCGTGTGAGATGAGTGCAATTGTGCGGTAGTTTGAGCATTCTTTGGCATTGCCTTTCTTTGGGATTGGAATGAAGACTGACCTTTTCCAGTCCTGTGGCCACTGCTGAGTTTTCCAAATCTGCTGGCATATTGAGTGCAGCACTTTCACAGCATCATCTTTCAAGACTTGAAATAGCTCAACTGGAATTCCATCACCACCACTAGCTTTGTTCGTAGTGATGCTTTCTAAGGCCCACTTAACTTCACATTCCAAGATGTCTGGCTCTAGGTCAGTGATCACATTATCGTGACTATCTTGGTCGTGAAGATCTTTTTTGTACAGTTCTTCTGTGTATTCCTGCCACCTCTTCTTAATATCTTCTGCTTCTGTTAGGTCCATACCATTTCTGTCCTTTATCGAGCCCATCTTTGCATGAAAAGTTCCCTTGGAATCTCTAATTTTCTTGAAGAGGTCTCTTGTTTTTCCTATTCTGTTATTTTCCTCTATTTCTTTGCATTGATCACTGAGGAAGGCTTTCTTATCTCTCCTTGCTATTCTTTGGAACTCTGCATTCAGATGCTTATATCTTTCCTTTTCTAATGAGTAGTCATGTTTAAAAACAACCAGACTGTATGGTGATCTTTCACTTTAATCTAGTTTTTCTATTTCATGTTCAGTGCTCCCATTTCATTTATGTTCTCCAATTTCTCCATCTCTTCTCTCTTTTTTAAAATGTTCTTTCTCAAACCTTTATCAAGTGTAGTAGAAAATATTTTGTATACATATATATAGATATGTATAATACATATTTTAGAAAACATGAATTTTTGCCTAACTAAAAAAATTATGACATTTTGATTCCACTTGTTTGACTTAGTATGAATAGAATGCTAGATTTCTAATTTAAAAATAGATATGCAACAATCAAAGAAAAAAGATAAAATGGTGTCAATCTAGATTAGGGTGAGCCCCAATTCAGTGACTGGTGTCCTTATAAAAAGAGGGAAATAGAGACGCAGAGAGAGACACACAGAGAAAACACCATGTGATGATGAAGGCAGAGACTGGACTGATGCATCTACAAGCCAAGCAGAGACAAGAATTGTCAGCAAACATCAGAAACTAGAAAAAGGTGTGGAAAGACCCTCCCCTGAAACTTTGTTAACACCTTGATTTAGGCCTTCCAGCTTCCTTGATTTCTGTGAGACAATACATTTTTATGGTTTTAAGCTACTCTCTTTATCAGTTTAGTTCAGTCGCTCAGTTGTGCCCTACTCTTTGTGACCCCATGGACTGCAGCATGCCAGGCCTCCCTGTCCATCACCATATCCTAGAGTTTGCTCAAACTCATGTCCATAGATTCGGTGATGCCATCCAAATATCTCATCCTCTGTCATCCCTTTTTCCTCCTGCCTTCAATCTTTCCAAGAATGAGGGTCTTTTCCAATGACTGTTTATGGTTCTTAGTTAAAGCTGGTCTAGGATACTAATACAGAGGGTTAGAAGTAGGATGAAAAAAAAGTACATGGAAAGGGTTGAATGAAGTGGTTCAGAACTATGGAAGAAAGGAACTTCATGCTGTGTTTATATTTGGATTTGTCCGATACAGTTCTTTCTTTGCCAGTTTTATTGAGATATAATTGACACAAGACATTTTGTAAGCATAAAATGTACAATGATGATTTGTTATACATATGTTGCAAAATGACTGCCACAGTAAGATTGTTTAACGCATCTACAACCTCACATATTTACCATTTATTTATTTTTTGTGTTGAGAACTTGTAAGATTTACCCTCTAAGCAAACTTCCAGGTATACAATATAGTATTGTTAACTATAGTCACTAAGTATGTTAGATATTTAGAACTTATTCATGTTATAACTAGGCGTTTGTATCCTTTGATCACCTTCACCCTTTTCCCCCACCCTCATTCCATCAATGCATTTCTTTATTAGCTTGCATTGTGCACATTTGGGAATTTGTATCGGGGACCTGAGATTGTCTGGTAGCAAGAAAAAAAATCTTTATTAATCATTATCAGTAGACATAAGAGGATTTTGTATATTAAAAAAGCAAAATATGCAAACATTAATCTTTAAAAAATATTTTTTATCAAATGATTTTTAAATCTTTTAGTGGTAAATGATCATCCCCGGCCTTTTTTCTGCTTTATCTTTAATTTCCACTCTTCAGAGGAAGTCATTTTAATTCATTCAATCATTTAATGTTTTTCCCACATTTTAATATAACTGTTAAATTATTAAAATACTATTTCTTGACTTAGGAATTTTAGGTATTATTTATAAACCTCCTAGTATGGAAAGAGACATTAGCCCTTAGGATACTTCGACATTTGTACCCCAGTGTCTTCTTTCTCTATCCCCAATATTATTATTCAATTTTGACTCAGATAATCCAGGTGTATAAGCAACTTTAATTTCCCTTTATCATGTAACATATCATATTCACAGGTCCATGGATTAGAAGGTGGACATCTTTGGGGGACCATTATTCTGCCTACCACAGGGGCATAGTCTTGGTTACAATTATTCTGTAAGACAGATAGGAGAAGGGGCCTGGGAAGTAGACTTTTACCTGGTGTGTAGACTAGTACTTAGTTTCCCTTATTCAGATTGCATCCTCATCTATGCCTGTTGTCCTGAGTCCAGAGTTCAAAGCAAGATCTCCAGAGATTAGGAAGGGTAGCGTCCTAGCTTTGTAGGGACAAAGAGGGCATCAGTTCAGTTCAGTTCAATTCAGTTGCTCAGTCATGTCAAACTCTTTGCAACCCCATGGACAACAGCACGCCAGGCTTCCCTGTCCATCACCAATTCCCAGAGCCTGCTCAAATTCATGTTCATCAGTTAGTGATGCCATCCAACTATCTCATCCCATGTTGCCCCCTTCTCCTCCCACCTTCAATCTTTTCCAGCATCAGGGTCTTTTCCAGTGAGTCACTTCTTCACATCAGGTGGCCAAAGTATTGGAGTTTCAGCTTCAACATCAATCCTTCCAATGAATATTCAGGACTGATCTCCTTTAGGATGGACAGGTTGGATCTCCTTGCAGTCCAAGGGACTCTCAAGAGTCTTATCCAACACCACAGTTGAAAAGCACCAGTTCTTCGGTGCTCAGCTTTCTTCATAGTCCAACTCTCACATCCATACATGACTAGAGGAAAAACCATAGCTTTGACTAGATGGACCTTTGTTGGCAAAATAATTTCTCTGCTTTTCAATATGCTGTCTAGTTTGGTCATAGCTTTTCTTCCAAGCAGAGAGCATCTTTTAATTTCAAGGCTACAGTCACCACCTGGAGTGATTTTGGAGCCCCCAAAAATATCTCTCACTATTTCCACTGTTTCCCCATCTATTTGGCATGAAGTGATGGGACTGGATGCCATGATCTTAATTTTTTGAATGTTGAGTTTTAAGCCAATTTTTTCTCTCTTCTCTTTCACTTTCATCAAGAGGCTCTTTAGTTCTTCATTTTCTGCCATAAGAGTGATGTCATCTGTGTATCTAAGGTTACTGATATTTCTCCTTGCAATCTTGATCCCAGCTTGTGTTCATCCAGCCTGGCATTTCGCACGATGTACTCCGCATATAGGTTAAATAAGCAGGGTGACAATACACAGTCTTGACATGAACCTTTTCCAATTTGGAACCAGTCTGTTGTTCTATGTCCAGTTCTAACTGTTGCTTCTTGACTATAGGGCACATGGCTGAGAAAGGACACATGACAAAGGCACACCCATAAAGATGGCGCCTGACGGATGTCAGGAGGGCGCGGCCCCAGAAATCACAAAAAATTGTGATTGGCTCTTGAACACTTCCCCTTGCATGAACAATGCATGATCACCCTAGACCTCTATTGTGACGCCAGTGAGTGATGACCTGGCCCTTAACATGATTGGAGCAGACGCGGAAAGTCCCTTGCAAAACCCCCACGCTTGCCTTATATACGGAGAGCTTGTAACAATAAAGCGGAACTGCCTTGACAGAACCCCGGCCGTGTCTGAGTGTCCTTCTCCGGGCGAGGAGGGCTGCAGGGTGGGCGGCCAGCTCACCCTCCCCCTGGGGCTTCCTCCCCAACGCTCTGGCATGGGGAGGCAAAATGGGCTCCACATCCGAGGCCGAGGACTTGCTGACGCCTTGCTCTCCCCTATGGCGCCACTGGGGGAGAAACAAGAGGACCCTACATCTGGCGCCGTGACTCGGATCCCCTCGGAGAAAGAGAGCCCTCATCGCACAGTCTTGAAAAAGAGACTACGAAAAGGTTCCACGAGCCTCTGTGCGATGCTTCCATCGAAGAGTGCAACCCCAAGGCAAGTGTATTAAGGTTGAAAAGAAACCTTCAAGGGTGAGGGATATAATCCTTCCCTCCTATTCTCCCCTTCTCTCTCTCTCTCTCTCCCTCTCTGTCCCTCTCTCTCTCTCTCTTACTCGGGGAATTCAGTGAACGGCAATCTGCCCAGGGCACTCCCTGGGGGAAGCCGAAGACCCCTCGAGCTGAGAACTTAGTAACGGGAGTCCAATTGGGTGAACCCCCCCTTTTTGTTTCCCTTTCTTTCTCTCACTTCTTGCTGAGAGTGAGGCCAGAACCCCTGTGGGTAGGAGAAGGGCACTTAAAAGCCGATAGGGCACCCACCACTTGAAGACTCCCATGACAGGATAAGGGGGTCATGGAACAGGCTAGAGGCCCTTAGGGTGCCCGCCCCCATCAAGAAAATTTCCGTGCATCGACGAAGGCACACGGTTCCATAAGCATCACACAGGCCCAATCACTCGCCACCACCACTCCCCATAGGACCTTTCTCGGTGGACACTCTCGGCAAACGTGCCTTCCTCTGTCTGCTCGCCATGGGGACTGCCATTAGCAAAACCGATGAGCCCGCTCTGAAGGCCCTGAAGTACATGCTTAAAAGTAGAGGACTCGAAATCTCCGACACCCAGGCCATCAAAGTCTGGGGGGCTATTACCAGGTTGACCCCATGGATAGATTCGGCCAACCTATTCTCATGGGATACCTGGGATAGGGTCCAGGTCTAGCTAGAAAAAGGGAAATCCAGGACGGAGAGGAGGCACCCTTGGGGTTCTACCCCACAATCTCCGCCCTTAAGACCTGTTTCGCCCCTGAAAAGGGGCAGGTAAACGAGGGAGAAACCACCACTCATAATACCAAGAGGCAATGGGAACAATTTGACGATGAACGGGCCACCATAAATTCCGGGGAGATAGAAGGAAAAACCACTATAGCCAATAATTTATGGCCTCCCTCGGGGGAAGAAAAAAGTCCAACCAGAATGAAGACTTCCTTAGCACTCCCAGGGCCCCAGAGGCCCCAACTTATAAGTCTAACTTGTATCCTCCTCTGGCCCCCCCTTTCAAGGGGGGGACTCAATAACGCCCCCGCCCTCCGAAGACTGGAGGAATCCCCATGGAGAGGGAGGACCTACCCTGAAGACCCTTGGGGGACACCATCACCATTTAATACAGACTCAATACAGGCCTTCCCCGTAAATGTAAACCCCAGGGGGAACCGGCCAGCAGCCTGGTACCCTTGGGAAGCCCAAGACCTAAAAGAGCTCAAGAAGGCGGTAGCAGAAGATGGCCCCAATTCTCCATGGGCGGAGACTATTCTCCAGGGTCTAGCTCATCAGCCTTGCATGACCCAAGATTGGAAAGTGCTATGTAAGGCAGTACTCCCCAGTAACACCTACATTGAGTGGTGTGCTTTTTTCAAGGAGGAATGTCATGCCCAAGCAGTAAGAAACCAAGCTGCTAACCCTGTCATCCCTGTAACTTTCGGGATGTTATCCAGGACGGCAGATCAATGGAGCACGGGACCCCAACAGGCCACTATCCCTGCTCCTTATACAGACCAGGTGCGAGCCATATACCTAGCCGCCTGGAGAAAATTAGCTGAAGGTCCCAATGAACCCCCATATCTGGCATTACCCGAAAAAATAACGAGGACCTCTCCACTTTCATAGATAGAGTGGAAAAAAACATGCAAAGAAAATTCCCCCCAGGTCCCTTAAGAGATCAATTTGTCAAAAGGCTGGTATGGGAAGGGATGAATTCTGACCACAAGGTGGCCTGCGCAGGGCAGAAAGATTGATCCATGGAACGATGGGTGGTAGCCACCAAAGATATTGGGACATAGCACCACCAAACTCAGGCAATGGTGGCTGCAATGGAGGCTCAAACCAAGGCGATAGCTGATGCCCTCGCCTCTGCCTTCAGCAAGGTGTCCATGGCCCAGGATGCCTCCCCTGAAGGGACCCTCAAAAATCAAAAAACAGGCAATTGTTTTCAATGTGGGAAGGAAGGACACTTTAAAAAGGACTGCCCCCTAAGGCTGGGGAAAATTGGAAATAGAGGGCCAACTACAACCCCCTGTCCGCGTGGTAAAAAGGGATACCACTGGAAAATAGATTGTAGGTCCAAATTTGATAAAGACAGGAAACCTTTAAACTAAATAAGGGGCACTCCCCAGCCCCGTCATCCCAAGGGGAAGCCCCAGGCCCTCCTCCAAGGGTATGCCAGCCTGAGGTTACTGAACTTTCCCAAGAGATGTCTGATAGATTAGAAAAGCCTTTCCCCGGGTGCAATTCTACCAGAAGGCCCCCTTACCAACTAATGGGCATTAATAAGCCCCGACCTACCAGGGATCAAATGGACTGTCCCTATAGTACCGGGGTTGAGACCAAAGATGGATATAACAATAGGAGGAAAAACATTTAGATGTCTAGTAGACACAGGGGCAGACAGAACTATACTGAGGCAAGAAGAGGTTCCTCCCACGTGGCCCATGGCCAGGGGACCTCAACTAGCAGACGTCGGGGGCATTACATCCTCCAAGGAATCCTCCAATTGGCTCAAATGGGAGGATCCTGATGGCTCCAAGGGCCTAGTCAAGCCCCTCATCGCCAGAGGACTCAACGCCAGCCTATTAGGGCAAGACATTCTAGGGCAAGCCGACACCTATATAACCACTGACTATCGGGGTTTTACCAAGATTTATTAGATGAAGAAGAGTATCAACAGCAATTCCAACCTCCTGGAATCCCCAACTACCAGGGGGATCCAGAATTTGAAAAGATAAGGAAGGGAGAGCCACTGACTCGATGGAAGCCTCACCACCAATCCTAAAGGCCACTGCTCCCTCGGCGCCTCCTATCGTTTGGACGCCGGGAACCCCTATAAGGGTGGAGCAGTGGCCACTTCCCCTTCCCAAACTCCAGGCATTACAATCTTTAATAGAGGAACAACTCAAACTGGGACATATCCGGCCATCTAACAGCCCCTGGAATACCCCCGTCTTTGTTATCAAAAAGGCCTCTGGAAAATGGCGCCTCTTGCAAGACCTCAGAAAGGTTAATGAAAGGATGAAAATTCAAGGGACACCCCTAAGAGGAATGCCCTGGGTCCCCGCCATTCCCATCGCCCTGCACCTCCTGATAATAGATATTAAAGATTGTTTCTTTTTGATACCTCTGGACCCACAAGATTATGAGAAATTTGCCTTTTCGGTACCTTCTATTAATTATGAAGGTCCGGACAAACAATATGAATGGGCTGTCCTACCTCAAGGGATGGCGAACAGTCCATCCTTCTATCAACAATACGTGGCTAATCTTACTCAGCCCATCCGACTGCTATCTAACATCTTATTATACTTATATATGGATGATATCATTCTTGGGATGCCCGATACCACCGAGCTTGCACGGGCCTCCAAATTACTATTTGCTTGTCTTGCCCGGGGGCAACTCATAATCTCTCCTGACAAGATCCAGCATGTCCCGCCTTTCAAAGTCCTGGGGACCCAACTTACCCTTGAGGTGGTCTCCCCGCTTAAGCCACAGATAACTATCAAAGAAACTTATTCCTTGGTTGAGCTCCAGAGCCTTCTGGGGGAAATCAACTGGCTACGGCCCTGGATCCCCATATCCACAGGGGACCTAATACCTCTCTTTAATTTGCTAAAGGACAAATTCCCCCACGAAAAAATCACCCTGTCCCTGCCCCATAAACAAGTTATTAAAAGGGTTCAACAGGCTCTCGATACTGTTCAACTCTCTCGCTACAACCCCACTCAAGAGCTTCAATTATGGATCTTGGCCTCCCCAGAGACACTCCTGTCCATGCTAATATAAACAGATAAACCTTTACTATGGATCCATGTCTCTCTGCGGGGAGGAAACCAAGTCTACACCTGCTTAGACCATATGGCTGATCTGATACAAAAGGGAAGAGACACTTCAATCAGGTGCTTTGGCCGTGAACCCGATAAGATTGTTGTGATGGAAAAACAGTGGAAACAGTGTCAGACTTTGTTTTTTTGGGCTCCAAAATCACTGCAGATGCTGATTGCAGCCATGAAATTAAAAGACGCTTGCTCCTTGGAAGGAAAGTTATGACCAACCTTGATAGTATATTAAAAAGCAGAGACATTACTTTGCCAACCAAGGTCCGTCTAGTCAAGGCAATGGTTTTTCCCGTGGTCATGTATGGATGTGAGAGTTGGACTGTGAAGAAGGCTGACCGCCGAAGAATCGATGCTTTTGAACTGTGGTGTTGGAGAAGACTCTTGAGAGTCCCTTATACTGCAAGGAGATCCAACCAGTCCATTCTAAAGGAGATCAATCCTGGATGTTCATTGGAGGGACTGATGCTAAAGCTGAAACTGCAATACTTTGGCCACCTCATGCGACGAGTTGACTCACTGGAAAAGACTCTGATGCTGGGAAAGGTTGGGGGTGGGAGGAGAAGGGGACGACGGAGAATGAGATGGCTGGATGGCATCACCGACTCTGTGGACATGAGTTTGAGCGTACTCCGGGAGTTGGTGATGGACAGGGAGGCCTGGCGTGCTGTGATTCATGGGGTCGCGGAGAGTCGGACACGACTGAGCGACTGAACTGAACTGAACTGAACTGAACAGATTAGCTGACTTCCAATGGATCCAGAGAAACAACCGAATGGCCTTAGCTTTCGAAGGGTTCTTGGGAAAGATTGACTGTCACTATGGGCCTCACAAATGGGTTGCCGCCTTTTGCCGGTTACAATGGAGGGCACCTCAATTATTTTCTTCCAAGCCCATAATAGATGCCTCCAACGTCTTCACAGACAGAGGAAAGTCCGGCGCAGCCATTGTCATCTTTGAACCCTCCTCAGCCCCTACCGGTGCCCCCCACCGACACCATTGCCCATGCCAGGGCTCAGCACAATACAAAGAACTCTTTGCCGTCATTCTGGCACTCTCTAAGGTCCCAGGTCTAATGAATCTTTTTACCGACAGTCTCTATGTGAAAAATCTGCTCCCTGGGCTTCCCCAAACTCATATTCGGTTAGATGATAATCCTATTACCCTCTTATGATACAGGCACGCACGCTCCTTCAGGCACGGGATCAACCTATCTATTTACATCACCTCAGTTCAGTTCAGTTCAGTTCAGTCGCTCAGTCATGTCCGACTCTTTGCGACCCCATGAATCACAGCACGCCAGGCCTCCCTGTCCATCACCAACTCCCAGAGTTCACTCAAACTCATGTCCACAGAGTCGGTGATGCTATCCAGCCATCTCATTCTCCGTCGTCCCCTTCTCCTCCCACCCCCAACCTTTCCCAGCATCAGAGTCTTTTCCAATGAGTCAACTCATCACATGGGGTGGCCAAAGTATTGGAGTTTCAGCTTTAGCATCAGTCCGTCCAATGAACACCCAGGACTGATCTCCTTTAGAATGGACTGGTTGGATCTCCTTGCAGTCCAAGGGACTCTCAAGAGTCTTCTCCAACACCACAGTTCAAAAACATCAATTCTTCGGCGATCAGCTTTCTTCACAGTCCAACTCTCACATCCATACATGACCACGGGAAAAACCATTGCCTTGACTAGACGGACCTTGGTTGGCAAAGTAATGTCTCTGCTTTTTAATACACTATCAAGGTTGGTCATAACTTTCCTTCCAAGGAGCAAGCGTCTTTTAATTTCATGGCTGCAATCAGCATCTGCAGTGATTTTGGAGCCCAAAAACACAAAGTCTGACACTGTTTCCACTGTTTTTCCATCTATTTCCCATGAAGTGATGGGACCAGATGCCATGATCTTTGTTTTCTGAATGTTGAGCTTCAAGCCAACCTTTTCCACTCTCCTCTTTCACTTTCATCAAGAGCAGAGGCCACCAAAACCTGCCTGGAATGCTATCATTAGGGAATTCCATGGCAGATCAGCTGGCATCTTCCCATGTATACACACTCCAACAGGCACAGGATCTCCACAACCTAACCCATATTAATTGGAGAGGCCTACACCAAAGGTCCCCACAAATACCTATCAAGGATCTAAAGAGGATCATACATACCTGCCAGTCCTGTATTCCATTCTTACAGGTTCCTCCATTGCAATCACCAGGGGTTAGCCCTCGAGGACTAAAACCTAATGTAATATGGCAAACAGATGTCACTCACTACGCCCCCTTTGGTAAACTAAAATATATCTTTGCATCTGTAGATACATATTCCCATGCCTGCTGGGCCACCGCCCATACAGGAGAGAAGGCACAACATGCCAAGAGTCACTTTCTCCAATGTTTTGCTACTCTGGGCCTCCCAGCCCAAGTAAAAACAGATAATGGCCCTTGCTTCGTAAGCAACTATTTGCAAGATTTTTTTAAACAATGGAACATCCAACACACTACAGGCATACCCCATAATCTTCAAGGGCAGGTTATAATAGAACTCCAAAACAAAACTTTAAAACTGCAACTACAAAAACAAAAAGGGGGAATAAACCCTCTTCAGCAGTTAGGAATAGCTCTCTTTACTCTAAATATTTTAAATTTTTCAAAGAATGAACCACTCACCCCATTCCAGAGACACTGGTCCAACCAAGAGCCAAGACCAGAGATAACAGTTAGATGGAAAGATCCCCTTACAGGGTTATGGAGAGGGCGAGACCCACTCTTAACATCAGGAAGAGGGTTTGGATGCGTGTTTCCCACAGGGGAAACAAGACCCATCTGGATACCAGCAAGGAATCTTAGATATCTACATGATAACCACCAATCAGTCCAAGAACCATGAAAGTTCATGAGGCCGCCTTCTACTTTTGATCTCTTACAGATTGGCAGCTAAGAGGCCTTGTCAAAGGCTTAGATGAACTCTCCCCTGGCCACCTGCAAATCCCAGGATCATCGGCCTAACTGCGACCTGCCCTCGGACCCCATAGCTGATTTCGTGCGGACAACCAAATGACCATTGTGTTTGTATTAGCTGCACTATTAAGTGTGCTCTTTGCTATAGGCCTTGCATCTGTTGCCCCAGAGGAAGTGCCTCCTGCACTCCGCTTCTCTCTGGCGCTAGGATATCTTGCCTGTTGTGGCTTACTATCGATAGCTTATTCCTTTGCAACGACCTATCACTCTCGCTTTCTGACCCGCCCACTGGCATAACGGTTTAGCCATGATCTTCTTGTGCCTTACCCTGATGGCACTCCCCGGGCTTTTAGACACTGCTTCCTGTCCCTGCTCAGAAATTTATAGCTATGTCCATTCCTCATGCTACCGCATGACCCCTACGCAATGCACCATACGCATCAACAACAAACAGACCAAGTCCTTATTTACTGTTAAGGTGCAAACGACAGGGAGCCAAACGAGCAACTGCTATAAGCCAAATGGGAAAAACATGTTTTTACCCCCGTACTCACATTGGATACTCAGATGGAGGTGGGATACAAGATATTAACAGACATAAGGCACAACAGCAATACATAAATAATTACCCAACTGAAGGCAACTCGTGAACCTTACAAATGCATAGACCTACTCACTCAGCTGAGGCCTCTCCTGCACCCCACCCCCCCGGCGATGATCTACACATCACCCGCCTCCTCAACTTCTCCTTCCAATTTTTTCAGAGTTCACAAAAAAAGCCCTCCGAGGCATGTTGGATATGCATGTCACTAACCCCCTCACGTCACAATAATGTGATCACTGATCTAGAGCCAGACATCTTGGAATGTGAAGTCACATGGTCCTTAGAAAGCATCACTAGGAACAAAGCTAGTGGAGGTGATGGAATTCCAGTTGAGCTATTTCAAATCCTGAAAGATGATGCTGTGAAAGTGCTACACTCAATATGCCAGCAGATTTGGAAAACTCAGCAGTGGCCACAGGACTGGAAAAGGTCAGTTTTCATTCCAATCCCAAAGAAAGGCAATGCCAAAGAATGCTCAAACTACCGCACAATTACACTCATCTCACATGCTAGTAAAGTCATGCTCAAAATTCTCCAAGCCAGGCTTCAGCAATATGTGAACCGTGAACTCCCAGATGTTCAAGCAGGTTTTAGAAAAGGCAGAGGAACCAGAGATCAAATTGCCAACATCCGCTGGATCATGGAGAAAGCAAGAGAGTTCCAGAAAAACATCTATTTCTGTTTCATTGACTATGCCAAAGCCTTTGACTGTGTGGATCACAAGAAACTGTGGAACATTCTGAAAGAGATGGGAATACCAGACCACCTGACCTGCCTCTTGAGAAACCTGTATGCAGGTCAGGAAGCAACAGTTAGAACTGTACATGGAACAACAGACTGGTTCCAAATAGGAAAAGGAGTACGTCAAGGCTATATATTGTCACCTTGTTTATTTAACTTATATGCAGAGTACATCATGAGGAACGCTGGGCTGGAAGAAGCACAAGCTAGAATCAAGATTGCCGGGAGAAATATCAATAACCTCAGATATGAAGATGACACTACCCTTATGGCAGAAAGTGAAGAGGAACTCAAAAGCCTCTTGATGAAAGTGAAAGAGGAGAGTGAAAAGGTTGGCTTGAAGCTCAACATTCAGAAAACAAAGATCATGGCATCTGGTCCCATCACTCCATGGGAAATAGATGGAAAAACAGTGGAAACAGTGCCAGACTTTTTTGGGTTCCAAAATCACTGCAGATGCTGATTGCAGCCATGAAATTAAAAGACGCTTACTCCTTGGAAGGAAAGTTATGACCATCCTAGATAGTATATTAAAAAGCAGAGACATTACTTTGGCAACCAAGGTCCGTCTAGTCAAGGCTATGGTTTTTCCCGTGGTCATGTATGGATGTGAGAGTTGGACTGTGAAGAAAGCTGATCGCCGAAGAATTGATGCTTTTGAACTGGGGTGTTGGAGAAGACTCTTGAGAGTCCCTTGGACTGCAAGGAGATCCAACCAGTCCATTCTAAAGGAGATCAATCCTGGGTATTCATTGGAAAGTCTGATGCTAAAGCTGAAACTGCAGTACTTTGGCCACCTCATGCGACGAGTTGACTCACTGGAAAAGACTCTGATGTTGGGAAAGGTTGGGGGCGGGAGGAGAAGGGGACGACAGAGAATGAGAAGCTGGATGGCATCACTGACTCTGTGGACATGAGTTTGGGTGAACTCCGGGAGTTAGTGATGGACAGGGAGGCCTGGCGTGCTGTGATTCATGGGGTCGTGGAGAGTCGGACACGACTGAGCAACTGAACTGAACTGAACTGAACCCCCTCACTGCATATCCCAGTTCCTTTGCCTGACACCTGGGTATCAGCAGGCAATTGCACTCTCAAAACCAACAATACCACTGAAAGTATCACGCAGCTTATTGGGCCAGTCGCTGACAATGTCTTGCTTGCCGCCTCTTCAAATCTAACTTGCCTTCTTAATACCTCATCCTCTAATGCTTCCTATTATAACGACACCCACTCTTGCACCTCATGTGCCCCATGGAACAATACAAGCAACTGCACCAGCCCTGGGATCTTTCTTCTCTGTGGGACCTATGTCTATTCCTGCCTCCCTCCGGACCCTACAGGGTGCATCTTGGTTTTCTTAGCCCCAGGACTAATCTTCGTCAATGAAGGGGATATGGATCAGATCGTTGACCATCATGAGGGGTTACCAACAAAGCCTCCTCACAGAGGACGGCGGGCTATCGTTGCTCCTATCCTAATCGGGACTGGCACAGCGATGGCCCTAGGTGCTGGGATCGGGGACATTTCAACTTCTGCTCATTTTTTATTACAAATTGTCTCAGGAACTTAATGAAGACATGGAACAAGTGGTAGAGTCCCTTGTATCCATCCAGAGACAGATTAATTCACTGGCCACAGTGGCCCTACAAAATAGACAGGCCCTTGACCTCATCACTGCAGAAAAGGGGAGAACCTGTCTCTTCTGGGGGGAAGACTGTTGTTACTTTGTTAATAAAATGGGCATAGACCAGGGAAAGGTAAAAGAGTTAAGAGATAGAATTGAACGCCAGAAAAAGGAATTGCAAAAGTTTTACATCCCCCAAGGCCTATGGCATCAATTCCTCCCCTGGCTGCTCCCTTTCCTGGGACCAATAATGATCATTGTTATACTTCTTTTAGTTGGACCCTGTCTTGTCAACCTTTTCCAGAAGTTCCTGCAGGAGCGGATTCAGACCATTTCCCGGGAACAAGTGAAGACGATCCTCCTCACTCAAATACGGGGGACAGACCCAAAGTCCCGAAAGACCCCCAACGACCGTCTGCCAATAGGTTACAAGCCTAAGATGGGGGGCACTCAAGCTGCCCCAACGAGCCAATCTACTCTCCCGGGACATAAAGGGCACAAAAACCTCAACACACGATGGGTCTAGGGTCCAATGGCACTTGCACAAGTCCCTTTACTAGTCCTACCTCTGTCCGATACAATATACCTCCATCCAATGCCATCCCGAAGATTGATTATAGGCCAAGCCCCCTGCCACAAAGCCTGAGTCCGGCCAGCCCTCCATAAGACCTTCAGCCAGGTCTTAAGCCACTGGGGCCTATGCTTGACTGGATAGCCAATGACGGGCAAGATCCCCAGAGGGGGACAACCTAAGACAGGCACAGTCACTGAGTCTCCGGTGAGGCCATGCAGGTGGCCCCCAATGGCTCCCAAGAAAGACCCCACAAACAAATGAATAAAAAAGGGGGATATATAGGGCGCATGGCTGAAAAAGGACACATGGCAAAGGCGCACCCATAAAGATGGCGCCTGACGGATATCAGGATTGCGCGGCCCCAGATAATCACAAAAAATTGTGATTGGCGCCTGAACACTTCCCCTTGCGTGAACAGTGTATGATCACCCTAGACCTCTATTGTGACGCCAGCGCGTGATGACCTGGCCCTTAACACGATTGGAGCAGACCGCAGAAAGTCCCTTGCAAAACCCCCATGCTTGCCTTTATATAGGGAGAGCTTGGACGCGAGAGACGCCAGCCCCGGCGGCGCAGACGCGACGCGAGAGACGCCGGCCCCGGCGCAACGAACCACGCAAAGAGGTGCGGCCGTGAGGAGCTACCCCACGCCTGAGGCCAGGGCCGGCAGCCGAGAGGAGCTACCCCAGGTCCAGCAGGCGGTGCCTGCGCGGGCGCAGGAGGGCCGAGAGGAGCTACTCCGCGTTCAAGGTCAGGAGGGGCGGCCTTGAGGAGATACCCTTCGTGCAAGGTAAGGTACAGCGGCTGCACTTTGCTGGAGCGGCTGTGAAGAGATTTTCCACGACCAAGGTAAGAGAAACCCAAATAAGACGGTAGGTATTCCGAGGGGGCATCAGAGGGCAGACACACTGAAATCATAATCACAGGAAACTAGTCGATCTGATCACATGGACCACAGCCGAATGTGGTCCACTGGAGAAGGGAATGGCAAACCACTTCAGTATACTTGCCTTGAGAACCCCATGAACAGTATCAAAGGGCAAAATGATAGGATACTGAATGAGGAATTCCCCAGGTCGGTAGGTGCCCAGTATGCTACTGGAGATCAGTGGAGAAATAACTCTAGAAGGAATAAAGGGATGGAGCAAAAGCAAAACCAACCCAGCTGTGGATGTGACCAATGATAGAAGCAAGGTCCGGTGCTGTAAAGAGCAATATTGCATAGGAACCTGGAATGTTAGGTCCATGAATCAAGGCAAATTGGAAGTGGTCAAACGGGAGATGGCAAGAGTGAAGACAGACATTCTAGGAATCAGTGAATTAAAATGGACTGGAATGGGTGAATTTAACTCGGATGACGATTATATCTACTACTGTGGGCAGGAAACCCTTAGAAGAAATGGAGTAGCCGTCATGGTCAACAAGAGTCCAAAATGCAGTACTTGGATGCAATCTTAAAAACGACAGAATGATTTCTGTTCGTTTCCAAGGCAAACCATTCAATATTACAGTAATCCATGCCTATGCCCCAACCAGTAATGCTGAAGAAGCCGAAGTTAATCGGTTTTATGAAGACCTACAAGACCTTTTAGAACTAACACCCAAAAAAGATGTCCTTTTCATCATAGGGGACTGGAATGCAAAAGTAGGAAGTCAAGAAACACCCGGAGTAACAGGCAAATTTGGCCTTGGAGCACGGAATGAAGCAGGGCAAAGGCTTATAGAGTTTTATCAAGAGAATGCACTGGTCATAGCAAACACCCTCTTCCAACAACAGAAGAGAAGACTCTACACATGGACATCACCAGATGCTCAACACCGAAATCAGATTGATTATATTCTTTGCAACCAAAGATGGAGAAGCTGTATACAGTTAGCGAAAACAAGACCAGGAGCTGACTGTGGCTCAGATCATGAACTCCTTATTGCGAAGTTCAGACTTAAATTGAAGAGTAGGGAAAACCACTAGACCATTCAGATATGACCTCAATCAAATCCCTTATGATTATACAGTGGAAGTGAGAAATAGATTTAAGGGACTAGATCTGATTGATAGAGTGCCTGATGAACTCTGCATGGACGTGTGTGACATTGTACAGGAGACAGGGACCAAGACCATCCCCATGGAAAAGAAATGCAGAAGAGCGAAATGGCTGTCTGAGGAGGCCTTACAAATAGCTGTGAAAAGAAGAGAGGCGAAAAGCAAAGGAGAAAAGGAAAGATATAAGCATCTGAATGCAGAGTTCCAAAGAATAGCAAGGAGAGATAAGAAAGACTTCCTCAGTGATCAATGCAAAGAAATAGAGGAAAACAACAAAATAGGAAAAACAAGAGACCTCTTCAAGAAAATTAGAGATTCCAAGGGAACATTTCATGCAAAGATGGGCTCAATAAAGGACAGAAATGGTATGGACCTAACAGAAGCAGAAGATATTAAGAAGAGGTGGCAGGAATACACAGAAGAACTGTACAAAAAAGATCTTCACGACCAAGATAGTCACGATAACGTGATCACTGACCTAGAGCCAGACATCTTGGAATGTGAAGTCAAGTGGGCCTTAGAAAGCATCACTACGAACAAAGCTAGTGGAGGTGATGGAATTCCAGTTGAGCTATTTCAAATCTTGAAAGATGATGCTGTGAAAGTGCTACACTCAATATGCCAGCAGATTTGGAAAACTCAACGCTGGCCACAGGACTGGAAGAGGTCAGTCTTCATTCCAATCCCAAAGAAAGGCAATGCCAAAGAATGCTCAAACTACCACACAATTGCACTCATCTCACATGCTAGTAAAGTCATGCTCAAAATTCTCCAAGCCAGGCTTCAGCAGTATGTAAACCGTGAACTCCCAGATGTTCAAGCAGGTTTTAGAAAAGGCAGAGGAACCAGAGATCAAATTGCCAACATCCGCTGGATCATGGAGAAAGCAAGAGAGTTCCAGAAAAACATCTATTTCTGCTTCATTGACTATGCCAAAGCCTTTGACTGTGTGGATCACAATAAACTGTGGAACATTCTGAAAGAGATGGGAATCCCAGACCACCCAACCTGCCTCTTGAGAAACCTGTATGCAGGTCAGGAAGCAACAGTTAGAACTGGACATGGAACAACAGACTGGTTCCAAATAGGAAAAGGAGTACGTCAAGGCTGTATATTGTCACCTTGCTTATTTAACTTATATGCAGAGTACATCATGAGGAACGCTGGGCTGGAAGAAGTACAAGCTGGAATCAAGATTGCTGGGAGAAATTTCAATAACCTCAGATATGCAGATGACACCACCCTTATGGCAGAAAGTGAAGAGGAACTCAAAAGCCTCTTGATGAAAGTGAAAGAGGAGAGTGAAAAGGTTGGCTTGAAGCTCAACATTCAGAAAACAAAGATCATGGCATCTGGTCCCATCACTTCATGGGAAATAGATGGAAAAACAGTGGAAACAGTGTCAGACTTTATTTTTTTGGGCTCCAAAATCACTGCAGATGCTGATTGCAGCCATGAAATTAAAAGACGCTTGCTCCTTGGAAGGAAAGTTATGACCAACCTTGATAGTATATTAAAAAGCAGAGACATTACTTTGCCGACCAAGGTCCGTCTAGTCAAGGCAATGGTTTTTCCCGTGGTCATGTATGGATGTGAGAGTTGGACTGTGAAGAAAGCTGATCGCCGAAGAATCGATGCTTTTGAACTGTGGTGTTGGAGAAGACTCTTGAGAGTCCCTTATACTGCAAGGAGATCCAACCAGTCCATTCTAAAGGAGATCAATCCTGGATGTTCATTGGAGGGACTGATGCTAAAGCTGAAACTCCAGTACTTTGGCCACCTCATGCGACGAGTTGGCTCACTGGAAAAGACTCTGATGCTGGGAAAGGTTGGGGGCGGGAGGAGAAGGGGACGACGGAGAATGAGATGGCTGGATGGCATCACCGACTCTGTGGACATGAGTTTGAGTGTGCTCCGGGAGTTGGTGGTCGACAGGGAGGCCTGGCGTGCTGTGATTCATGGGGTCGCGGAGAGTCGGACACGACTGAGCGACTGAACTGAACTGAACTGAACTGATGCTAAAGCTGAAACTGCAATACTTTGGCCACCTCATGCGACGAGTTGACTCACTGGAAAAGACTCTGATGCTGGGAAAGGTTGGGGGCGGGAGGAGAAGGGGATGACGCAGAATGAGATGGCTGGATGGCATCGCCGACTCTGTGGACATGAGTTTGAGTGTACTCCGGGAGTTGGTGATGGACAGGGAGGCCTGGCGTGCTGTAATTCATGGGGTCGCGGAGAGTCGGACACGACTGAGCGACTGAACTGAACTGTAAGGATAAAGCGGAACTGCCTTGACAGAACCCCCGCCGTGTCTGAGTGTCCTTGTCTGGGCGAGGAGGGCTGCGGGGCGGGCGGCCAGCTCACCTTCCCCCTGGGGTTTCCTCCCCACCGCTTCGGCGCGGGGAGGCAAGACGGGCTCCACATCCGAGGCCGAGGACTTGCCGACACCTTGCTCTCCCCTACGGCGCCACTGGGGGAGAAACAGGAGGACCCTACACTTGACCTGCATACAGATTTCTCAGGAAGTAGGTAAGGCGGTCTGGTATTCCCATCTCTTAAAGAATTTTCCAGTTTTTTGTGGAAAATCACAGTCAACGGCTTTGGAGAAGTCAATAAAGCAGATGTTTTTCTGGAATTCTCTTCCTTTTATGATGATTCAACGGATGTTGGCAATTTGATCTCTGGCTCCTCTGCCTTTTCTAAATCCAGCTTGAAAATCCAGAAGTTCATTGTTCATGTACTGTTGAAGCCTGGCTTGGATAATTTTGAGTATTACTTTGCTAACATGTGAGATGAGTGTAATTGTGTAGTAGTTTGAATGTTCTTTGGCATTGCGTTTCTTTGGAATTTGGAAGGAGGGCATATAGAGACTTAAATACTTTTTTCATTTTCATTTACTTCACAATATTTTAATTTCTTGAAGACTTCTTTGATTCATTTGTTTTTTAGAAGCATGTTGTTTAATATCCAACTATTTTGGATTTTCTAGCTACTTTAATTTCTAGTTTAATTTCACTGTGGTCTGAGAGTGCACTTCATATGATTTCTATTGTTTTAAGTTGGTTGAGGTGTGATTGGCAGCTTAGCATATAGTTATCACTGGTGAATATCCCATATGAGCTTGCCAAAAATGTTTATTCTGTTGCTGTGGATGAAGTAGTCTATAAATGTCAATTAGAACCAGTTGATTGATGATGCTATTCACTTCAACTATGTCCTTACTGATTTTCTGTCAATTACTGGTAAAGGAGAATTGCAGTCTACAACTATAATAGTGGATTTGTCTATTTCTCCTTATATCTCTATCAGGCTCTATCTTATGTATTTTAATGCTCTGATATTAGATGCATACACATAAAGAATTGTTATGCCTTCTTAGAAAACGGACCCCTTTGTCATAAGGTTATGCCTCTCTTTGTCCCTGATAATTTTTGTTATTCTGAAATCTGCTTTCTCTACAATTGAGACAGCTACTGTGGCTTTATTTTGATTAGTGTTAACACGGTGTCATCATGAGGAACACTGGGCTGGAAGAAGCACAAGCTGGAATCAAGATTGCTGGGAGAAATATCAATAACCTCAGATATGCAGATGACACTACCCTTATGGCAGAAAGTGAAGAGGAACTCAAAAGCCTCTTGATGAAAGTGAAAGAGGAGAGTGAAAAGGTTGGCTTGAAGCTCAACATTCAGAAAACAAAGATCATGGCATCTGGTCCCATCACTTCATGGGAAATAGATGGGGAAACAGTGGAAACAGTGTCAGACTTTATTTTTGGGGGCTCCAAAATCACCTCAGAAGCTGATTGCAGCCATGAAATTAAAAGACGCTTACTCCTTGGAAGGAAGGTTATGACCAACCTAGACAGCATATTAAAAAGCAGAGACATTACTTTGGCAACCAAGGTCCGTCTAGTCAAGGCTATGGTTTTTCCCGTGGTCATGTATGGATGTGGGAGTTGGACTGTGAAGAAAGCTGATCACCGAAGAATTGATCCTTTTGAACTGTGTTGGAGAAGACTCTTGAGAGTCCCTTGGACTGCAAGGAGATCCAACCAGTCCATTCTAGAGGAGATCAATCCTGGGCGTTCATTGGAAGGACTGATGCTAAAACTGAAACTCCAATACTTTGGCCACCTCATGCGATGAGTTGACTCACTGGAAAAGACTCTGATGCTGGGAGGGATTGGGGACGGGAGGAGAAGGGGACGACAGAGACTGAGATGGCTGGATGGCATCACCAGCTCGATGGACGTGAGTTTGTGTGAACTCCAGGAGTTGGTGATGGACAGGGAGGCCTCGTATGCTGTGATTCATGGGGTCGCAGAGTCGGACAGGACTGAGCGACTGAAATGAACTGACTGAACTGGTGTATCTTTTCCTTCTGTTACTTTTCATCTATTTTTATCTGTATAGTTAAAGTACATAACATGGTTGGGTCTTATTTTTTTTATCTATCCTGTCATTCGATATCTTTTAATTGGTATATTTAGACCATTCATATTTAAAGTGATTATTGATATAGTTAGATTAATATGTTGCATATTTAGAACTGTTTTCTATTTATGTACTTTTGTTTTTAATCTTTCCCTCTTTTCTGTTTCCTCTGGTTTTGAGTATTTTATATGATTCCATTTTCCCTCCTCTTGGCATATCAATTATACTTCTCTTTACATTTTTTTTCAGTATATGCATTTACAACTAATCTAAGTTCACTTTCAAAATAATATACATACCACTTCACATCTAGTACAGATACATTATAAGAGAGTATTCAATTTCTCCCTCCTACCCTTTTGAATAGTGCTGTCATTAATTACACTTATCCATACACTATGATCACCTAATACATAATAGCTATTATTATTTTAAATGAACATTAATCTATTAGATCAATAGGAATAAGAAAAAAATTTTTATTTATTCCCCCCCCCCTTTTTTTTTAGCTTCTATTACTTTCTTTGGCTTAGTTTCATTGAGTTAGACAGGGCTGTGGTCCATATGATCAGATCCACTAGTTTTCTGTGATTATGATTTTAGTGTGTCTGCCCTCTGATGCCCCCTTGCAATACCTACCATCTTATTTGGGTTTCTCTTACCTTGGTTGTGGAAAATCTCTTCACAGCTGCTCCAGCAAAGTGCAGCCGCTGTACCTTAGCGTGGAAGAGGGGTATCTCCTCAAGGCCACCCCTCCTGACCTTGAACATGGAGTAGCTCCTCTCGGCCCTCCTGTGCCCGCGCAGCCACCACCTCTTGGACGTGGGACAGCTCCTCTCGGCTACCACCCTGACCTTGGGAGTGGGGTAGCTCCTCTTGGCCATGCTTCTGCACGTGGTAGGTTAGGCCAAGCCGGCATCTCTCATGTCTACGCCGATGCCACTAGAGCTGGAATGTGAAGTCAAGTGGGCCTTAGAGAGCATCACTATGAACAAAGCTAGTGGAGGTGATGGAATTCCAGTTGAGCTATTTCAAATCCTGAAAGATGATGCTGTGAAAGTGCTACACTCAATATGCCAGCAAATTTGGAAAACTCAGCAGTGGCCACAGGACTGGAAAAGGTCAGTCTTCATTCCAATCCCAAAGAAAGGCAATGCCAAAGAATGCTCAAACTACCGCACAATTACACTCCTCTCACATGCTAGTAAAGTCATGCTCAAAATTCTCCAAGCCAGGCGTCAGCAATATGTGAACTGTGAACTCCCAGATGTTCAAGCAGGTTTTAGAAAAGGCAGAGGCACCAGAGATCAAATTGCCAACATCCGCTGGATCATGGAGAAAGCAAGAGAGTTCCAGAAAAACATCTATTTCTGTTTCATTGACTATGCCAAAGCCTTTGACTGTGTGGATCACAATAAACTGTGGAAAATTCTGAAAGAGATGGGAATCCCAGACCACCTGACCTGCCTCTTGAGAAACCTGTATGCAAGTCAGGAAGCAACAGTTAGAACTGTACATGGAACAACAGACTGGTTCCAAATAGGAAAAGGAGTACGTCAAGTTTGTATATTGTCACCCTGCTTATTTAACTTCTATGCAGAGTACATCATGAGGAACGCTGGGCTGGAAGAAGCACAAGCTGGAATCAAGATTGCTGGGAGAAATATCAATAACCTCAGATATGCAGATGACACCACTCTTATGGCAGAAAGTGAAGAGGAACTCAAAAGCCTCTTGATGAAAGTGAAAGAGGAGAGTGAAAAGGTTGGCTTGAAGCTCAACATTCAGAAAACAAAGATCATGGCATCTTGTCCCATCACTTCATGGGAAATAGATGGGGAAACAGTGGAAACAGTGTCAGACTTTATTTTTTGGGGCTCCAAAAGCACTGCAGATGCTGATTGCAGCCAGGAAATTAAAAGACGCTTACTCCTTGGAAGGAAAGTTATGACCAACCTAGACAGCATATTAAAAAACAGAGACATTACTTTGGCAACCAAGGTCCATCTAGTCAAGGCTATGGTTTTTCCTGTGGTCATGAATGGATGTGAGAGTTGGACTGTGAAGAAAGCTGATCGCCAAAGAATTGATGCTTTTGAACTGTGGTACTAGAGAAGACTCTGAGAGTCCCTTGTACTGCAAGGAGATCCAACCAGTCCATTCTAAAAGAGATCGATCCTGGGTGTTCATTGGAAGGACTGATGCTAAAGCTGAAACTGCAATACTTTGGCCACCTCATGGGAAGAGTTGACTCACTGGAAAAGACTCTGATGCTAGGAGGGATTGAGGGTGCGAGGAGATGGGGACGACAGAGAATGAGATGGCTGGATGGCATAACTGACTCGATGGACATGAGTTTGAGTAAACTCTGGGAGCTGGTGATGGACAGGGAGGCCTGGAGTGCTGTGATTCATGGGGTTGCAAAGAGTCGGACACGACTGAGCAACTGAACTTAACTGAACTGATTACTTTGTTTATATATATCTGAGTTCCTGACCTAAGTAATCCTTTTTGTATCAGAACTTCTTTTAACATTTCTTAAAAGGTAGGTCTATAGGCAAGAAATTCTTGTTTTTGTTTTCCTGAGGAAGTCTTTATTTCTCTACTTTTGAAGGAAATTTTTGTTGGCTACAGAATTGTAGGGTGTTGGTTTTGTTTTTTCAATACTTTAAGTATTTCATTGACTCTCTCCTTGTTTGCATGGTTTATGAAATAAGTTGATGTAATTCTTATCCTCATTTTTGTGTATGTGCTGAGTCACTTCAGTTGAGTCTGACTCTTTGCAACCCTATGGACTGTGAAGCCTGCCAGACTACTCTGTCCATGGGATTTTTCATGCAATAATACTGGAGTGGGTTGCCATGCCCTCTGCCAGGGGATCTTCCCATCCCAGAGATTTAACCCATGTCTCTTAAGTTTCCTACAGCTGAACTGGAGTGGGTTGCCATTATCTTCTCCAGGAGATCTTCTCAACCCAGGGATTGAACCTCCCTCTCCTGCTTGCAGAGGATTCTTTACCATCTGAGTCACCAGTGAAGCCCTCTGTGCCACCAGGGAATCTCCTCCTACATTGGCAGGTGGATTCTTTACCACAAATGCCACCTTGCTGCTGCTGCTGAGTCACTTCAGTCGTGTCCGACTCTGTGTGACCCCTTTGATGGAAGCCCACCAGGCTCCCCCGTCCCTGGGATTCTCCAGGCAAGAACACTGGAGTGGGTTGCCATTTCCTTCTCCAATGTGTCAAAGTGAAAAGTGAAAGTGAAGTCGCTCAGTCGTGTCCGACCCTTAGCGATCCCACAGACTGCAGCCTACCAGGCTCCTCCATCCATGGGATTTTCTAGGCAAGAGTACTGGAGTGGCTTGCCATTGCCTTCTCCAATGCCACCTTGGAAGCCCCATTCTTGTACAGTCAAGGTTTTTTATCCCTCTGGTTTCTTTCAAGAATTTGTTTTGCTTTCTGCAGTTTGAATGCTGTCCCTCACTTAGATTTTTGCTATTCATCATATTTAGTATTCTTTGAGCTCTCTGGATTTGTGACTTGGTGTCTGTCATTAATTTTGAAAAATTCTCAGCCATTAGTACTTCAAATATTTCTTCTTATCCTTTCTCTTCTTCCTCTGGTAATTCCATTTTGCATATTCTACAGCTTTTGCAATTGTTCCCCATTTCCTGAATTTTCTGTTTTTTTTCTCTTTGCATTTCAATTTTGGAAGTTTCTCTTAATATCTTCAAACTCATCAATTCTTTCATTGTCTGTATCCAATTGATCAATAAGCCCATCAAAGATAATCTTCATTTCTTCATTTCTGTTACGTTTTCATTTTTAATTTTAAAAATGATTCTTTCTTAGAGCTTCCATTTTTCTTTTTTTGGGGTGGGGATAAACAGTCTTTATTTCACCAGCAGATGAATTCAGGTCATCTCAGGTTTAGTAACTGAATGGATTATAATTTTTAAACTGTAAAATTAAAAAAAAAAGGATTGTGAACATAAATATACACAGGCCTTAGAAACTTATACAAGTATAAATGGACAAATACATATCTTTGTTGTTGTTTAGTCACAAGTCATGTCTGACTGTTTGCAATCCCATGGACTGTAGCCCACTAGGCTCCTCTGTCCATGGGATTTCCCAGGCAAGAATACTGGAGTGGGTTGCCATTTCCTTCTCCGAGCTTCCATTTTTCTTCTGACATTATCCATCTGTTCTTGCACGCTGTCCACCTTTTCCATTATAGCTCTTAGTATAGCAGTCATAATTATTATTTCTGCCTGGTAATTCCAATATTTCTGCTCTAACTGAGACTGGTTTTGATGCTTGCTTTGTCTCTTCAGACTGCATATTTTCTTGCTTTATAGCATGCCTTCGAATTTTTTGTTGAAAGTTGAACAAATTACCAAATGTATTGGGTAATAGGAACTGAGAGAATTGTCTGCAGTGTGAGGTTTTATGTTTATCTGAGTAGACGTTAGGTTGTGTTTAATGTTTGCTATAACTGTAGGTGTCAGAGAATTCAATTTCCACTAGTGTTTTTGTCTTTCCTGTTCCATTGGGCTTCCCTAGCAACTCCTTCTTAGTAAGAGTCTGTTTCTTACAGTTCTGTCAATTGTAATCCCTACTTTTATACCAGAATCCTGTTTATATGGTGATAAGGTGTTGCATAAAGGAAGTATCTTGTAATTTTATGATTGAGTCTTGTTTTTATTTTCTTAGTGTGCCTGTGTCCCTGGATTGCAACCTTTAGATGAATTTTTATAGCTTTCCCCCTCTCTTTTTATGTGAGGCAGGAAGGCTGGAGAAGGACAGGAAGGCTGTCTAATTGCCTTTTGTCTAGGACACATTAGTCTCTGATAAAGCACTGGTTTCTCTGAGAGTGAACTTTTTTTTATGGAGAATAAAACTTTTTGTCTGGATTTACTTATGGTGGTTAGTTTTCTCCTCCCCCTACCCTAAGCATGAGGAGATTTTTCTGTGATTTTCATTATGAGGATCTGGTGGGGCTCTTGGAAATAAACTCATGAAAATATCAGAGGGCACCCTGAGACTGGGCCCCTGCAAGTTTTTAACTCTCAAGCCAGTCCTTGTTCAATCTCCAGTAAATAGTCAATAATATCTGAAGTATTCCTACAGGCTTCATCTCTAGTGGCTTCTGCTCCATGTAAGCTGTGACCCACCAGTCTCTCCAGGTTTTGGAGTGTGAATTTGTCCTGCAACCTCAACTTTCTGATAGTTTTAAGAAGAAAGATTGATTTTCAGTTTGTACAGCTTTTTTCCTTGTTTTGAGGATAGGAGTGATGACTTTCAAGCTCTTTGACATGTCGGAATGGAAGCAGAACAGGCTTGCATTTTTCTGCATGAAGTCTTTCTATCAATTTCTTTTTGAGGTCACCATTGGCAGGCCTTGGGCTCAGACAACATCTAAGGGTAGCTTTCCAAGGTGCTGTCATCTACAAGTAGGAGTTTGGGGTTTTTCACTTTCAAGCAAGTGGCTCTGCCAGATGGTGGTTCTCTGCCAGGTATCTCTGAGCCATGGCTGTGTTGCAGCTTACATCTGAGGCAAACTCCACACATAAGATCACTGCCACTTCACTCATTTATTCCTCCTTTTATTCAACTTTTTATCTATTTTTAGACTACCCCCATCCTACATGGGGGGGGGGGTCCTGGTGCCTCAAATTCCTTAGATTGTCTGGGTTTCAACCTTATGAATCAGGAGCACTCCTAACCACTTCTAGTTTGGCATTGCCTGATATGAATCCATTTTTGCTTAAATAAACTCTTAAATTTAAAAAGCAAATAAAACAGAAATCCACTGTGAATCAGTTTGCTTAAATTCAGCTTCCACAAACCCTTGTGCCCTCCCTCACCCTTCAGGTCCTCTCTGGCTTGGTAAACCAGTTACTCAACTTTCATTTTTATTCCAGCTCCCAAATTTTGGTTGACATCTTTCCCCCCACCCCATCCCCACTCTCCTATTCTTGTTGCCCTTTCAGGCTTATGACTCATCAGTTCAGTTCAGTTCAGTTCAGTCGCTCAGTCGTGTCCGACTCTTTGCAACCCCATGAATCACAGCACGCCAGACCTCCCTGTCCATCACCAACTCCCAGAGTTCACTTAAACTCATGTCCATTGAGTCGGTGATGCCATCCTGCCATCTCATTCTCTGTCGTCCCCTTCTCCTCCCGCCCCCAATCCTTCCCAGCATCAGACTCTTTTCCAGTGAGTCAACTCTTCCCATGAGGTGGCCAAAGTTTTGGAGTTTCAGCTTTAGCATCAGACCTTCCAGTGAACACCCAGGATCGATCTCCTTCAGAATGGACTGGTTGGATCTCCTTGAAGTCCAAGGGACTCTCAAGAGTCTTCTCCAGCACCACAGTTCAAAAGCATCAATTCTTCGGCGATCAGCTTTCTTCATAGTCCAACTCCCACATCCATACATGACCACGGGAAAAACCATAGCCTTGACTAGACAGACCTTTGTTGGCAAAGTAATGTCTCTGCTTTTTAATATACTATCTAGGTTGGTCATAACTTTCCTTCCAAGGAGTAAGCGTCTTTTAATTTCCTGGCTGCAATCAGCATCTGCAGTGATTTTGGAGCCCCAAAAAATAAAATCTGACACTGTTTCCACTGTTTCCCCATCTATTTCCCATGAAGTGATGGGACCAGATGCCATGATCTTTGTTTTCTGAATGTTGAGCTTCAAGCCAACCTTTTCACTCTCCTCTTTCACTTTCATCAAGAGGCTTTTGAGTTCCTCTTTACTTTCTGCCATAAGGGTAGTGTCATCTGCATATCTGAGGTTACTGATATTTCTCCCAGCAATCTTGATTCCAGCTTGTGCTTCTTCCAGCCCAGCGTTCCTCATGATGTACTCTGCATAGAAGTTAAATAAGCAGGGTGACAATATACAACCTTGACGTACTCCTTTTCCTATTTGGAACCAGTCTGTTGTTCCATGTCCAGTTCTAACTGTAGCTTCCTGACCTGCATACAGGTTTCTCATAGGGCTTTACTACTATTCAGTGAAGTTTCTGGATGAGCAGAGGCAAATATATATTCAATTCACATATTGGAAATATTTTTTTCACTAAACTGACCTAAGAGCATTCTTGATGAAGACAGGCTAGGGCAATGTAACCTGGGGGATGGTGGGGAATGAGGAATCTGATCAGATTAGATATTAAGGGTAGGGATTCTGGCTAAACTGACTTCACAGGGTTCCTGCTAAAATTGGACAATTTAAAGATGGACATAGAAGGTCAAGGTCAAGGTCAGCAGGTGTACTTGAGATGAAGGCTCAGAGAAACCTCACTGAAGTTTAGTCAAAGAGAGAATCCTTGTCAGGAGTTCTTTTTTTTTTTTTTTCTTCTTTTTTAAATGGTTATCACCAGAATGTAAATATTCTTTAGACAACTCTTTATCATTTGCACTGAGAAAGATAATGGCCAGTCCAGCATTTTTTACTTCATCAAGCTTCTTTTTAGATATAACTGTAACTTACATTTCTGTCATTGTTAAGTCTGATAAAATCAAAGTTGATATTTTCTGATTTCCACAGAATTCTGTCATTCATTGTCTAGTGTTTCCTAGAGCCCAAAGCTCTGCTTTTATAATGTGTTTGATGGTTTTGTGTAAGAGAAAAAGGAGAATTTTCAGGTAAAAATGGCTCTGTGATTAGGTGCTAGATGAAGGGGCCAAGGAACCTCATAAATTCTTCAGCAGAAAGCTGCAGGCTGAGTCCCTGCTGCCTTTGTGTTTGGAATTTAAAACTATTCCCAAGATATGTAGGAGCATTGCTCTCTGTTCACAGCCTCCCTCCTCTATAACATGGTGATTTCTCACAATGCATTATCAGATGCATTTTGCTTCTGTTTTATTTGTTCTGATTTTTTTTTTTTTTTTAGTACTGCCTGCTTTTCTTTCATCTTTATCATCTCTTTATTTCATCTATTTTAGTTCAGCTGCTATCTTTTGTTGTCTCTCTTATGAAAGTCCATTCTGGTGTAATAAACAAAAGCAATGCTTTCTTTTGTCTCCTTGAGAATAAGCTGAGTATATTTTATTTAAAAATCTTGTGCTTTATGAAATAACTCACCTGGAGATGGGGTTGTGTGAGATTTTCACATGAGTCTTTCCTGTCTTAATCTTCTATTGTTTGTAATATTGGATTATTTTTGTTTGCAATACTGGTTAGTTTGTTTTTTTGTCTTAATGTTTTTATTTATCTTTGTTGAAATTATCTAAGTGTTTTCCTTGGTGGGGAGAGTGGGTCCTGGTTTTAAGACTAGTGAATTCAAACCTGTTTGACCATAGAGAGAGTTATCCAGGGACAATTGAAAATTTTGTTTTTGGGTTTCCATTCACTTGGAGGTCTCATCTCTTTCAGAGTGGAGGCAAGATTATCCTAAGGAGTGCCTCCACAGTGTTTTCTAAGAGCCATTCAGCAATTTTTAGTTCCCTTTGTAGATGCAAATTATCAGTTCAAATCATCTAAGCAAAGAAAAAAGACCTCTCCAAATCTCATCTGAGTAGAAAATCTCCTTGGGAGTGAAGTCCCAGTTCAGAGAACAAAGAAAGAATAGACCAGAGGTTTATTTACCTTTCACTGCTTCAGGGATTCAGAGGCCAGCAAGCACACAGATGCAAAAGAAAGCTTAGGGCTAGACATTCTTTTTTTCTACTCTTTCTTTCTTCTTCTTTTGTGAGATGCAATAAACAGACCTGCCCAGAGGCAAGGGAGCTAAGGAGTTTATAAACTTGGGATGGGGGAGGGGTGGGGAGGGAGCAATGCCATGGTAATATTATAAAGGCCTTTGTTACTGATTAAGGTCAAGGGAATGGTGAAATACAGACTCCAGAGAGGAGTCCTATGGGAATGCAATCTAAGAGAGTTGACCTTGGGAAGATGAATAGTAACTTTCCCTCTTGGGGAGATTAACAGAATGGAGAGGTCTTACCCTTAGGAGATTCTGATAAGCCAGACTTGGAATGGGATCCTTCCCCAACATCCCATCTCCTCTTGAGAATCACGGGCTACATTGAGAGGAGAGTATTATTCATAACAGCTAAGGTTAAGACAAAAGAGGACTTGGGCCTCTATGGATACTTCCAAGCCTGAACCAAATGTCATTCTTAAAGGCAGGTGATGAGTCTTATTTTTGTAATCACAAATAATGGTATTACTGTCCCCAGTAAAGCCTATTGACAATTCTCAGGAATGTTAATAAAAATAGAATCTGGGTAATAAAAACTTAACCTTTTCCCCTTTGTGCTTAGTGTAGTTTCACTTGTTCATAAGGTACCACATGCAGAGGCTTTGCATCTGGCACTTCAGACCAGAGTTCCTGTATGAAATGGCTGTGCCTGACATTTCAGCTTAGCAGGCTGTGTGCAGAAATGCTGCACCCAGCACTTTGATCTGGAATGCTGTGAGCAGCACAGCTGTGCTGACCCTCAAGAGCTCCAATCCCCTCCCTGCTGACAAGAATCCTATAAGGCAGCCCTACCAATGGTCTTTGAGGGAGAGCATGGACTCTAGAGTGCAAGCTCACACCTCTCCATTCTTTGATCAAAGAATAAAGCTTTCCTTTGCTTCTTAACTAAACTCAGCCTCACTGTATTGGTGTGAGTGACATTGAGCAGGAGAATCCTTTTGGAAGAGCCAGAGAGGTTTGATAACAAATTTTTGGTGACTCAGATGGGACTGATTGTAGCCCTTCCACCTGGACCCACCCACCAGGCTCTGAACTCACTAGACACTGTAGGAACTAGAGAGGATAACTGTTATATCCCTGAGGCAGTCCTGTCAATGTAAAAATATAACTTAAAGGGAATCCAGGCAGCAGGAAAGGAACCGGGTCAATTGGAAAAAAATAAAGGAAATCAAACAGAAGCCAATGGAAAACGCTTTGGCATTTCTAGAGTGTCTCAAGTACTGTCTCCGAATTTATACTACCATTGACCCTGAGTCATTGGAAGGGAATGCAATCCTGATGTTGTATTTCATTTCCCAAAGTGCTGCTGATATTAGGTATAAAATTCAGAATCTGGAAATAGAACCAGATAGCCCTACTGTTGTAGCCATGCGTTTCGGGAAACAAACTCACTCAGATGGACAATGCAGATAGTGAAGTGCAGTTTATTACACCAGCGGGCCCAAGGCAGAGTCTCCTCTTAGCCAAGGACCCTGACCAATATTTGTGAAAATCTTTTATACCCTATATGTATGTGTCTGAACCCACCACTCCAAATTCCTTGAGACTTACATAAACCAAGGAAAATACAACCCCAGTAACCCCATCATTCACGTGCTATGTGCTCATGTGCTCAAACAGTCAAACAGTTAGCCAATAATCAATAAGCCCGAGGTTACACTCTGATAGATACAGAAAAATTTATGGCCTGTCTGGAGGAAGGGGTGATTAGTGTATGTTTTCTCTTAGGCGATGAGTAACCTAGATACGATCTTCAAGGTCCCCCTGTCTGGAGGGGTTCTTATCCTTCTGTTGTCATTTTCATAGTCACTAAACAGAGAGTTCAGAGTCCATTGGAAAGGTGGCCGAGAATGATCAGCAAGAACAGGCCTAAGATGGAGTCCAGGCCCTATGAATTCCTTCTTCACTACCTCTTGTCTGATGGAGGTTGCCTGAAAAGTGCAAGTATTAGTCACTCAGTTATGTCCGACTCTTTGCAGTCCCATGGATTGTAGTCCACTAGGTTCCTCTGTCCATGGAATTCTCCACGAAAAAAATACTGGAGTTAGCCATTCCTTTCTCCAGGGGATCTTCCAACATAGGGATCAAACCCAGGTCTCCTGAATTGCAGGTGGATTCTTTACCATTTGAGCCACAAAAATAAGACAAAAGTAGGAGATTACTGACTGGGTGTTTAAAAACAAAGCTATAGAGGAGGAAAAGTCAGAGGATAAAAACAGTTGGAGGCAAGATCATACACTGGCTGTTGCCCTCCAATGTGAATCTGAACTAACTGCCCATAGAGACCTCTGACTCTGTGAGTGACCACTGGCCCTTACTGAGGGACAGTAAGCCAAAGAAATTGGGTTCCAGTCTGCGTACCATATGTAAACAAGAGGGACATTGGAAGAGATAAAGTCCTCAGTGTCCTTGAAGGGGGACACAGTCATTACCATAAAAACCTGTCACTCAAAATCATGTCACCCCGCTACCAATAGGAACAGGGCGTCCTGAGCATGATTATACAAAACACCATCTATTCAAGTTGCTCTGACTTAGGAAGTGAGTTTCTCTCAGACACCGGTGAGGTATCTGGTTCACAGTTGGGAACAATTTTATGAGAGAAGAAAAAAGGATAGTGGAATAGGCAGTGACATCTCAGACAAAGTCATTGAGGCACAAAGGCTACCTCCAGGGACTTCAACCCAAAAGGCCAAGCTGATGGCCCTCACCTGAGCCTTAGAGTTCAGGATAGGGAAAATCTTAGATATTTACACAGACTGCTAGTGTGCGTATGCCATCCTACATGCACTATTTGAAAGTAAATAGTAAATATTTGTGCTTAATGTAGAGAAGGAGCAAGGGAAACATGGCTTAAACGTATTGAGACTCCTAGAAGCAGTGCAATTTCTGAAACAGTGACAGTGATTCACTGTAGGGGTCATCAAAAAGGGCAAACAGAGGTTAAAAAGGGAAACAATGAAGCAGATGGAGCTGCCAAAAGGGCAGTCCTAGGACCAGTAACCTGGCAACTACCCCTCATACCTAAGAGGACAGATCTATCCAATTACTCCCCAGGCCATACAAATGAATTAGACAAAGCCCAGAAATGGGGCTTCAGTAGAGACCTAGGAGGCCATGGGTGGCTAGTTAATGGGCATAAACAATACTTCCTTCCCCAAACTGAAGCTTATCAAGCCATTGGAGAGGCTCATCAAGGAACCTACTACAGGAGGGAAGACTTATGTAATTGGTTAGTTGAAGTCATGGAAACTCTTGGCATGAAAATTATGATCAGTTGGGTAGTTGAGACATGCCCCATCTGCTCAAGGAATAACTCCAACACTGGATCCCCAGATAAGGCCCCCGAGATAAGGCTCATTTAGATCATAAGGACACATCCTGGGGCAGATAGTCAGATTGTTTTCACTGTCCATTTGAGAGTACCAGGCAATTTCAGGTCTCGTTTGATGCTAGTGGACATATTTCCAAAGTACGTAGAGGAGTTCCCCACTAGAACTGGAATGGCAGCAGTACTGGCTAATGCATGACTGAAAGAGGAAAAAGCCAAGATCCCGACTAAGTGATAATGGTCCAGCATTTGTGTCTCACATGGCAAAAGGGACAAGTGCCCTGGGTATAAAATGGACCCTACACTCAGCCTGGAGACTCTAATCATTGAGGAAAGTAGAGAGATCTAATCAAACCTTAAAATGAACCTTAGTCAAGCTATGCCAGAAGACTTGAGAAAATGGGATTAAATTATTCCCAACTGCCCTGATATGCGTGCCATTAGTACCCAGATATAAGTTAAATTTAAGTGTTTTTGAACTTGCATATGGTAGGCCCATTCCAAAAGCCTGAGAGAAGGGACACTTTAGCTCCCTTGAGATGCAACCACTTCAGTAAGTCCTCCAGGTAGAAGAATCCATGAAAGCCCTCACAAAATATGGTGGTCAGGTGTGTCTGCACCCACTGACTTAGCCCTCCATTACTAAAGGGATGCTAAAGCTGAAACTGCAATACTTTGGCCACCTCATGCGACGAGTTGACTCACTGGAAAAGACTGATGCTGGGAAAGGTTGGGGGCGGGAGGAGAAGGGGACGACGGAGAATGAGATGGCTGGATGGCATCACCGACTCTGTGGACATGGGTTTGAGTGAACTCCGGGAGTTGGTGATGGACAGGGAGGCCTGGCGTGCTGTGATTCATGGGGTCGCGGAGAGTCGGACACGACTGAGCGACTGAACTGAACTGAACTGAACTAAAGGGGAGGAGACTGAGTGTATCTAAAAACCTGGGAAATGAGCAGCCACAAGACTGCCTCATTTTTTTTTTTCTTTTCTTTAAATGTTTTCTTTATTGAGGTATAGGTGACATAAAATAAACTGCACATATTTTAAAGGGTGCCACTTGATAGTTTTAACATATGTACAGAACTGTGAAGCTCTCACCATAATCAGGATAAAGAATACCCATCACCCCTAAAATTTTCCTCATGCTCTTTTTAATCCCTTTTTACCCTTACTCTCAATGTAGTTACTGCTCGGCTTTCTGTTACCATAGATTCATTTCTATTTTCTAGAAATCATCCTGTTTTCTAGGAATCATCTAGCATGTACTATGCTTTTTGTTTGTTTGTGTTTTGGTCTGGCTTCTTTCACTCAGAATAATTATTTTGAGGTTCATCCATACTGTTGCCAGTGTTCATTGCTTATTCCTTTTTATTGCTGAATCATATTTCATTGTACTACAGTATGTTTATCCATTCAACCATTCAATTGTTTTTTAAAAATTAATTTTTATTGGAGTATAGTTGATTTACAACATTGTGTTAGTTTCTGCTGTACATCAAAGTGAGTCAGTTACACATATCCACATATCCACTCTTTTTTAGATTCTATTCCCATATAGGTCATTACAGAACATTGAACACTCAATTGTTGATGAATGAAACATTTGTGTTGTCTCTAGATTTTGACTGCTACAAGTAAAGCTACAATGAACTTTCAAGTGTGTCTATCTTTTTACATTTGCTTTTCCCTTAGGTCGACACTTAAGAGTGGAATGACTAGATCACATGGTAGGTATATATCTAACTTTTACCATTGGCATCACCTGGGAAGCCCTTATCTAACTTTTAAGAAACTGTCAAACTGTTTTCCAAAGTGGTTGTACCATTTTACACTCCCTCAACAGTGTATGAGAGTCCCAGTTCTTCCATATCCATGCCAAGAGTTAGTATGATCAGTTTTTTTTTAATTAATTTATTTTAATTGGAGGATAATTACAATATTGAGTTTCTTTTTTTAAATTTTAGCTATTAATTAACCTATGTATGTTGTGGTATCTCACTGTAGCTTTAATTTGCATTTCCTTAATGACTAATATTGTTGAGCATCTTTTCATGGACTTATTTGCCATCCATATATCTTCCCTAGAAAATATCTCTTCAAATCTTTTGTTCATTTTTTATTAGGCTGTTTTTGTTTTAAGAGTTCTTTATATATTTCTAGATACAAGTCCTTTATGAGATATATGCTTTATAAATATTTTCTTGTGTTTTTAAAAATAAGCTTTTAGTTTTAGAATAGTGTAGATTTACAGAAAAATAATGCAGAGAACTCCCACATATCCCACACCCAATTTTCCCTGGTGCATTAATGTGATACATTTGATACAAGTAATAAACCAATTGTTGTTCAGTGGCTAAGTCCTGTTTTGACCCTGTGTGACCGCCATAGCGTGCCAGGCTCCTCTCCATAGGATTTCTCAGGCAAGAATCCTGGAGTGGATTGCCATTTCCTTCTCCAAGACTGCCTCACTCTAGAGTGGAATCCACCCTGCTTGGTAATCCTAACCCACTCATTCTGCTCTGAAGTCACAGGGATCACTCCATGGGCACATCACACTTGAGTGAAGAGGGGCCCCCAAGGCTGGACCTCGGAGAGACAACCTGGAGCCATGGACACCCTTGACTACTCCTGTGAATTTCTCTCAGATATGAAGTTTCTTTTCTGAAAAACAACAAAAGTGTGCCTCCCAAAGCAGAGTACTAATTGCAGGAATCATTGCTCTCTTGAGGGTTCTAGTGACCTTGGCCAGGGGGATCTTATAAAACTCTGTCACCATAAAAAGATAACAGCCAACATGGTGTTGGTGGCTGATGAGACCAGCCTTGACTTTGGGTTAAGTCAGTTTGCTCCTGACTGGTATAGTCCTGGGTAATCAGATTGCCCTAGATTAACTGTTAGCTGCTGACAAGAGAGGAGTCTGTCCACCAGCCAGTATGCTGGGCTGTTTTTGGATTGATGCAAGTGGCCTGAATGAAGAAAGAGCAGACAGACTGCTGGGAGAAACCACTTGTCTAGCAGAAACCTGGTTGCCAACTCTGGCTGAACAAACACAGAAGCCTGTGGGGATAACAGGACTCCAGAGCCTCATTTGGTCTGTACTTTTACAGGGCCCACTGCCCCATGACCGTTCAGTCCAGTTCAGTCGCTCAGTCGTGTCCGACTCTTTGCGAACCCATGAATCACAGCACGCCAGGCCTCCCTGTCCGTCACCAACTCACGGAGTTCACTCAGACTCATGTCCATTGAGCTGGTGATGCATTCCAGCCATCTCATTCTCTGTCATCCCCGTCTCCTCCCACCCCCAATCCCTCCCAGCATCAGAGTCTTTTCCAGTGAGTCAACTCATCACATGAAGTGGCCAAAGTATTGGAGTTTCAGTTTTAGCATCAGTCCTTCCAATGAACACCCAGAATTGATCTCCTCTAGAATGGACTGGTTGGATCTCCCTGCAGTCCAAGGGACTCTCAAGAGTCCCAAATTCAGACTGAAATTGAAGAAAGTAGGGAAAACCACTAGACCATTCAGATATGACCTAAATCAAATCCCTTATGATTATACAGTGGAAGTAAGAAATAGATTTAAGGGACTAGATCTGATAGATAGAGTGCCTGATGAACTATGGATGGACGTTCGTGTCATTGTACAGGAGACAGGAACCAAGACCATCCCCATGGAAAAGAAATGCAAAAAAGCAAAATGGCTGTCTGAGGAGGCCTTACAAATAGCTGTGAAAAGAAGAGAAGTGAAAAGCAAAAGAGAAAAGGAAAGATATAAGCATCTCAATGCAGAGTTCCAAAGAATAGCAAGGAGAGATAAGAAAGCCTTCCTCAGCAATCAATGCAAAGAAATAGAGGAAAACAACAGAATAGGAAAAACAAGAGATCTCTTCAAGAAAATTAGAGATATCAAGGGAACATTTCATGCAAAGATAGGCTCGATAAAGGACAGAAATGGTATGGACCTCACAGAGGCAGAAGATATTAAGAAGAGGTGGCAAGAATACACAGAAGAACTGTACAAAAAAGATCTTCACAACCAAGATAATCACGATGGCGTGATCACTCACCTAGATCCAGACATCTTGGAATGTGAAGTCAAGTGGGCCTTAGAAAGCATCACTATGAACAAAGCTAGTGGAAGTGATGGAATTCCAGTTGAGCTTTTGCAAATCCTGAAAGATGATGCTGTGAAAGTGCTACACTCAATATGCCAGCAAATTTTGAACACTCAGCAGTGGCCACAGGACTGGAAAAGGTCAGTCTTCATTCCAATCCCAAAGAAAGGCAATGCCAAAGAATGCTCAAACTACTGCACAATTGCAGTCATCTCACACGCTAGTAAAGTCGTGCTCAAAATTCTCCAAGCCAGGCTTCAGCAATATGTGAACCGTGAACTTCCAGATGTTCAAACAGGTTTTAGAAAAGGCAGAGGCACCAGAGATCAAATTGCCAACATCCGCTGGATCATGGAGAAAGCAAGAGAGTTCCAGAAGAGCATCTATTTCTGCTTCATTGACTATGCCAAAGCCTTTGACTGTGTGGATCACAGTAAACTGTGGAGAATTCTGAAAGAGATGGGAATCCCAGACCACCTGACCTGCCTCTTGAGAAACCTGTATGCAGGTCAGGAAGCAACAGTCAGAACTGGACATGGAACAACAGACTGGTTCCAAATAGGAAAAGGAGTGCGTCAAGGCTGTATATTGTCACCTTGCTTATTTAACTTATATGCAGAGTACATCATGAGGAACGCTGGGCTGGAAGAAGCACAAGCTGGAATCAAGATTGCTGGGAGAAATATCAATAATCTCACATATGCAGATGACACCACCGTTATGGCAGAAAGTGAAGAGGAACTAAAAAGCCTCTTGATGAAAGTGAAAGAGGAGAGTGAAAAGGTTGGCTTGAAGCTCAACATTCAGAAAACAAAGATCATGGCATCTGGTCCCATCACTTCATGAGAATAGATGGGGAAACAGTGAAAGCAGTGTCAGACTTTCTTTTTTTGTGCTCCCATGACTGTTATTCTCTTGCTAATATTTGGGCCTCCATCCTAAGCTGTCTGGTGTCCTGTCTCTGAAAGGTCAGAATCTATAAAACTCCTAACGGTGGGTGTGGGGGTTACAGAGTGTTAGGCCTGAGGCCTGGTGACCACCACACAACTTGTGCTCCTCTAACCACGGTTATGACACCCGAAGCCCAAACGCAGCAGAAATCGGCTACAGAAGATGACTCATCGCCCCTCAGAATGAGGAGCAGGACAGTAAAAGAGGGATTTGTCACCAGCAAAGCCCATTAACAATTCCTGGAGAATAAAAATAGAATCTGGGTAATGAGTCTAACCTTTTTTTCCCCTTGCGCTTCCTCTGTTTTCACTTGCTCCTAGGGTGCCAGAGTCAGAGGCACGCGGTACTTGAGAGCTCCTTGTTTAAAACAGCGGGGCAGGTACCTCAGCTCACAGGCCCTGGAGAGAAGTTCTGAGCACAGTACTCCATTTAAGATGACAGCGTCAGCGACGGCAGGCTGTGTGCAATCTCCAGGCAGCAGTCTCTGACGCACCAGCCTCAGGAAGCTTCATCCCCTCTCCACTGATGAGATCGCTTCCTATAAAGCAGCCCCACCCAGAGTCTGTCTGGAGAGTGTGTTCTAGAGCCTGAGCTTTCGCCTCCCAATTCTTTTATCCAAGAATAAAACTTGAAGACTCTCCTGGCCTCCTGTGGTTAAGACTCTGCACTTTCACTGCAGCATTTGTGGGTTCCATCCCTGGTTGGGGAATTAAGATCCTGCAGTTCAGTTCAGTTCAGTTGCTCAGTCCTGTCCGACTCTTTGCGACCCCATGACAGGGAAGCATGCCAGGCCTCCCTGTCCATCACCAACTCCCAGAGTTCACTCAAACTCAGGTCTGTCTAGTCGGTGATGCCATCCAGCCATCTCATTCTCTGTCGTCCCCATCTCCTCCTGCCCCCAATCCCTCCCAGCATCAGAGTCTTTTCCAGTGAGTCAACTCGTCTCATGAGGTGGCCAAAGTATTGGAGTTTTAGCTTTAGCATCAGTCCTTCCAATGAACACCCAGGACCGATCTCCTTTAGAATGGACTGGTTGGATCTCGGTGTGTTTGAAGAAAGAAAAACGAAAGCTTTGCTTCTGAACAGAAGGAGGCCTTGTTCTGTTGGCTTGAAGAACAGGAAGCAGGAGGATCATTTTTGGAAAGCGACTGGGGAGCATAGGTAAGTTTTCCTTATCAGAATAGGGGATATGAGTATTACCAGAAATAATGAGAAATACATGTCAGTGATTAGAAGATCTTCATGTTGAAATTAAAAATGTTTCGGCATACAAAATGTGGTACAGTATGTTCAATTTTATTCTCTTCTTAGGAATGGTTACTCGATATTTGAAGAACCCTAATTGTGAAAACACACTCTGGGTGTGATAGGTTAGTGTTTGAATTTCTCAGTTCAGAAGCCGTATTGCAGAGGCGTTTGGTTACAGGTTCCAGCCATCTTTATCTTATATCTGTTCTGGGGGTTTTGTTAATTAGCATAATGAGTCAGAAATAATTTCTTATTGGTGAGATAATTTCTCACTGGTGAAATGAGTTTCAGACAAGTTTCAGTTATGTGGACTGACTAAACATGTTTGGATGTATTCCTGCCCTTGCATAAACAGCATGAAAGAAATCTAGCCAGCCTAACAGTTTACGCACCTTGGATTATCTCTCCATGTTTGGGATGCTAAACTGTGTCTTGGACTGTAATGGAAGGATTCTTGCACCCAGCTTTGATTTGAGAGCTCAGTTCTTCCCCAAAGCTGGAACCTTGTTCTCCCAGCCTCTGGTGCCTGTGGAGTGCTGTTGGGCACCTAATAGTCTGGAGTACTGAGGCTTCATCAACTTACTAAGCTGCTCATGTGATTGTCTGGGACCTAGTTGCTAAATATTTATACATGCGGCAGAATGAGACTTGTTTTCATTATCACATACCATCTGGAAGTGAGGTCCCTGTAGGTGTCACCTGCCTCTAATTATTGAAAAGGATGCAGATCTATCATAAGGATAGTAATAACTAGGCATGATCAAATTGACCGAGATGCACATGAAATAGCACTGTAGCCCCTTCTCTGTATCCTTCATGGTCTTTAATCACAAATACTTGCAAGTGATTGGATGAGTACCTTAATATTTGTATTTCTTTTGAAAGTCATTTCTTCTTTGTAAGATTACTCCTTCGTAGTACCAAATAGAACGTAATATATGTATTTGATTCAGGGAATTTGGCAGAACTATAAGAGAAAGAACAAAAGTCTAGAAAAGGTCTAATAAAATAATTATAATAATAGCATTGAGGAGGAAAAAATACTTCCATTTTACCTTTCTAGCTTCTGTGACTGGTATAAAAATTAAATTGACATAAAAACAGCTTAAGCGGATTAAAAAAGGAAAACACTTAACCGCATATATACACACAGAAGCTCCATAAAAATATGAGATTTCAAATGTGGCCAGAGGATTGATATTTATATAGAATTTTGAGATAAGGAAAGGGACTGGCGTTTGGGGTGTCTAAGTGGGGAGGAAGCAATTCCCAGGATAGTGACAGGAGGATGTGATAGTGGTGGATGAAGTTTGCCCTTTTTGAAAAATGTTCTCTGATAGTACCTCTCTTCCTGGTACAGACATTCTTTCTAATGGAAGTTTCCTTTATTAATGTAGATTTTTTTCTGGCAAGTGGGGAGATTTATACTTTCTTTTAGACAGTTAAAAGTTTTTACTGAGTCTGCTGACTCTTGATTGCTCAGCTCAAAACAATCTACATGCCAAAGTGGCATAACTTGGGGTGGAATATTCTGAACCCCTTCAATAGTAATAACTTTTTCCTTATTGAGAAGTTAACTCTTCCTCTTAGTACATAAAAATACATTCTATGTACATTAAAGAAATAAACATAAGCACTTTAAAAAAGTTATAGAAGAAACTGATAATATTTAATTCTGGAATGCCTATTGAGAATCACAAAAAGATACGATAGAGAGACTTCATCAGGTAAAAGCAAAACACTGAAGCAAGACAAAAGATATCAGAAAAAATGTTAAAAAGCAACAATCTGGCAGAAAATGTCTGTAATGTGTAAAAATAAAATCAGAAAATAATGACTAGCAACTGCACTAATTAAATAATGACAGAGATAATGGTTCTTAATCACTTGGAGGGTGTGTCTATCTGTCGTCGATCTCAATATCGTAATTTTTCCTCACTTAATGACATAATTTGAATGCATTTCCATGTTATTAAGTACACTTCTAGATGTAATTGTTAAAAGCCCCACAGAGTGCCATTGTGCTGAGTGCAAAGTGCATTTACTGCTGTGGCAGCGCTAGGGAGGAAAGTGACCTGGTCACTTTGCTCAGGGGCCTTCCTCCATCCCTCCCCGTCAGTGACACAGGCCCCTGTAAGTAAACACTGGAGAAATGTTTATGAAGTGGCGCCACATTATTGGCCTTCATGGGTGGTGTATTCTTGTCTCTTGACCCAGTACTGCTCTTGGTTCAGTTTCATCAAAATCTTAGATAAAAAGATAGAAAAAGTGCAATAGTAAAAAACCAGCAAATGCATGAAAGTCCCATGACTAATTTTCTCAAATTACTTATTTTCTCAAATCAGGTTTCTTGTCAATAATTTCATAAAATAACAGGAAACTGAGTTTGACATATAATCACATTTATTAACTCTCCTCTTCTGATACTCTTAATTAATACTTCAATTCATAGAGAATACTAGGTAAAAATTGTTTTGAGTATTTTTTAATTTATAAGTTTTGAGATTTTATTGTCTGTTATCACAAATATAATTAAAATTTATTTAACATTAAGATGAGTTAAAATTATTTTCTTTGGGAAGTTCATGATTTCAAATAATTTTTTCAAATAACATGTTAAAAGTTTTTATATTTGTAAGTGAAAAATAGGATTGTTTTAATGAAATTAAAATATATTCTAAAATACATTTTATTGTTTTTATGTTTATGACATAGTAGTAAATTTTCTTGATTAAAAACTAGAGAATACATAAGTGTGTAAGAGAAAAAAATTCCAAAGTCTCACAGCTGTTAATATTAATTGTATTTCTTTTCAATCATTTTCTTAGCCAAGGTTCCTTTCTTCCATCCTTGATGATTATTATTACATTACTTGTACAGTGTAAATTCTTCATTTTTCATGTCATAAAATGATGTGCTTTTAACAGAATTTAAATTTTCTAAGAAGGATCTTTCATCCGAAGAATGCACATTTAAGATATGACTGTTCTATCTAACAGCCAGAAACAACACCAGGCTGCAATAGATGTGTTTATAAATGAGTCTCCGTTCAGAACAGAACCTTTTAGGAATTTAGAGAAGACATTTGGATAACATAACTCCTTTCAGCTCTGTTCCCAATGGCAAAGAGAATGGCTTTTGGCAGCCTGGCTTGTGATATACTGCCAATCACTAGAGGCAACGCCTGGTGATTAATTTAGAAAATCTCATTACTTTTGACTGATAGAAAAGGAAAAGGATAGTCTCCATTTTATAAATATTTGGTGTATTATTGCATGACATAAAACACATCCAAAACATATTTTATGGTAAGATTTATGTAAAATACATCCTTCCAGTGGGTTGGCAAACAGACATCTTCTGTCTACAGAGCAGTGACAGTTACGTACATCCCTTTTGTCCAAGCAGCTCTCAGGATCATTGTACCTACAACTGGCTTCAAGCACTGAACTGGGCATTTTTATTTTGTTTTAACCTCAGTCCAGAGAGGAGTCACTCACTCCATCATGCATTTCCCTTCAATGAAGTCTAGCCTCCCTAGAGAAAGCCTGCTATGGAAGGCGTGGCCTTCTCAAATATCACTGCATAGTCTGCTTTCTGCAGAAGCAATGAATAATGCACATAAAATATAATTAATGCAACTGACCCAAGGTATATATCTCTGGCATTGGGATTCCCTTCCCAGAAGTAGAAACCCTAACTCTGTGAAGAATGAAAAGCACATAGTACAACCATTTCAAAGCAAAACCCCCAGTGTGCACAAAACACTGCTTTGGATGAAAAATGGCAGCTGCAGGAGCTGGAATGGTAGCTGGTTGCCATGGTTACCCAGGCTCTGATTCAGCCACCATATGCCACCTGGTGTTCTCAGTCTGAAAAAGCAGTTCTGTGGTGTCCTAGATTGGAGATAGAGCTATGGCCACAGTTCTTAGAGAAATAGTACTAGCTTTGGATGTGAAGCACTGTTTTATCTATTGTTAGATTTGGGGTCTAAAGCCTTATCACTTAAGGCATGGTTTCAACTGGGGAGAGGAAATATATACACTCTCTCTTTTGTAAATAATCCGTTTTCTTTCATGGAAACACTACTATATGGATATTCATTCTCAAAGATCTTTGTCCTCTCTTCAGGGAAAATTTGCTCCCCAATATGCTAGGTCATATAATATTGCAATAGCAACAAACTCAAATAATTATTGCAGAACACTAGATGATACTAATTCTTAGGCATCCAGAATCTTTAGTACCTTATTTCCTTCTAAAAGTGCTAATGGCAAATAATAGCTCTATGACTTCATTTTAATGTCAAGTTGTGTCCAGATTTTATTTATATAAATAGATGATTAATATATTAAAAATTTATAATAATTTTTATCTTGTCCTACAATAGAAGATAGAGATTCTTAGTGCCTGTCTTGGGCTTTCTTAAGAATGTTCATAGTCACTGGGTAGGTGGCCTTATGCAGCAGTCAATAAATATATAGCATACTGTGTAATAATAATGTCATATAAAATTTCCAGTCCTTACCATAAGTTTTGAAGACTTCATGTTTGATTTTGTATATTGTTGTTAAAGACACCAACTGAGTTTAGCGATTGCCAGTGATTTAACTTTGAAATCAACATTTCATGTTGTACTACTTTCATGTTTCAAGAGTTATTTAAAAAATGATTATTGATTTTATATCAACAATCTGAGCATTCAAAATTGCATGTTATTTTGTTGTCATTTTTGCCAGAGCTGAGGAAATGATTATCAATATAATAAGTATAGTGGGGTGAAAATAGCAATTGTTACTCTTCACAACTATTACTATATTGTGTCAGGGTTTTTAATACTGTACAATTTAAAAAATTGATATAGAGATTGCTATAACATTTGATAACTTTTAGAATTTGGGGGTTCATCAAAACATCCTCATTATTCTAATTAATTGACTTTATGATAGTAAATGGGCTTCCCTGGTGGCTCAGATGATAAAGAAGCTGCCTGCAATGCAGGAGACCTGGGTTTGATCCCTGGGTTGGGAAGATCCCCTGGAGGAGAGCATGGCAACCCACCTTAGCCTTCTTGACTGGAGAATCCTCATGGACAGAGGAGCCTGGCAGGATATAGTCATGGAATTGCAAAGAGTCGGACATGACTGAGCAACTAAGCACACACACATATATGAGAGTAAATACTACAAATTTGAATTTATAAACTGCATTATGTCAATTAAAAATAGATTTGTTTTTCTTATATATTGGTCTCTCAAACTCAGTTCTACCGCCCCCCAAATGGTTTCTACTGCTAAAAAAAAAAAGTATGACAATCACAAAGACTTGATAATGTCAGTGAGTGAAGTGAGTGAAGTCGCTCAGTCGTGTCTGCGACCCCATGGACTGTAGCCTACCAGGCTCCTCCATCCATGGGATTTTCCAGGCAAGAGCACTGGAGTGGGTTGCCATTTCCTTCTCCAGGAGATCTTCCCGACCCAGGAATTGAACCCGGGTCTCCCGCATTGTAGGCAGATGCTTTACCATCTGAGCCACCAGGAACCTCCAAGGGCCCTAGTTAAATATGAAAAACCTTTTTGGAGAGGATTGACCCAATCTCAGTAGACAACTCGGCTGAGGGAATTTCATGGAATTTGACCTCCCTTCTGGTCCAAGTAGAAGTGTCAGTAGTTGTAATCATCTCCCCCCAAAAACTCCATTAACAACCACTCCACATTTCCCCAAATCTCCCAAAGCTGATCAACCACTAATTTGTTTTCTGTCTTTATGGAATTACCTGTTCTGAACATTGCATATAAATGGAATCACATTTATGATTCAGTTCAGTTCAGTTCAGTCGCTCAGTCGTGTCCGACTCTCCGCGACCCCATGAATCACAGCACGCCAGGCCTCCCTGTCCATCACCAACTCCTGGAGCTCACTCAAACTCATGTCCACAGAGTCGGTGATGCCATCCAGCCATCTCATTCTCTGTCGTCCCCTTCTCCTCCCGCCCCCAACCTTTCCCAGCATCAGAGTCTTTTCCAGTGAGTCAACTCGTCGCATGAGGTGGCCAAAGTATTGCAGTTTCAGCTTCAGCATCAGTCCCTCCAATGAACACCCAGGATCGATCTCCCTTAGAATGGACTGGTTGGATCTCCTTGCAGTACAAGGGACTGATTAACACATTGAAAACAGAAAGAATAAAATATTTGTATCTGATCCAAAGTTAGAAGAGAAATATTATAATTCTCCAAAATACATAAAATATACTTGCTCTGTATCATAAGTTAGTTGAGAAATAGGCAAAAACTGTTCAAACTACCTTTGGTTGAATTTTTTACAAAGAAGTAAAACACTTTAATTCTCAGTGTTTCTAAAATTTTAAATTATGGCACAGTGAGTACATATTAGTTCTTTTTTCAATTATTATGTATTTATAATTGAGGATAAGAGAATTTTCAATATTTTGACAAAAATTTTAGACATCACAGGCAATTATAATGTTTTTCTATTGATTAATAGATTTTTTTGCACAGTTTTACCTTGCATGGACTTTTTTATTTATAGCCCCACATGCAAAGAGACGTCCCTGCTGGCTCAAATGGTAAAGAATCTGCCACAGTGCAGAAGACCCGGGTTCAATCCCTGGGTCAGGAAGATCCCCTGGAGAAGGGAGTGGCAGCCCACTTCAGTATTCTTGCCTGGAAAATTCCTGGACAGTGGAGCGTGGCAGGCTACCGTCCATGGGATCCCAAAGAGTTGGACATGACTGAGCAACTATCGCATGCAAAGGGAAGATTACCTGTAGTTGATACACTGTTGTTTATTGGTATAAATTTATGTACGTTTATTATTTAAAATGCTGTGCTGTGCAAAGTCACTTCAGTCGAGTCCAACTCTTTGCACCTCTGTGGACTGTGGCCTGTTAGGCTCCTCTGTCCATGGGATTCTTCAGGCAAAAATACTGGAATGGGTTGCTGTGTCCTCCTCAAGATTATTTTTTAAAATGTAATATTATTAATGTCTTTCTACATTAAACTTCAAGCTTCTGTGTTATGCCTGGCCCACAGAATTTGCTCCATTTTATATATAAATATTTTCTTTTTCCTGATTACCTCATTTCATTGCATGTGTTTGTTTATATTTACTTTTGGATACAACCTTTACCTTATATATTGGTAAACTATATGCTTTAAAAATTTCCAATTTTTAAAAGGTATTGTCGGCATTCTGCTCACGGTGTGTGTGTGTATGTGTGTGTGTAAAATAGAAATAGTTTGAATCTGAATTTCCTTTTCTTCTCCTGCTCACTCTGAAAGGGAAGCAGTCATCTATCCTTTTCTAAAAATTGAAAATTTAAGATATTAAAAAATACTGTTACATATAAAAAGGTAAATTTGAAATGATCTCTAGATACAAAGTAAATAGTCAAAAATCAACAGCTTTTCTTTATAATAGCCTTTCAGTTAGGAATGGACATTTTAAAAAATTTATAGTAGCAACAAATTATAAATTACCAAGTATAAATTAAACAAGAAAGATGGAACACATATCTGAGGAAAACTATTTTACTGCAGGACTTAAAAAAAAAAAACCTGGAATACAAAGACATATCTTGTTCCTGGGTGAGAAGATATGATACAAAGCTGTCAATATTTCTCAGAAAAATATATAAATTGTATGCAATTCTAAACAGAATCACAGCAGAACATTTAGGGGGATCTGTTTTTGATCTTAAGGGAAAAATGTGATAATTACCAAGAAATTGTTGGAAAAGAATAGTAGGGAATCCCTAACTCATTCTAAGTATACTAAAATATAAAGCGACACTAGTTAGTTAGAGAAGAACAACTAACAAATAGATCAGAGGATTAAAAAGACCCAGAAATAGACTCGTGCACATGTGGGAATTAAGCGTATAATAAATGGAGCATTTAAAATTGGGAAAGGATGGCTCTTTGAATATGACGCATTGGGACAGTTGTATTTACATTAAAATTACGGTTATGACTATTCTGGGTAGCAAATGCAAAGTCTTTTCAGATGAATTAAAGATCTAAATGTAAGCACACAGAGCAACTAGAAATGATTAGAAAGATTGAAGTGATTTATATAATTTTAGGAGAGGGTTAAAAAGTCAGAATGTCTAAAGGAAAATACTGACAGGTTCAACTGTATGACATTTTATTTCATATATGTTCTTCTTAGTTGGACTTTATGTACAAGGGTTGAGTTAATCACAAGCCTCATTTTATGGCACATTGTTAGGGTGTGTGAGGCGCCTCTTTTGTTTTTTTATATGTACATATATATGTGTGAATTGTTTTTTATCCCTTTTCATTTTTTTACTCCTCTCTCTATATAAGTAACCATTCTAATATTTAAAATGCATATTCTTTGTTTGTATTGCTCTAACATGGGTAACACTGTTTAGAATCCATGTCTCTAATTATGTAAATTGAGTCCTTACAGATCTCATCTTGTTTCTTATTTTTTTATTTCTTTATTTCTCTCTCTCAGTACTGTGTTTTAAAGATCCATATTGCTATGTTTACATTAGGCTGTTAAAATTAACCTGTTGCGTCTTCTGGCTGAATTAGTACTCCGTGTATTTAACTGTATTTTACTCATTCTATCCTCTGCCATGGGCATCCAGATTGCTTTTGACACCCAACTAAAACAAACAATGCTTCCATGACTATCCTTGTGCATAAAACCTTATGGACACCGATGGGGATTTATTTGGGATAAATACTCAGATGTGAATAGCTGAACACAAGATACTGCAGACTTGAGGAAGTGCCAATATGACTATATTGGTAGAATACACTTCCTTTAGTTCAGTTCAGCTCAGTCGCTCAGTCATGTCCGAATCTTCGCAACCCCATGGACTGCATCACACCAGGCCTCCCTGTCCATCGCCAACTCCCGGAGTTTACTCAAACTCATGTCCATTGAGTCAGTGATGCCATCCAACCACCTCATCCTCTGTCGTCCCCTTCTCCTACTGCCTTCAATCCTTCCCAGAATCAGGGGCTTTTCAAATAAGTCAGTTCTTCGCATCAGGTGGCCAAAGTATTGGAGTTTCAGCTTCAGCATCAGTCCTTTCAATGAATATTCAGGACTGATTTCCTTTAGGATGGACTGGTTGGATCTCTTTGCAGTCCAAGGGACTCTCAAGAGTCTTCTTCAACACCACAGTTTAAAAGCATCAATTTTTCAACACTCAACTTTCTTTATAGTCCAACTCTCACATCCACTACTGGAAAAACCATAGCTTTGACTAGAGGGTCGTTTGTTGGCAAAGTAATGCCTCTGCTTTTTAATAAGCTGTCTAGGTTGGTCATAACTTTCCTTCCAAGGAGCAAGTGTCTTTTAATTTCATGGCTGCAATCACCATCTGCAGTGATTTTGGAGCCCAAAAAATAAAGTCTGTCACTGTTTCCACTGTTTTCCTGTCTGTTTGCCATGAAGTGATGGGACCAGATGCCATGATCTTAGTTTTCTGAATGTTGAGTTTTAAGCCAACTTTTCCACTTCCATCAGCAGTTCATTAAGGCCACTATCCTCCAATTTCTCTAATTTTCTAAGTATAAAATGATCTCATTACCTTTACAAATATATGTTTAAGATGAATATCCTATAGACAGCATATAGTTGGGTCTTATGTTTTTACCTAGTATGACAACCTCTGGCTTTTATTTTGAATTCTCAAAAAATTACATTAATTATGAATTTGACTGGGTTTGCATGTACCATCTTGCTATACACTTTCTATTTGCTCCATCTGTTTTTTGATTCCTTTTTCTGCCTTTTGAATTTACTGAATATTTTTATTACATTTGTCTCTGCTATTGACTTTTTAGCTCTGCACTTTTTTTTTTATGGTTGTTTTAAAGTTTAAAACACGCTTGCGAGTTTAACCTGAAACAGGCTATTGTCAAATGACTTCATTTTCGATATAAAAGCCTTATTACAATATACTTTCATTTCCCCTTTGGATAGCTAGTTGGCAGCTAGTATAGGGGTTTGGTCTGCATATTCTGTCCTTGACAAGGCTGACTGTTAGTACCTAAGAACTTCACTGGTTTGTGGGTTCTCCAGAAGAATTTGGGAGATTAGTCATGGAATGTACACAATAGCTGTCTCTGTGTACCCGCTGTCTGGGTTCCTCAGTTCAGTTCAGTTCAGTCGCTCGGTGGTGTCCGACTCTCCGCGACTCCATGAATCACAGCACGCCAGGCCTCCCTGTCCATCACCAACTCCCGGAGTACACTTAGACTCAAGTCCACAGAGTCGGTGATGCCGTCCAGCCATCTCATCCTCGGTCGTCCCCTTCTCCTCCCACCCCCAACCTTTCCCAGCATCAGACTCTTTTCCAGTGAGTCAACTCGTCGCATGAGGTGGCCAAAGTATTGCAGTCTCAGCTTTAGCATCAGCCCTTCCAATGAACACCCAGGATCGATCTCCCTTAGAATGGACTGGTAGGACCTCCTTGCAGTCCAAGTGACTCTCAAGAGTCTTCTCCAACACCACAGTTCAAAAGCATCAATTATTCGGCGATCAGCTTTCTTCACAGTCCAACTCTCACATCCATACATGACCACGGGAAAAACCATAGCCTTGACTAGACGGACCTTGGTTGCCAAAGTAATGTCTCTGCTTTTTAATATACTATCAAGGTTGGTCATAACTTTCCTTCCAAGGAGTAAGCGTCTTTTAATTTCCTGGCTACAATCAGCATCTGCAGTGATTTTGGAGCCCAAAAAAATAAAGTCTGACACTGTTTCCACTGTTTTTCCATCTATTTCCCATGAAGTGATGGGACCAGATGCCATGATCTTTGTTTTCTGAATGTTGAACTTCAAGCCAACCTTTTCACTCTCCTCTTTCACTTTCTTCAAGAGGCTTTTGAGTTCCTCTTCACTTTCTGCCATAAGGGTAGTGTCATCAGCATATGTGAGATTATTGATATTTCTCCCAGCAATCTTGATTCCAGCTTGTGCTTCTTCCAGTCCAGCATTCCTCATGATGTACTCTGCATATAAATTAAATAAGCAAGGTGACAATATACAGCCTTGACGCACTCCTTTTCCTATTTGGAACCAGTCTGTTGTTCCATGTCCAGTTCTGACTGTTGCTTCCTGACCTGCATACAGGTTTCTCAAGAGGCAGGTCAGGTGGTCTGGGATTCCCATCTCTTTCAGAATTCTCCACAGTTTACTGTGATCCACACAGTCAAAGGTTTTGGCATAGTCAATGAAGCAGAAATAGATGCTCTTCTGGAACTCTCTTACTTTCTCCATGATCCAGCGGATGTTGGCAATTTGATCTCTGGTGCCTCTGCCTTTTCTAAAACCTGCTTGAACATCTGGGAGTTCACGGTTCACATATTGCTGAAGCCTGGCTTGGAGAATTTTGAGCATCACTTTGCTAGCGTGTGAGATGAGTGCAATTGTGCGGTAGTTTGAGCATCCTTTGGCATTGCCTTTCTTTGGGATTGGAATGAAGACTGACCTTTTCCAGTCTTGTGGCCACTGCTGAGTTTTCCAAATTTGTTGGCATATTGAATGCAGCACTTTCACAGCATCATCTTTCAAGATTTGAAATAGCTCAACTGGAATTCCATCACCTCCACTAGTTTTGTTAGTAGTGATGCTTTCTAAGGCCCACTTGACTTCACATTCCAAGATGTCTGGCTCTAGGTCAGTGATCACGTTATCGTGACTGTCTTGGTTGTGAAGATCTTTTTTGTACAGTTCTTCTGTGTATTCTTGCCACCTCTTCTTAATATCTTCTGCTTCTGTTAGGTCCATACCATTTCTGTCCTTTATCGAGCCCATCTTTGCACGAAATGTTCCCTTGGAATCTCTAATTTTCTTGAAAAGATCTCTTGTTTTTCCTATTCTGTTGTTCTATTTCTTTGCATTGATCACTGAGGAAGTCTTTCTTATCTCTCCTTGCTATTCTTTGGAACTCTGCATTCAGATGCTTATATCTTTCCTTTTCTCCTTTGCCTTTCGCCTCTCTTCTTTTCACAGCTATTTGTAAGGCCTCCTCAGACAGCCATTTGGCTTTTTTGCATTTCTTTTCCATGGGGATGGTCTTGGTCCCTGTCTCCTGTACAATGTCACAAACCTCCGTCCAGAGTTCATCAGGCACTCTATCTATCAGATCTAGTCCCTTAAATTTATTCCTCACTTCCACTGTATAATCATAAGGGATTTGATTTAGGTCATATCTGAATGGTCTAGTGGTTTTCCCTACTTTCTTCAATTTAAGTCTGAATTTCGCAATAAGGAGTTCATGATCTGAGCCACAGTCAGCTCCTGGTCTTGTTTTTGCTAACTGTATACAGCTTTTCCATCTTTGGCTGCAAAGAATAGAATCAATCTGATTTCAGTGTTGACCATCTGGTGATGTCCATGTGTAGAGTCTTCTCTTGCGTTGTTGGAAGAGGGTGTTTGCTATGACCAGTGCGTTCTCTTGACAAAACTCTATGAGCCTTTGCCCTGCTTCATTCCGTGCTCCAAGGCCAAATTTGCCTGTTACTCCAGGTGTTTCTTGACTTCCTACTTTTGCATCCAGTCCCCTATAATGAAAAGGACATCTTTTATGGGTGTTAGTTCTAAAAGGTCTTGTAGGTCTTCATAGAACTGTTCAACTTCGGCTTCTTCAGCGTTACTGGTTGGGACATAGGCCTGGATTACTGTAATATTGAATGGTTTGCCTTGGAAACGAACAGAAATCATTCTGTCGCTTTTAAGATTGCATCCAAGTACTGCATTTCAGACTCTTTTGTTTACCATGAAGGCTACTCCATTTCTTCTAAGGGATTCCTGCCCACAGTAGTAGATATAATGGTCATCTGAGATAAATTCACCCATTCCAGTCCATTTTAATTCACTGATTCCTAGAATGTCTATGTTCACTCTTGCCATCTCCTGTTTGACCACTTCCAATTTGCCTTGATTCATGGACCTAACATTCCAGGTTCCTATGCAATATTGCTCTTTACAGCACCGGAGCTTGCTTCTATCATCAGTCACATCCACAACTAGGTATTGGTTTTGCTTTTGCTCCATCCCTTTATTCCTTCTAGAGTTACTTCTCCACTGATCTCCAGTAGCATACTGGGCACCTAAGTATCCTATCATTTTGCCCTTTGATACTGTTCATGGGATTCTCAAGGCAAGTATACTGAAGTGGTTTGCCATTCCCTTCTCCAGTGGACCATGTTTGGCTGTGGTCCATGTGATCAGATCAACTAGTTTCCTGTGATTATGATTTCAGTGTGTCTGCCCTCTGATGCTCCCTCGCAATACCTACCGTCTTATTTGGGTTTCTCTTACCCTGGTCGTGGAAAATCTCTTCACAGCCGCTCCAGCAAAGTGCAGCCGCTGTACCTTGGCCGTCACTTCCTTCACAGAAATTTCTCAGCTTCCCCCTTTTGGTAAAATGAACTCCAAGTGAAGCAGGTTTGTCCATAAGGGGTTAGTCTCTTCCAGACACTGTCTTATCAATTGAGTGTCGGTTTGGGATAATGGAATGACTATATAGCAACATTTTCACATCCAGCTATCAGGTAGTGGAGGAGGGCACAAAGGGATGAGGACAGCCACAGATATTAAAATTGGGAATGTAAAGCTCAGTGAGAAAAGTAGCTTCACTAAGTTTAAATAAGCTCTTTTAGGTGTGCCTGTCTTAATGGAGCATTTTAACTGTTATTTGATTCATCATCAGAAATAAATTATGGATCACACATTGGCAGATTTTGAAACTTCTCACCAGAGTAGAATCCTTGCATAAATCAGTGAAATCCAGTGTCCTAGATCCTCTTTGATGAGTTTTGATATCAGGCTTTGTTTCTGAAATTTCAGAAGGTTGAAGAGCAAATTTAATAGTTGACAAGTGGTAGTGTTGCCCATAGAAAGGGATAACCTGAAAGGAAATGGAGGTGAGATGATTATTAAACTTAAGCTTGGAGACGCCCGGCTCCGGAGGCGCAGGCGCAGACGCGGGAGACGCCCGGCTCCGGCGCAACCGACCACGTGGAGAATCTTGGCTGAGATGAGCTACCCCGCGCCCAGGGTTAGGGCGGTGGCCGAGAGGAGCTGTACCACGTTCAGGAGGCGGTGGCTGCTTGGGCACCGGAGGGCCGAGAGAAGCTGATCTACATTCAAAGCAGGAGGCGCGGCCTTGAGGAGATACCCCTCGTCCAAGGTAAGGTACAGCGGCTGCGCCTTGCTGGAGCAGCTGGGAAGAGATACTCCACGACCAAGTGGAATATAAGAATCCAGTATTCTGGGGAGGAAGGAACAAGATGGCGGAGGGATAAGATGGCAAGACCACTTTCTCCCCCACAAATTCATCAAAAGAACTTTTGAACGCGGAGTAAAGTCCACAAAACAACTTCTGAATACTGGCAGAGGACATCAGGCTCCCAGAAAAGCAGCCCATTGTCTTCTAAAGGAGAGAGAAGAAATCCAGCTCCACCCACCAGAACACCGACACATGCTTCCCTAACCAGGGAACCCGGACAAGTCACCCGTCCAACCCCACACACAGCGAAGAAACTACGTAATAAAGAGAACTCCACAAACTGCAAGAAGAGGGAAAGGCCACCCCAAGCAAAGCAATATAAGCAGGATGAAGAGGCAGAGAAATACCCAGCAAGTAAAGGAACGAGATAATTGCCCACCAACACAAACAAAAGAAGAAGATATAGGGAATTTACCTGATAAAGAATTTCAAATTTTGATGGTGAAAATGATTCAAAATCTTGAAAGCAAAATAGAGTTACAGATAAATAACCTGGAGAAAAGGATTGAGAAGATGGAAGAAAGATTTAATAAGGACTTAGAAGAAATAAAAAAGAGTCAATATACAATGAATAATGCAATAGATGAGATCAGAAACACTCTGGAGGGAACAAACAGTAGAATAACAGAGGCAGAAGGCAGGATAAGCAAACTAGAAGATAGAATTGTAGAAATAAATGAAACAGAGAGGAAAAAAGAAAAACGAATTAAAAGAAATGAGGACAATATTAGAGACCTCTGGGACAATGTTAAACGCTCCAACATTCGAATCATAGGAGTCCCAGAAGAAGAAGACAAAAAGAAAGACCATGAGAGAATAATAGTTGAGATAATAGTTGAAAACTTCCCTAAAATGGGGAAAGAAATAATCACCCAAGTCCAAGAAACCCAGAGAGTCCACAACAGGATAAACCCAAGGCGAAATACTCCAAGACACATATTAATCAAATTAACAAAGATCAAACACAAAGAACAAATATTAAAAGCAGCAAGGGAAAAGCAGCAAATAACACATAAGGGGATTCCCATAAGGATAACAGCTGATCTTTCAACAGAAACTCTTCAGGCCAGAAGGGAGTGGCAAGACATACTTAAAGTGATGAAAGAAAATACCCTACAGCCCAGATTACTATACCCAGCAAGGATCTCATTCAAATATGAAGGAGAAATCAAAAGCTTTACAGACAAGCAAAAGCTGAGGGAATTCAGCATCACCAAACCAGCTCTCCAACGAATGCTAAAGGATCTTCTATAGACAGGATACACAGAAAAAGTGTATAAACTTGAACCCAAAGCAATAAAGAAAATGGCTACGGGATCGTACTTATCAATAATTACCTTAAACGTAAATGGGTTGAAATTTTCAAAAAGGCTAGGAAACAATTCTCATAGCCATCAATAGTTCAGTGTTGAGTTCATGAATAGTTTTTAAAGTTTGGGACAAACTGTAGTATTTGTTATTTGAAGTACTATTTGTAATTGGCATATTACGATGTAACATTGGTCTTCATTTCCATCTTAAAACGCCTAAAAATGCCTAACAGGTTTTTAGATTTGTGAATTTTAGTTGAAATGTATTTTACGATGTTACTAAACCTGCAGAAATATTGAAATATTTCAGAGAACTTATTCACTGTACATTTAATTTATTTTATTTATAAAAGTTATGAACTGTAAAAAAAAAAAATTTATGTAATTCCACTATGTAGAAACATCTAATATTAAAATTTTGTCAGTTTTACATGTAAAAAAAATAAATAAATAAAATAAAAAAATAAAAATTATATTTGTAAAAAAAATAAAAAATAAAAAAAAATAAACTTAAGCTTGAATGTGAATCCTATATACTGGTTGTGAGTCTTGATTTGAAGGCTTTGGCAGAACACAGTCTATATCCAGTGTCCTTTTTTTTTTTTTGGACTGCATGGCATGTGGGATCTTAGTTCTCCAACCAGAGACTGAACCCACACCTCTTGGAGTCTTAACCACTGGACAACCAGGGAAGTCTCACCCATTGTCATCTTGAATCCGAGAATCTCAAATTACAAAATTCATGGGAAACTGTTTGCTTTGGTCGTGATCTGTTTCTGAAGCCTTTTTAGTGGGTCTCAAGGTCAAGTCCTTACCCTGTTTGTGTGGCCAATTTATAGAATCTTAAATTCTCCTCTCTCCGTCTACTTTTCCTTCTTGTGGTATAATAAATATAAAATGAACTTTATCACTTTAGCCACTTTTAAATGTACAGTTCAGGGATATCACCCACATTGTTGTATAACCATCACACTATCCATCTCCAGAGCTTTCATTTTCCCAAACTGAAACACCATATCCATTAAACACTAGCTCCCCATTTTGCCATGTCCCTCTCCCCAGTCCTCTGGCAACCATGCATCTATTTTCTATTTCTGTGAGTTAACTATTCTACGTACCTCCTCTAAGTGGAATAATTCAATATTTGTCTTTTGTGACTATTTTAATTAACATGATGCCCTTACAGTTCATCAGTGTGGTAGAACATCTAAATGAGTATGTAGAGGTGTATTATTGGCTTCCCTTTTGGATATGTGGCTGGCAGCTCTCGGGTATATAACTGAGCACGTAAATTAGCTTAATAAAATAATAATACTCAATGAGATCAGAATGCATCAATGTGGAATCTGTCTGTAGAGAGTGCAAGCCAAATTTCAAGGGAATTTTAATAACAATCTAATGTAGTGAGAGTTTATGGAGATTTTGAAATATGATATCATTATCATTAGTTCAGTTCAGTTCAGTTCCTCAGTCATGTCCAACTCTTTGTGACCCCATGAATCACAGCATGCCAGGCCTCCCTGTCCATCACCAAATCCTGAAGTCCACTCAAACTCATGTCCATCGAGTCGGTGATGCCATCCAGCCATCTCATTCTCTGTCATCCCCTTCACCTCCTGCCCCCAATCCCTCCCAACATCAGAGGCTTTTCCAATGAGTCAACTCTTCACATGAGGTGTCCAAACTATTGGTGTTTCAGCTTTAGCATCAGTCCTTCCAATGAACACCCATGACTGATCTCCTTTAGCATGGACTGGTTGGATCTCCTTGCAGTCCAAGGGACTCTCAAGAGTCTTCTCCAACACCACAGTTCAAAAGTATTAATTCTTCACGCTCAGCTTTCTTCACGGTCCAACTCTCACATCCATATATGACCACTGGAAAGACCAAAGCCTTGACTAGATGGACTTCTGCTGACAAAGTAATGTCTCTGCCTTTTAATATGCTCTCTAGGTTGGTCATAACTTTCCTTCCAAGGAGTAAGCGTCTTTTAATTTCATGGCTGCAGTCAGCATCCACAGTGATTTTGGAGCCCCCCAAAATAAAGTCTGACACTGTTTCCCCATCTATTTGCGATGAAGTGATGGGACCAGATGCCATGATCTTAGTTTTCTGAATGTTGAGCTTTAAGCCAACTTTTGCACTCTCCTCTTTGACTTGCATCAAGAGGCTTTTTGGTTCCTCTTCACTTTCTACCATAAAGGCGGTGTCATCTGCATATCTGAGGTTATTAATATTTGTCCCAGCAATCTTGATTCCAGCTTGTGCTTCATCCAGCCCAGCATTCCTCATGATGTACTCTGCATACAAGTTAAATAAGCAGGGTGACAATATACAGCCTTGACGGATTCCTTTTCCTATTTGGAACCAGTCTGTTGTTCCATGTCCAGTTCTAACTGTTACTTCCTGACCTGACCTGCATACAGGTTTCTTAAGAGGCATGTCAGGTGGTCTGGTATTCCCATCTCTCAAAGAATTTTCCACAGTTTATTGTGATCTACACAGTCAAAGGTTTTGGTATAGTCAATGAAGCAAAAGTAGATGTTTTTCTGGAACTCTCTTGCTTTTTCCATGATCCAGAGGATGTTGGCAATTTGATCTCTGGTGCCTCTGCCTTTTCTAAAACCAGCTTGAATATCTGGAAGTTCACCATTCATGTATTGTTGAAGCCTGGCTTGGAGAATTTTGAGAAAGACTTTACTAGCGTGTGAGATGAGTGCAATTGTGTGGTAGTTTGAGCATTCTTTGGCATTGCCTTTCTTTGGGATTGGAATGAAGACTGACCTTTTCCAGTCCTGTGGCCATTGCTGAGTTTTCCAAATTTGCTGGCATACTGAGTGCAGCATTTTCACAGCATCATCTTTCAGGATTTGAAATAGCTCAACTGGAATTCCATCCCCTCCACTAGCTTTGTTCGTAGTGATGCTTCCTAAGGCCCACTTGACTTCACATTCCAGGATGTCTGGCTCTAGCTGAGTGTCAGTGATTATCTGTGTCATGAAGATCTTTTTTGTACAGTTCTGCTGTGTATTCTTGCCACCTCTTAATATATTCTGCTTCTTTTAGGTCCCTACCATTTCTGTCCTTTATTGAGTCCATCTTTGTATGAAATGTTCCCTTGGTATCTCTAATTTTCTTGAAGAGATCTCTAATCTTTCCCATTCTGTTGTTTTCCTCTATTTCTTTGCATTGATCACTGAGGAAGGCTTTCTTCTCTCTCCTTGCTATTCTTTGGAACTCTGCATTCAGATGCTTATATATTTCCTTTTCTCCTTTGCTTTTCACTTCTCTTCTTTTCACAGCTATTTGTAAGGCCTCCTCAGACAGCCATTTTGCTTTTTTGCATCTTTTTCTTGGGGATGGACTTGATTCCTGTCTCCTGTACAATGTCACGAACCTCCGTCCAGAGTTCATCAGGCACTCTATCAGATCTAGTCCCTTAAATCTATTTCTCACTTCTACTGTATAGTCATAAGGGATTTGATTTAGGTCATACCTGAATGGTCTAGTGATTTCCCCCACTTTCTTCAATTTAAGTATGAATTTGGCAATAAGGGGTCCATGATCTGAGCCACAGTCAGCTCCCGGTCTTGTTTTTGCTGACTGTATAAAGCTTCTCCATCTTTGGCCTCAAAGAATGTAATAAATCTGATTTCGGTTTGACCATCTGGTGATGTCCATGTGTAGAGTCTTCTCTTGTGTTTCATTAGTTGGTCTTTTTCCTCTGATAGCTTTGAAAATGATGTGAACTTTTCAGTTAAATATGAGTACTTTGTGTACAAATATAAAATAATTTACCTGTAAAATGAACTTTCACTATTATTGATTATTGAAGGTATTTCCAGACAGGAAAATAAAATCTATAAGCTTTTGTATCAGCATGCTGGCCTATTGGGAAGTTTATTTCAGTTCAGCTCAGTCATTTAGTCATGTCAGACTCTTTGCGACCCCATGGACTGCAGCACGCCAGGCCTCCCTGTCCATCACCAACTCCCAGAGTTTACTCAAACTCATGTCCATTGAGTCAGTGATGCCATCCAACAATCTCATCCTCTGTCATCCCCTTCTCCTCCCACCTTCAATCTTTCCCAGCATCAGGGTCTTTTCCAATGAGTCACTTCTTCATATCAGGTGGTCAAACTATTGGAGCTTCAGCTTCAGCATCAGTCCTTCCAATGAATATTCAAGACTGATCTCCTTTAGGATGGTTGTTTGGATCTCCTTGCAGTCCTAGGGAGTCTCAAAAGTCTTCTCCAACACCATAGTTCTAAAACATTAATTCTTTGGTGCTCAGCTTTCTTTACAGTCCAACACTCACATCCATATGTGATTGCTGGAAAAACCATAACTTTTACTAAATGGACCTTTGTTGGCAAAGTAATGTCTCTGCTTTTTAATATTCTGTCTAGGTTAGTCATAACTTTTCTTCCAAGGAGCAAGCGTCTTTTAATTTCATGGCTACAGTCACCATCTGCAGTGATTTTGGAGCCCAACAAAAGAAAGTCTGTCACTGTTTCCACTGTTTCCCCATCTATTTGCCATGAAGTGATGGGACCAGATGCCATGATCTTAATTTTCTGAGTTTTGAGTTTTAAGCCAATTTTCACACTCCTTTTTCACTTTCATCAAGAAGCTTTTTAGTTTGACTTAATTTCAACAAGAATATTTATTTATAAGTAATTATTAAAATGTATATCAAAACTTGAAATAATAAAATGAAGTTCATTTTAAATGTTCAAATGGTTCATTAGGTAGGGGCTTTAGGTCTCACCCTACAGTTTCAGCTTTTTAGGGGTTTATGAAAATTACAAATAATGCAAGATTTTATCAGTAATTGTTTTCTTCCAGAAACTAGAGTACATAACTATCCTTCTATTGACTATAAATGTTTAATTTCTTTTGGATTCAAACTAGTAAGAGTTACTTGTTTGCATAATAATAGACAATGTATTTTCTTCAATGGTTTTAAGCTTAATAGTGTATTTTTTTGGATGTTGGACTATCTCCAATAATTTTATTGGGCTTCACAAAGACATAGAAAATGTCTTTATTTTTGTAGCATGGCAAATTCATAAGCAACTTTAAAAGCATAATATCTAGTATTAAGCATAGATGTTAATTCTTTAACCTCTGATAATGTGGCATGCTTGGGTCCGTTATCTGAATGGAATGATTTGTCAGTAGCATAATATTTTAAATAAAATATTTAGTTGTTGTTTGGTCCCTAAGTCATGTCCAACTCTGTGACCCCATGTACTACAGGATGCCAGACTTTCCTGTCATTCACTGTCTCCCAGGGTTTGCCAAACTCTTGTTCATCAAGTCAGTGATGCCATCCAACCACCTTATCCTCTGTCATCCCCTTTTCCTCCTGCCCTCAGTCTTTCCAAGCATCACGGTCTTTTCCAATACGTCATCTCTTCATATCAGGTTGGCCAAAGTTTGGAGCTTCAGCTTCAGCATCAGTCCTTCAGAGTTTAGTACCAGACAAATTAGAATGAGAAAAGTTTAGGTTTTTTTTGCCATACCATATGGCTTATGGGATCTTATTTTCCAGACAAGGGATTGAACCTGGTCCTCACTGCTGCCAGGGAATTCCCAAATTTAGAGTTTAAATTGAAGCTATTACTCTAAACCATAAACTTGAATTTCATTTATTAATAGTGAAAGAGGCTTATCACAGTTTGAAATGCCCAGAGTTTGGGGGTTGCTATAATACCTGTTAAGAAAGGAAGGTCTCTTTAGGATCTGGCTTTTAAGAGGTGGCTTTGAGATTTTCAGCTATAGCAACCAAATTTTGTATCCAATTGAGAGGGAAAATTAAAATGAGAAAAAACAAGAACAAGTAGCTATGTTTGTCCATGACTACTAATTATCTATTGTCAACAGAAAAAATAAAGCACAGTGTGAGAGTTGTGAGTTAAGCTTTACTTGGGGTAAGATGACTACAGCCCGGGAGACAGACTGTCTGATAGCTCTAAGGAACTTTTCTGGAGGTAAGGGGTGGGTGGGGAGAGAATCTAGGCAGTAGAGGAAATCTAGAAAACTCAAATTAATTGGCATTTTCATTAGGAAATATGTGGTTTTAGTGAAAGGGGGTAGGTATGGCAATCAAGCACACATTTTGGCAGAAAGTTGCTGCTAGTTACCAGGAGCAGATGTCTCTGTTAATGATGTTAGTGCTTTTCTAGATATTCAAAGATGTATGAAATTGGGCTCATAAAATCTTTTCTTGAAAACATATCTGAAGGCCTATTCAGCCAGTTTTCCCAGAGCACAGAGTGCCTCCTTGCTGATCCCCTCCCTGAACTCCATTCAGTGTGTGTTGAAGATCAGTGACTGCAGTGGTTAGTGACCTAGTCCCTGTAGAGGTGGATGGTGAGAAACAATTTTTTATCCACACTATAATCTTATCAAATTTTAAGCTGGCAAAAATAGTCCTGTATATTTTCATTTAAAGGCATCTTCATCCTTGAATTTGCTGATCGCCATTTTGTAATTTTTGTAAAAATGAGAAGGTAAATTAATCTGTTTAGTGACTAATGCTTCATGTCTTTATCTTAGTAATTTTTCAGGAATCCAAAGATGACTCCATAATTAATACAATTTAATATTAGTTTAAGTACTTAAAACTAAGGATTTGGATATTATAATTTATGGTGACACATTAAGCCTGTAAGATTTATAGCACTGCAAGAATTCTTCTTATAAAGAATTATCTATTATAATTCAACTTATTTTGACACAGTTTTAATATTTTATAGTCTTACATGAATTAGTTTATTGTTCCTTCAAATCAGTAAAGTAAATCTAGAAAACTGAAGTTAACTAGCTCTTTTTATTAGAAAATAAACCAAAGAAAATATGCTAAATAGTTTTACACTGGTAAAATCAGAGAAAAGATAGTTCTTTCTTTCTTTCTATCTTTTAATATTTATTTATTTGTCTGCACCCGGTCTTAGTTGCGGCCTGTGGGACCTAGTTCCCTGTCCAGGGATTGAACTCAGGACCCCGGCATTGGGAACACAACCAGTGGACCAGCAGGAAAATCCCAAGATAGTTATTTCTAAACCAAAAGGGTAAACTAGTCTAATTTATCCAAGGTGTCATCTCTGATAAAAAACTTTATAAAAATAAACATAAAAATTTTCCCTATATGTAACTGTGTGTCAGATTTTAAAATTTTTCAGTTCAGTTCAGTTCAGTCGCTCAGTCGTGTCCAACTCTCCACGACCCCATGAATCACAGCACACCAGGCCTCCCTGTCCATCACCAACTCCCGGAGTTCACTCAAACTCATGTCCACAGAGTAGGTGATGCCATCCAGCCATCTCATTCTCTGTCATCCCCGTCTCCTCCCGCCCCCAACCTTTCCCAGCATCAGACTCTTTTCCAGTGAGTCAACTCGTCGCATGAGGTGGCCAAAGTTTTTAAGTCCTTTAAAAACAGTTTTTGCTCTTGACATATTTCCAAGTAACCAAGTAACTAATGATCATAAGCTTCTTTTTTTTTAAATTTATTTTATTGGAGGCAAATTACCTTACATTAATATATTGGTTGGTTTTGCCATACATTGACACGAATCGGCCCCAGGTGTACATGTGTTCCCTTTCTTGAACCCTCCTCCCTCCTCCCTCTTCCCCATATCCTCCCTCCAGGTCATCCCCGTGCCCCAGCCCCAAGCATCTGTATCATGCGTCAAACATGGACTGGTGATTCATTTCACATATGATAATATACATGCTACAATGCCGTTCTCCCCAATCATCCCACCTTCACCCTCTCCCACAGAGTCCCAAAGACTGTTCTATATACCTATGTCTCTTTTCCAGTCTCGTATACAGGGTTAAGGTTACCATCTTTCTAAATTCCATATATATGCGTTAGTATGCTGTATTGGTGTTTTTCTTTCTGGCTTACTTCACTCTGTATAATAGGCTCCAATTTCATCCACCTCATTAGAACTGATTCAAATGCATTCTTTTTGATGGCTGAAAAATACTCCATTGTGTATATGTACCAAAGCTTTCTTATCCATTCATCTGCAGATGGACATCTAGGTTGCTTCCATGTCCTGGCTATTATAAACAGTGCTGTAATGAACATTGGAGTACATGTGTCTCTTTCAGTTCTGGTTTCCTCAGTGTGTATGCCCAGGAGTGCGATCGCTGGATCATATGGCAGTTCTATTTCCAGTTTTTTGAGGAATCTCCACACTGTTCTCCATAGTGGCTGTACTAGTTTGCATTCCCACCAACAGTGTAAGAGGGTTCCCTTTTCTCCACAGCCTCTCCAGCATTTATTGCTTGTAGACTTTTTGATAGCAGCAATTCTGACCGGCATGAGATGGTACCTCATTGTGGTTTTGATTTGCATTTCTCTGATAATGAGTGATGTTGAGCATCTTTTCATGTGTTTGTTAGCCATCTGAATGTCTTCTTTGGAGAAATGTCTGTTTAGTTCTTTGGCCTATTTTTTGATTGGGTCGTTTATTTTCCTGGAATTGAGCTGCAGGAGCTGCTTGTATATTTTTGAGATTAATTCTTTGTAACTTGCTTTGTTTGCTATTATTTTCTCCCATTCTGAAGGCTGTCTTTTCACCTTGCTTATAGGTTCCTTCGTTGTGCAAAAGCTTTTAAGTTTAATTAGGTCCCATTTGTTTATTCTTGCTTTTATTTCCATTGCTCTGGGAGGTGGGTCATAGAGGATCCTGCTGTGATTTATGTCAGAAAGGGTTTTGCCTATGTTCTCCTCTAGGAGTTTTATAGTTTCTGGTCTTACATTTGGATCTTTAATCCATTTTGAGTTTATTTTTGTGTATGGTGTTAGAAAATGTTCTAGTTTCATTCTTTTACAAGTGGTTGATCAGTTTTCCCAGCACCACTTGTTAAAATCCCTAGAAATCTTTACCTTCTTTAGCAAGACATTTTCCCCTTAGAGACAGTGCATATAAATTATATTTATAATATGGGAAATTTTGCCACCTCTTGTGCAAGCTGTAGTTGCAATGGTGACAAAGGAGGAGACTCTCACATGGAAATAGTGTCTATTTGCTGACCTATCTATTAGGAATATTGATCGGTAAAAGAAACAAAAATGTAATTATGTACCAGCAGATCCCTTGGGGGTTTTTTTTTAATGACTTTTTCTGACTATAGTAGCATAATCTCTGTTTTAAAAAATCAGCTTCTATGTCCCTGTGATAACGGCAACCTCCTTCCTTTGGTCTCTGGAGTAGGACAACAACAAAACAAAAGAGTCCAGATGATTGCAGCATGAATGATGGTCCATCCTATTGCTGAAGGGCCACTACTGTGTTGCTGCTGATACACTTGATAGTCTGTACTGGATGCCAGGGGCTGCATCAGAGGCCTCAGATCTCATCAGAACCTGGGAGAAGATGAGACACTGCCTCACTGTGGGCTCCTCCTTGGTTGATCGAGAAGTAAGTGAGAAATGGCCTGGTGGCACCTCCTCACATGCCTCTAGCACACTCTTGTTTTCAGAGGATCCAGGATGTTCGGTCAAGACTCAGATCAGCTGCAGGTCAAGCTTTGTCTTTGCCTCTATGAATATGTGCAGGGTTCTGAGTTATTAGCACAGAGCTGTTCTTTTACACTGCATGGTGGTTTAGTGGCTAAGTCGTGTCTGACTCTTTGTGACCCCATGGACTATACAGTTCATGGAATTCTCCAGGCCAGAATACTGGAGTGGGTAGCCTTCCCCTTCTCCAGGGGATCTTCCAAACCCAGGGATTGAACCCAGGTTTCCCACATTGCAGGCGGATTCTTTACCAGTTCAGCCACAAGGGAAGCCCAGATGAAAGTGCAAGTTGCTCAGTCCTGTCTGACTCTTTGCAACTCCATGGACTATACAGTCCAGGGAGTTTTCCAGGCCAGAATACTGAAGTGGGTAGCATTTTCCCTTCTTCAGCAGATCTTCCCAACACAAGAATTGAACCAGGGTCTCCTGCATTGCAGGTGGATTCTTTACCAACTGAGCTATCAAGGAAACCCCTAAAAATCTGTGTTTGAACAATTATTCCAGAAGATATATGTGTAAGGTATTCCTGGTGGGGTCTACCACCCAGTCAGAATGCAATTTTCTGTTTAAAAAGCCTGTGAATGGGGGTGATGGAAATTGATGGTATAACAGTTAGGTGCAGTGTGACTGATGACACCCCTGCATAGGGCCGTCCTTTTCATGCCACACACTCTTGAAGAATGTTCCTGGAATTTTGAACGTCAGCAGTGCATTTGGAGCCTTGTAGTTATCTGGTTCTACCTCCTGGACTATTGATTGCTCAAGGTCTTTTTAGCAAAGGCCTGTGGCTATCTTCTTTGCTGATGTAAACTATGCTCTGCTTTTATTTTTCAACTTTTCATGGTTTACCTTGGTGTTTCTCTGTCAGAGGCTTCTTGCCTAGAAGGCAGGTGGAGTTGGCCAGAGGAGACAACTGGTCTGTTCTTGCCTTTGGCTTCTTTACCTCTCTTATTAAAAGGATGCCACCAACTACTACCTGACATAGTCTTATTGTTGTTGTTCAGTTGCTGCTCCGCTGTGTCCGACTCTTTGTGATCCCACTGACTGCAGCACGCCAGGCTTCCCTGTCCTTGACCATCTCCCAAAGTTTGCTCAAACTAATGTCCATTGAGTTGATGATGCCATCCAACCATCTCGTCCTCTGTCATCCCCCTTTCCCTCTGTCTTCAATCTTTCCGAGCATCAGTGTCTTTTCCAATGAGTTGGCTCTTTGTAGGTGACCGAAGGATTGAAGCTTCAACTTCAGTATCAGTCCGTCTAATGAATATTCAGGGTTGATTTCATTTAGGACAGACTGGTTGGACCTCCTCACAGTCCATGGGACTTTCAACAGTCTTCTCCAGCACCACAGTTCAACAGTCTTATAGGCAACGGCAGATTTCTTCCTCTACCCATCTTAGATTCTCCAGCTGGAGTCCTGTAGATTGGACTGACAAGAAGAGAGATTAACAAGAGAAAAACAAACAAGTTTACAAACATGTGTATTTATGCATGTTATACAAGGGAAATGAGTAACTCAAAGGCTTAGTTAGAATTTGGTGTTACCTAACCTCTTTTTTTTCCCCTTGTTGTTCAATCGCTCAGTTGTATCCAACTCTTTGCAACCCCATGGACTGCAGCACACCAGGCCTCCCTGTCCTTCACTATCTCCCAGAGTTTGATTTTTTTTTCCCCTGTTCATTTTTTAAAAATAATTAATTAATTTGGCTGCTGCTGCTGCTACTGCTAAGTCACTTCAGTCGTGTCCGACTCTGTGCGACCCCATAGAGGGCAGCCCACCAGGTTCCCCTGTCCCTGGGATTCTCCAGGCAAGAACACTGGAGTGGGTTTGGCTGCATTAGGTCTTATTGTGGCAGGAGGTGACTTCATTGCAGCACATGGACTCTAGTTGCAGCGTCCATGGGCTCAGTAGTTGCAGCAAGTGGGCTTAATTGCCTGGCCAGGGATCGAATCCATGTCCCCTGCTTTGCAAGGTGTCCTTAACCACTGAACTACCAGAGAAGTCCCCTTACATAGTTTCTTAACCAAGGAATAAGACATTATTAGAGAACTGTCAAGACAAAAGGATTTTGAGTCTCTCAGTTCAGTTCAGTCGTTCAGTCATGTCCGACTCTTTGAGACCCCATGAATCACAGCACGCCAGGCCTCCCTGTCCATCACCAACTCCCGGAGTTCACTCAGATTCACGTCCATCGAGTCGGTGAAACCATCCAGCCATCTCATTCTCTGTCATCCCCGTCTCCTCCCACCCCCAATCCTTCCCAGCATCAGAGTCTTTTCCGGTGAGTCAACTCTTCCCTTGAGTTGGCCAAAATATTGGAGTTTCAGCTTTAGCATCAGTCCTTCCAATGAACACCCAGGATTGATCTCCTTTAGAATGGACTGGTTGGATCTCCTTGCAGTCCAAGGGACTCTCAAGAGTCTTCTCCATCACCACAGTTCAAAAGCATCAATTCTTCGGTGATCAGCTTTCTTCACAGTCCAACTTTCACATCCACAGGTACAGCAAATTGTGGGAAGATAAATATGTGGGAGACTAACAGAAGATAAAGTGTAGTTAGCTAAGTTTGTTGTGTAGATTCCTCTGGTGCCATTTGTTAGTCCCTCAGTCATGTCCAACTCTTTGTGACTCCATGTCTGTAGCCCTGCAGGATCCTTGTCCATGGGATTTTCCAGGCAAGAATATTAGAGTGGGTTGCCATTTCCTATCTCAGGAGATCTTCTAGACCCAGGGCTTGAACCTGGGTCTCCTGCATTCCAGGCAAATTCTTTACCATTTGAGCTACTAAAGAAGCCCTCTGGTGCCATATTCGGATTGATAAAGATTTGGTTTTCCCTAGTGATTAACTTTCATTCTTCCTGGTGGAAGGGGTGGAGGGACACCTTTGTAAGTTCATGTCCTCCTTTTAGGCAAATAAGAGGAGGACAGGACGTTTTTCTTAAGTCTATTGCTTCTCAGTTTCTTTCAGCACAAAATAATTCTTATGACAAAGTGGAATATTTTTGAGGTCCAAGATCTGTTCTGCTTCAGTTATAATACACTGATTCTCATGTAGCCTAAGGTAGCCTTTAATCCTCCCTCTATTGTCACTTCTTTTCCCCATCCCCCATTCCATAGCTTTATCCTAAAAGTAAATGCCAAGATCAGCTTTGCTCTTTTCTTTTTTTAATCCTACCTTTTGTGTGATTTTTGAAGTTTTTCAGGCTGTGATCTGTTTCTCCAGTCTCCATGTTGTGATACCTGCTCTATACTGGAATAGTATTCACTTTTGAGAGTCCCTTGGACTGCAAGGACATCCAACCAGTCCATTCTAGAGGAGATCAATCCTGGGTGTTCATTGGAAGGACTGATGCTAAACCTAAAACTCCAATACTTTGGCCACCTCATGCGACGAGTTGACTCACTGGAAAAGAGTCTGATGCTGGGAGGGATAGGGGGTGGGAGGAGACGGGGATGACAGAGAATGAGATGGCTGGATGGCATCACTGACTCGATGGACATGAGTTTGAGTGAACTCCGGGAGCTGGTGATGGACAGGGAGGCCTGGCGTGCTGTGATTCATGGGGTCGCAAAGAGTCGGACACGACTGAGTGACTGAACTGAACTGATAAAAAGAAGTAGGTTTCTGCCCGAGGAGCACACAAGGCTATTGGGAGTCTCTCAGCACTGTTTATAAGGATGGGAGAGCCCTGTCAGGTGTGAAGTCATGGGAACTTCTATTATTTCTATTTTACTCTAAATTTGAAGCATGTCTAAAATTGCTATTATCTTTGAAGCACTTGTTTCCTGCAAGTACATCCAGCTACAGTTATGTACTCTTACTTCTTTGTCAATCCAATAATCTCAACTTTCTAATCTTAAGGATTTGAGGTTCAGTGATGGCACCCTTTCTTTAGTTTAGAGGTGCTATAGATGTGCCCTATTTAATTGGTTCTCTGCCTAGCTATTTCAAGAAACTTGGGACAAGAAGGAGAGTAGATTACCACCTTAATTTAATCTTTTGGATTACTTCTATCTTTCTCTTTTTTTTTTTAATTTTATTCATTTGTTCCTTTATTAGTTGCAGTACACAGGATTTTTTTTTCCTGATATAAAGCATGTTCTACATTTTATTTTGAAAATTACCATTAGCATCAATTTTTTTTTCTATTTTTTTTGGTAATTAATTTATTTTTTATTGGAGGCAAATTATTTTACAATATTATATTGGTTGGTTTTGCCATATATTGACATGAATTCGCCCCAGGTTTACATAAGTTCCCCCTCCTGAACCCCTCTCCCACCTCCCTCCTCCCTTTATCCTCCCTCTGGGTCATCCCCCCATGCCAGCCCCGAGCATCCTATAACATGCATCGGCCCTGAACTAGTGATTCGTTTCACATATGACAACATACGTGTTTCAATGCCATTCTCCCAAATCATCCCACCCTCACCCTCTCCCACAGAGTCCCAAAGACTGTTCTATACACCTGTGTCTCTTTTGCTGTCTCGTATACAGGGCTATCATTTGCATCTTTTTAAATTCCATATATATGCGTTAGTATACTGTATTGGTGTTTTTCTTTCTGGCTTACTTCACTCTGTATAATAGGCTCCAGTTTCATCCACCTCATTAGAACTGATTCAAATGTATTCTTTTTAATGGCTGAATAATACTCCATTGTGTATATGTACCAAAGCTTTCTTATCCATTCGTCTGCAGATGGACATCTAGGTTGCTTCCATGTCCTGGCTATTATAAACAGTGCTGCGATGAACATTGGAGTACATGTGTCTCTTTCAATTCTGGTTTCCTTGGTGTGTATGCCCAGGAGTGCGATTGCTGGATCATATGGCAGTTCTATTTCCAGTTTTTTGAGGAATCTCCACACTGTTCTCCATAGTGGCTGTACTAATTTGCATTCCCACCAACAGTGTAAGAGGGTTCCCTTTTCTCCACACCCTCTCCAGCATTTATTGCTTGTAGACTTTTGGATAGCAGCCATTCTGACAGGTGTGAAATGGTATCTCATTGTGGTTTTGATTTGCATCTCTCTGATTATGAGGGATGTTGAGCATTTTTTCATGTGTTTGTTAGCCATCTTTATGTCTTCTTTGGAGAAATGTCTGTTTAGTTCTTTGGCCCATTTTTTGATTGGGTCATTTATTTTCCTGGAATTGAGCTGCAGGAGCTGCTTGTATATTTTGGAGATTAATCCTTTATCTGTTGCTTCATTTGCTATTATTTTCTCCCATTCTGAAGGCTGTCTTTTCACCTTACTTATAGTTTCCTTTGCTGTGCAGAAGCTTTTGATTTTAATTAGGTCCCATTTGTTTATTTTTGCTTTTATTTCCAATATTCTGGGAGGTGGGTCATGGAGGATCCTGCTGTGATTTATGCCGGAGAGTGTTTTGCTTACGTTCTCCTCTAGGAGTTTTATAGTTTCTGGTCTTACATTTAGCTCTCTAGTCCATTTTGAGTTTATTTTTGTGTATGGTGTTAGGAAGTATTCTAGTTTCATTCTTTTACAAGTGGCTGACCAGTTTTCCCAGCACCACTTGTTAAAGAGACTGTCTTTTCTCCATTTTATTTTCTTCCCTCCTTTGTCAAAGATAAGGTGTCCATAGGTGCGTGGATTTATCTCTGGGCTTTCTATTTTGTTCCATTGATCTATATTTCTGTCTTTATGCCAATACCATACTGTCCTGATGACTGTGGCTTTGTAGTAGAGCCTGAAGTCTGGCAGGTTAATTCCCCCAGTTCCATTCTTCTTCCTCAAGATTGCTTTCGCTATTCGAGGTTTTTTGTATTTCCATACAAATTGTGAGATTATTTGTTCTAGTTCTGTGAAAAATATCGTTGGTAGCTTGATAGGGATTGCATTGAATGTATAAATTACTTTGGGAAGTATACTCATTTTTACAATATTTATTCTTCCAATCCATGAGCATGGTATATTTCTCCATCTATTAGTGTCCTCTTTGATTACTTTCAGTAGTGTTTTATAGTTTTCTACGTACAAGTCTTTTGTTTCCTTAGGTAGATATATTCTTAAGTATTTAATTCTTTTCGTTCCAACAGTGAATGGAATAGTTTCCTTAATTTCTCTTTCTATTTTCTCATTATTAGTGTATAGGAATGCAAGGGATTTCTGTGTGTTGGTTTTATATCCTGCAACGTTACTGTAATCATTGATTAGCTCTAGTAGTTTTCTGGTAGAGTCTCTAGGGTTTTCTGTGTAGAGGATCATGTCATCAGCGAACAGTGAAACTTTTACTTCTTCTTTTCCAATTTGTATTCCTTTTATGTCTTTTTCTGCTCTGATTGCTGTGGCCAAAACTTCCAGAACTATGTTGAATAGTAGTGGGGAGAGTGGGCACCCTTGTCTTGTTCCTGACTTTAGGGGAAATGCTTTCAGTTTTTCACCATTGAGGATAATGTTTGCTGTGGGTTTGTCATATATAGCTTTTATTATGTTGAGGTATGTCCCTTCTATTCCCACTTTCTGGAGGGTTTTTATCATAAATGGATGTTGAATTTTGTCAAAGGCTTTCTCTGCATCTATTGAGATAATCATATGATTTTTATTTTTCAGTTTGTTAATGTGGTGTATTACGTTGATTGATTTGCGGATATTGAAGAATCCTTGCATTCCTGGGATGAAGCCCACTTGGTCATGATGTATGATCTTCTTAATATATTGTTGGATTCTGATTGCTAGAATTTTGTTAAGGATTTTTGCATCTATGTTCATCAGTGATATTGGCGTGTAGTTTTCTTTTTTTGTGGGGTCTTTACCAGGTTTTGCGATTAGGGTGATGGTGGACTCATAGAATGAGTTTGGAAGTTTCCCTTCCTCAGCAATTTTCTGGAAGAGTTTGAGTAGAATAGGTGTTAGCTCTTCTCTAAATTTTTGGTAGAATTCGGCTGTGAAGCCATCTGGACCTGGGCTTTTGTTTGCTGGAAGATTCCTAATTACAGCCTCTAGTTCCGTGCTTGTGATGGGTCTGTTCAGATTTTCTATTTCTTCTTGGTTCAGTTTTGGAAAGTTGCACTTTTCTAGGAATTTGTCCATTTCTTCCAGGTTATTCATTTTATTGCCGTATATCCTTTGTATTTCTGTGTTGTCGGTTGTGATCTCTCCATTTTCATTTCTAATTTTATTGATTTGGTTCTTCTCCCTTTGTTTCTTGATAAGTCTGGCTAGTGGTTTGTCAATTTTACTTACCTTCTCAAAGAACCAGCTTTTGGCTTTGTTGATTTTTGCTATGGTCTCTTTTGTTTCTTTTGCATTTATCTCTGCCCTAATTTTTACAATTTCTTTCCTTCTACTGACCCTGGGGTTCTTCATTTTTTCCTTTTCTAGTTGCTTTAGATGTAGAGTAAGGTTATTTAGTTGACTTTTTTCTTGTTTCTTGATGTGTGCCTGTATTGCTATGAACTTCCCTCTTAGCACTGCTTTTACAGTGTCCCAGAGGTTTTGGGTTGTTGTGTTTTCATTTTCATTCATTTCTATGCATATTTTGATTTCTCTTTTTATTTCTTCTATGATTTGTTCATTATTCAGCAGCGTGTTGTTCAGCCTCCATATGTTGGCATTTTTAATAGTTTTTCTCCCGTAATTGAGAGCTAATCTTACTGCATTGTGGTCAGAAAAAATGCTTGGAATGATTTCAACTTTATTGAATTTACCAAGGCTAGATTTATGGCCCAGGATGTGATCTATCCTGGAAAAGGTTCCATGTGCGCTTGAGAAAAAGGTGAAATTCATTGTTTTGGGGTGAAATGTTCTATAGATATCTATTAGGTCTAACTGGTCTATTGTATCATTTAAAGTTTGTGTTTCCTTGCTAATTTTCTGTTTAGTTGATCTATCCATAGGTTTGAGTGGGGTATTAAAGTCTCCCACTATTATTGCATTGTTGTTAATTTCCCCTTTCATACTTGTTAGTAATTGTCTTACATATTGTGGTGCTTCTGCATTAACTCATTTTCATTAGAGGCTCCATACTGTTCCCAGTTATGGCTGTACAAATTTACATTCTCACCAACAATGTAGGAGGGTTCCCTTTTCTCCACACCCTCTCCAGAGATTGTTCTTTGTGGATTTTTTGATGATCATTTTGACTGGTATCAAAAGTGATATCTCATTGTAGTTTTGATTTGCATTTCTCTAATAATTAATGATGTTGAACATCTTTTCATGTACTTGTTGGCCTTCTGTGTATCTTCTTTGGAGAAATATCTATTTAGGTCTTCCACTCATTTTCTGATTAGGTTGTTTTGATGATAATAATCCACATGAGCAGTTTATAAATTTTGGAGACAAGTCATTTGTTGGTCATATCATTTGCAAATATTTTCTCCCATTCTGTGGATTGTCTTTTCATTTTTTAAATAGTTTTCTTTGCTGTTCAAGAACTGTTGAGTTTAATTAGCTCCCATTTGTTTATTTTTGTTTTTATGTCCGTTACTTTGAGAGATGGATTGAAAAAGATCTTGTTGGGGTTTATATCAGAGTATTCTGCCTATATTCTCCTCTATGATTTTGTAGTGTTCAGTCTCATATTTAGGTCTTTAGTCCATTTTGGGTTTATTTTTGTGAATGGTATTAAAGAATCTTCTTCTTCTTCTTCTTTTTTTTTTTTTTTTGCATGTAGCTGTCCAGTATTCCCAGTATCATTTATTAAAGAGACTGTCTTTCCTCCTTTGTATAGTTTTGCCTGCTTCATCATAGATTAATTGACCATAAGTGTGTGGGTTTATTTCTGGACTTTCTGTCCTGCCTCAACGATCTATATTTCTATTTTTGTGCTGGTACCATACTGTTTTGATGACTATACCTTTGTATTATGGTCTGAAGTCATGGAGCCTGACTCCTCCAGCTCTGTTTCTCTTTCTCAAGATTGTTTTGATTATTTGGGGTCTCTGGTGTCTCCATACAGAGTTAAAGATTTTTTTGGTTTAGTTCTGAGAAAAATGCCATTGGTAATTTGATAGGGATTGCACTGAATCTGTAGATGGCCTTGGGTAATACAGTCATTTTGACAATATCGTTCTTTCAACCCATGAACATGGTATATCTCTTTATCTGTTTGTGTCATCTTCAATTTCTTTTATCAGCGTCATACAGTTTTTGCAGTACAGATCTTTTGTGTCCTTAGGTAGGTTTATTCCTAGGCATTTTATTCTTTTTGATGCAATGGTAAATGTAATTGCTTTTTGATTTTCTATTTCTGATCTTTCATTGTTAGCATATAGAAATGCAACAGATTTCTGTGTATTAATTTCATAACCTTCAACTTTACCAAATTCATTGATGAGCTCTAGTAGTTTTCTTGAAGTATCTTCAGGATTTTCTTTGTATAGTATCATGTCATCTGCAAACAATGACAGCTTAACTTCTTTTCCAATTTGGATTCCTTTTATTTCTTTCTCTTCTCTAATTGTCATCGCTAAGAATTCCAAAACTATGTTGAATAAAAGGGGCAAGAGTGGATATCCTTGTCTTGTTCCTAATCTTAGCAGAAATGCTTTCAGCTTTTCACCATTGAATATGCTGTAGGTTTGTTGTATATGAGCTTTATTATGTTGAGATAAATTCCTCTATCCCAACTTTCTGGAGAGTTTCTTTTTTTAATCATAAATGGGTGTTGAATTTTGTCTAAAGCTTTTTCTGAATCTATTGTGATAATCATATGGTTTTTATTCTTCAGTTGTTGTTTGTTGATATGATGTATCACACTGATTGGTTTGTGGATATTGAAAAATTCTTGCATCCCCTGGATAAATCCCACTTGATCATGGTGTACGATCTTTTTAATGTATTGTTGGATTCAGACTGCTAGCATTTTGTTGAGGATTTTTGCATCTGTGTCACCGTGATATTGGACTGTTATTTTCTTTTTTTGTGATATCTTTTTTTGTAGTCTGGTTTTGGTATCAGGGTGATGGTGACCTCATAGAATGAGTTTGGGAGCTTTTCTTCCTCTGAAATTTTTTGGATCGGTTTTGGAAGAGTAGATGTTAGCTCTTCTCTAAATGTTAGATAGAATTTACCTGTGACGCGATCAGATCCTGGGCAACTGTTTGTTTGGAGTTTTTAAATCAGTTTCAATTTCAGTGCTTGTGATTGGTCTGTTCATATTTTCTTTTTATTCCTGGTTCAGTCTTGGGAACTTTCCAAGAATTTGACCATTTCTTCCAGGTTGTCCATTTTATTGACATACAGTGGTTTATATTGACATACAGTGGTTTATATTGACATACAGTGGTCTCATACAATCCTTTGTGTTTCTGTGGTGTCAGTTATAGCGTTTCCATTTCTAATTTTATTGATTTGAGTCCTCTCCTCTTTTTTTCTTGATAAGCCTGGTTAAAGGTTTATCAATTTTGTTTATCTTTTCAAAGAACCAGGTTTTAATATCATTGATCTTTGCTATTGTTTCATTTGTCTCTATTTAATTTATTTGTTCTCTGATCCTTATGATTTCTTTCCTTTTGCTAATTTTAAGTTTTGTTTGTTCTTCTTTCTCTAGTTGTTTTAGATGTGAGGTTAGGTTATTTATTTGAGACTTTTCTTGTTTCCTGAGGTAAGATTGTATTGCTATAAACTTCCCTCTTAGGACTGGTTTTGCTGCATCCTATAGGTTTTGGAACATTGTGCTTTCATTCTCATTTGTTTCTAGGTGTTTTTTTAATTTCCTCTTTGATTTCTTCAGTGATCCATTGGTTGTTTAGTGGCATATTGTTTAGCCTCCATGTGTTTGTGTTTTTTACAGTTTCTTATGGTTTATTTCTAATCTCATAGCATTGTGGTCAGGAAAGATGCTTGATATGATTTCAGTTTTCTTAAATTTGCCGAGGCTTAATTTACGACCCAAGATGTGATCTGGCTTGGAGAATGTTCTGTGTGCACTTGGGAAGAAAGTGTATTCTGCTGCTGATTCTATCACAGTGTGCCCCTCCTACCATCTGGTCATGGCTTCCCCTTTGTCCTTGGATGTAGAGTATCTTTTTTGGTAGGTTCCAGTGTTTCTTTGTCAATGGTTGTTCAGTAGTTAATCATGACTCCAGGGTTCTCATAAGAACAGGTGAGCACACATCCTTCTACTCTGCTATCTTGCTATGTAGATCTCTTAGGGACTTTTGTTTACTGAAATATCCCAACTGCCTAGGACAGAGCCTACCAGAGTAGCACACAAAAATAACTTGTTGACTAATTGAACAAATATATCTCCATTTGCTAAATATATGGCATTGATAAATTTTAGTAGAATATAAATTTGCAGACTTGATTTGAGATGATACAGAAAATGTACAGGTTCCCTATTGACAGAGATGCAATTCTCAAGTAAATTCTACCTATACTTTAAGAAACAAATAATTTAAATTTAATTTGTTCTAGAGTGGAGTGCATGAAAGAAAACTCATTCTCTTTTTGACAATGAAAGCAGCCCAATTTGATAATTGTGCTGATTAAAAAGAAACTAATTTTTAAAAGTTATAAAACTAATTAAAAAGTATACACAAAGAAAACTACGAAATAGTCTTATATATGAATGTCAAGACAAAAATGCTCAATAGTACATGTCAAATAGCAACACAGTTTAAAAACATATGTTCAGTTATTTCCACTAGTTGCTCCCCTGTGACCAACATGTGACCAACCTCAGCAGGACTCAAAGTGAGGATTACCCAGCTCCAACTCCTTTGGCAATTTTGTTTCTTCCTGACAACCCCCAAGACAGGATTAAATGGGCCCTCATGCTCTTAAGAATGCCACACGGTATTTGTAGAAAAATTTATCAATAGCCAGATTTAATGGGTGCCCTACAAAGTTCATGTACTTTTGTCAAGACCATGTCTACTCCCTTCTACCATATTCTGCATCTCAGCTCTCAAACCAGCTAAAATGCCTGTGTCCAGAAGAGATAACCAATCACTCCCCAGCCCCCCTTACCCCTTCAAGAGAAGTGAAAACTTGGGGATTTGGTATCTGGAAGTAGAAACATGATGGGTACAGTTCAGATTCAGGAAGGGTTCACATTCAAGACCAGAGATCTACACGGTATTGTGATTTAGTTACTAGTCTGCAATGGTCAGAAATTGAAGTACCCAGGGAGAGCTGAAAATTTTGAGGGAGTTTCAAGGAAATTTGGAATCTGAAAAATATAATGTAGCTCAACCTTCGAATTCCCGTAACTGTGGTCATGAATTGTGCAACACGTCACAGTATTGAAACCTGCAGACTTGGATTTGGTGCCTATGTGCCTCTCGTGTGTTCTTCCACTAACCTCTGTATCATTATCTATGGAAGATAGTGCCTGGGAGAGATGCTCCAGGGAGAACTGTTCAGTTCAGTTCTGTCGCTCAGTCGTGTCCAACTCTTTGCAATCCATGAATCACAGCACTCCAGGCCTCCCTGTCCATCACCAACTCCCAGAGTTCACTCAAACTCAGGTCTGTCGAGTCGGTGATGCCATCCAGCCATCTCATTCTCCGTCGTCCCCTTCTCCTCCTGCCCCCAATCCCTCCCAGCATCAGAGTCTTTTCCAGTGAGTCAACTCGTCGCATGAGGTGGCCAAAGTATTGCAGTTTCAGCTTTAGCATCTGTCCTTCCAATGAACACCCAGGACTGATCTCCTTTAGAATGGACTGGTTGGATCTCCTTGCAGTCCAAGGGACTCTCAAGAGTCTTCTCCAGCACCACAGTTCAAAAGCATCAATTCTTCGGCACTCAGCTTTCTTCACAGTCCAACTCTCACATCCATACATGACCAAGGGAAAAACCATAGCCTTGACTAGATGGACCTTTGTTGGCAAAGTAATGTCTCTGCTTTTTAATATACTGTCTAGGTTGGTCATAACCTTCCTTCCAAGGAGTAAGCGTCTTTTAATTTCATGGCTGCAATCAGCATCTGCAGTGATTTTGGAGCCCCCAAAAATAAAGTCTGACACTGTTTCCACTGTTTCCCCATCTATTTCCCATGGAGAACAGTTAGTCATGGGCAAACAAAAAACTATTAGCAGGCTGGGGCAGAGTGTCCTTGCTGTTCCCGTCCATGTGTTTTTATGAATCAGTGGACATGGTCTTGGCCTCCTTTCCTTTTCCAGTCAGGTTATATAGCTACTGATTTATCTTACTCCAGACTCCATTAGAGACCTCTGATTAGTAAAGAGATTGATTTGGATTAACAAACATCACTGGGGTTGCAAAGGTCCCCAAGAAGGTAAAAAGCATTGGTCATCAATATTTGAGCTCAGTTAAGCATTGACTAAGGTCATTTTTATTGCTGCTGTCAGCTTGAGAGGTTGGAAAACTTGATAGAGGGATGGTATATTTGTTTGCTATGGCTGCTTGAACAAAGTGCCACTAACCAGAGACATTTAATACAAATGTATTGTCTCACAGTTCTAGAGGCCAGAACTTCACCTTCAAGATCAAGGTGTTGGCAGTGCTGGTTCCTTCCGAGGGCTCTGAGGGAGAATCTGGCCCAAGCGTCTCACCTAGCTTCTGGTGGTTTTCTGGACATCTTTGTGAAAACATCACGCTGATCCCTGCCTCTTGTCTGTAGATGGTGCTCTCCCTGTGTGTTGTCTGTTTCCAAATTTCCCCTTTTTATAGGACACCAGTCATATTGGATTAGGGACTTCCCTACTCCAGTATGACCTCATCTTACCTAATCACATATGTAATGATCCTATTTCCAAATAAGGTCACATTCTGAGGTACTGAAGGCTAGGACTTCATATAAATTCTTGGGGGGATGCAATTTATTCCAAAATAGATGGGAAGGATTCAAGTGAATGGAAAAGTGACATGCAGAAACTCATGTAGACCATCACTCTTTCCTGATCTGTTTTCTGTCTCCAACTCTTTTTTCCTCTATTTCTATTTAGACTAAGAGGGGATTCCCTCTTTCAATCTAGAAACATTGGGTTGTCCAAAAAGTTCATTTGGACTTTTCAATTAGATGTTATGGAAAAATATTAACAAAAATTTTGGAAAACCCAATACATTTTCCCAGACAAATAGTGGGGCTCTTTTCCAATACCTATCTTTAAAAATTGGTGTGATAGGTGTGGTTCTTCTTCCACACCAGTCCTCTAAAGTATTTTGAAGAAATTTGACAATAAGGATCAGGAATTGAGTTTCTGTTCTTTCTTTATAGTATTCCCTTTTCTTGCCTATCTTCCCAGTGCTAAATGTAGAGTAGGAATTCAGTCAAAGTCTTTAATTTAAATGAATTTAGATGATCCCCCCCACTTAAAGCAACAAAATAGAGATTCATGTGCTGAATAAATCATCATTTTTATTATTTCTTATTAACAAGCTATTTCCCACAGAACAGCATTGTAAGTATTAATTTTAGAATTAGTGGAAACAGTAAGTAAAGATCATTTTTTAAGTGATAATTCTTCAGAAATGTATGCCTTCAGGTCATAGAAAATTACCTATAAGCAATTGGTCTTGGACAAACATGAGTTTGTCTTGAAGTTTTATTTTATTTTTTTTACAAAGCCTGTGTTTTTGTTTTCTTTTCCTTTCTCTTCAGTAAAATCCTGTAGCTGCTTTTTAAAACAAAAAGCCTCAAACTAAAATAGCCCTGCTTCCAGACCACGGTGCCCTGTCTTGAAGTTTTAAAGAGCTCTTTTGCCCTATGATAATGACTTAATATGAATAAAATACATTGCTCTGGGTGGATTGAAAATAGGTACATCTCTACTATGGAATTCTAATAATCTTTTTATTCACTTAAAAATTTACATACAATAAAATTATCAGTATTCTTTTGAACTTGCTACTTTCTCAAAATTAAGTTTTCCCAATAACTTTCAAAGTCTTAAGTCTAATGAATTTAAAAAGCCTCTTCTTTCAATATGTTTCCTAGCACTTTCTTTTTATATGTCCTATTTTGAAATAATAGTCTATGGACTATTTTATAAAATAGAGTTTTATTTCTTTTGGTTGTCTCAAGTCACTTTGCACAGTGGTGGTTGTATCATGAAAGGGGGCAAGAGGGATAGCCAGTGGTATCATGGATCACTAGCTTGTTGAAACTCAGGTCCTTTAAAGCATACAAGAGAGAACCACCTATTATTCATCTCTCAAGTTGGATGAAGGCTACACAAACACACTGGATGAAAACAGACAACAGCCAAATCAGTATGGCTTTGTTAACTGCTCTGGTGTTAAGTTAGCTCTTTTAATATTTTACTGTGCTTAGCCCTCTCTCTCAGCTCAAGATGAGGTGAATCACTTCCTTGTCAACAGTGCAGGTGTGGATCTTAACTTGACTGGGTCTTTATTAAAGTCAGTGGTCCAAATCATCAGGCCCACTGCCAGCACACTGCCATGGTCTAGCTCTCTATCCTCTTCTTGCCCCATTAACAGCTGAAGAACTCAGACTATCCACGACAGCAGGATCCAAATTCATGAGTTAGTATCCTCATATGTTACTCCTGAAGTCTTTTCTAAAGCCTAATGTTTTCCTGTCTGAAACCCAGAAGACACTGATTTAATAAAACATTAGCTGGTAATTTCCAACAGTTATTTCAATAGATTTAAACCTCTCCCCGCTAGTCGCCCCCCGCCCAGTCCCACATAGTTCAATCAAAGTCACTAACACTACACACAAGTTAAATATCTCTATCACCACTTGATCTGAGGATAGTAAGCCATTTCCATGGCTGGAGCAACCACCAACCCAAAGTCCTAGCACACGCAGAAGGGCAAATATCTGTTGCGGAGTTCTCCGAAGTCAGTATTCATCATGGAATGGGTATTCAGGATGGTCACACCACCTGCCAAAACAATTCCCCCAAAGGGAAAAAGTTCACTTCTAATGTTGCACATCTGTGTGTATTACTAGCATCCTTTGGTAACTTCACCAACCACTCCCTCTTTTCTCTTACTCATTCCATTTTGATTTTGTGCCCAGCTTCTGCCCATGGTTCCTCTCAAGCCAGCACCTTTTACTGAAGCCCCAGATAGCACTCTGGTGTAGGTGTGTGTGTGGAGTGGGTTTGGGTAGAGGAAGGCTGTGTGTGTATGTGTGCTCAGTCATGTCCAAATCTTTGCATCTCTTTGGACTGTAGCCCGCCAGGCTCCTCTGTCCATGGGATTCTTCAGGCAAGAATAATGGTGAAACAGCCTATAAAAGGACTGAAGTGTATGTGCCTGTCCTGAAACATACCTAAGATTTAGTTCTCTGTAAGTATTATGTGCTTTAAATTGTCAATAAAATATTAAATAAAACCAAAAAGGCTCTCAAAGCTCACCCAGATGAAAAATAGAAGAACCGTGACCCAGCATTTCTAAATGATATATTTTTTTATTCAACCTTTGTTTCTCCTTGCTGATTTTTCTAGTTATTTCCTGGTGCAATGAGTTATTTTCACAGTGTTCCTAGAACTAGGTATTAAAAATGTCAAATGTCAAACCAATTAATATCACCAACCAACTGTAAAAATAGCAGCACATTGGTGGATTTGCTGTCTCTTACTATCTCTTTTTAATTTAGATATTTATTCAATAGAAATAGTTTATCTTTGAGACCTGTTAATTAACCTATAAATGTTTGTTAGTTACATGTTTGTGTTTACTTTTTTGTTCTTGAGGCTAGGAGGTGCTTTTTGATGTCAATTAATTTCTTCCCCTGGAAAATTCACATTAGAAAGCTGTTTTATTAATTCAGAAATTGATTTAGAAATTCAGTATCAGCATAGTCAGCAGTTTCTGACTCATGAAAAATAGTGAGACCGGTAAGATAAGTGCCCAAACTATATGAACCATCTTAATTAGCATTTAAAAAATGCTCACTTAAAGAGAAGATTGTAAAAAGAAGATTAGTATCCATGTGATTTCAAGAACTGTAAATATAATGGATAATGATTAAGAAAAAAAGGTATGTGTGTTTACAAATATATACATGTATATATGCATGAACTATATTCTTTTTTAATTTTTAAAGCTATGTAGTATTCAGAGATTAAAGGGTTATTTCTGTTGATAGGTGAACTTGGCAACATCTTGAAGGAATTTTTCTGTGGGAAGTCAGGCAATTTCCCTGGTGGCTCAGACGGTAAAGCATCTGCCCGCAATGCAGAGATCTGGGTTCCATCCCTGGGTCAGGAAGACCCCCTGGGAAGGAAATGGCAACCCACTCCAGTACTCTTGCCTGGAAAATTCCATGGATGGAGGAGCCTGGTGGGCTATAGTCTATGGGGTCACGAAGTGTCGGACATGACTGAGCAACTTCACTTTCACTTTCTTTCAAGTCAGGCAATAGGTAAACCAGATACTCCAACTCTTATAGGCAAACATTTGTCTAAAACTCAAGTTTCTTGCCTCCCAACTTGGTGCTCTTTCTGCTACGCTCTCATGCCTCTTTCCTAAGAATTGTTCTTGCTGGCAGCTTTGCTCTAATTTGTGCCCACTTTGATTTTTAAGGAAGAAATAAATATGTTGTTTGAATATGCCACCGTTGAATTAACATATGAACACAGTGACTTATTTCTCCTCACTGTCTTTAGCCTGTTATGCCTTAACCTAATCAATGGAAATGTCCTAAATGCCAGAAATCTTCTTTTAAATAAAAATGTAGGTTTGTACAAAGTTCCTAATCCAGTACATGGTGCCCACCGGCCTTTACCCTTGTTCCTTCTGTGGACATGGTCCTGATTTCTAAGAGCCTGTTGGGTGACTCTTGACAACCCAGCACCACTGGGCAGAAACTGATTCATGATCCCCCAGAACTCACATGAGCATTTCCACAAAGCGGACGTTTTTATTTAAGGCTTCAATGTCCTTCATTTCTTCTTCAGTGAAAGAAAAGTCAAAGATCTGAAATAACAGAAACAAAAAAAACAGAATTTGGAATAGTAGAAGATGAGTCAAGTTTGGGATCAGGGAGAAGGGCCAGCAGTGGGAGCCCTTCAAAGATTTATGGATATCTCTCGATGGACATGAGTTTGAGTGAACTCCGGGAGTTGGTGATGGACAGGGAGGCCTGGCGTGCTGTGATTTATGGGGTCGCAAAGAGTCGGACATGACTGAGCGACTGAACTGAACTGAACAGCAAATGTCCTAGAGGAGCTAGGCAGGTGCTGGGAGGCCCCCCCACCTACGGGGAGCTGGAATTCTTTCTGCCCTTGGTCTTTAAGACAATCCTGCTGGGGACATCTTGCAATAAATGTCAAGTGTTCTGAAACAATATGCATTCAGAACATTTCCTGAAATTCTAGAAGTAAGGAATTCTTACTACTTTGGTATAAGATGCTGAGCTTTTGATTCTGGACAGTGACCTTCATGCACTTTTTTTTTTTACAAAAATATTCCCTGGTCTCTAAATTTGCTTATGTATTTTTTTAACTTTTAATTTGCTTTATTTCATCCTGTTAATCCTTTCATCATTTTTAACGTCTCTTCATCTACCTTTTAATTCTAATTACATTTTCATTGTTTTATTTTCTTTTTAGCTTATACACTTTATACCTTGGTTTTATGATGGTCCTTTATGAACATTTTAATAGTTTGTTTTAGCTTATTTTTATTTTTAACACTTGGTTTATCTATTTACAATCTATCTTCTATTACCCTTGTATCTTTCTAAAAAGTTTTTATTTTAGTGATTTACATTAATAAATTTTAATTATATAATACATAAATATATGTAAAGAAATGAAAGACTTCTTTGAAAATGAAAGACTATAGAAGTACATCGACATTTATGGAGTAAAAAAACCAAAAGTGCCTCTTGATATCCACCACATCAGGCCTAGCCTCCTTCCTACAGATTCCTTCCAAACATTCAGCACACCAAGAGCAAAATGCAATAGTTGTATCATATTTTTATCATTCTGCAGCTTTATCTCATTCGCATAATATGTCTTGGTGATCTCTTCTGTCAAAATATATAGACTGACGATTTAGCCACTGCATCCATCATATAGATGTATGCACTTCCCCAAGGATCATTTCCAAGTGGTCTCTTCAGAGCATTCTTTCCTTTGATTATTTCTTATCCATATTAGAGTTTATGAGATTGTATAAGGAATTTTATTATAACATGAAACAATCATGAAGAAATCACTTAAAAATAAATCCTTACAAGTTTCCTTTCTCCTTAACACTTTCCCCCACTGAGAGTGGCTATCTGTCACATGACATCACCTCCTTCAGCACAGGAAAACGGATGGCGCTCAGGGGACCAATCAAAGTATCTTGTTCATTGGACACTGATTATTATGAGGGATGAGGGTAGCAATGACCCATAAAGGGACAAGCAGGGATTGATAGAGATAGAAGCCTTTCTCTGTGATTGTCCTTACTAAACATGAGTAATAGATTAACCTGCACTGTGTGTGCCACCATACGGAGAAAGGGGGTGGGGGGAACTCAGTCCTTTTATAAATCATTTGAATAGCTGTGTCCAGTCATGTCTGATATATCCATGAATTTTCCAGTTATGAGAGTCAGTAAATTGTATCTTTTTTTGTTTGGTAAGTTTGAATTGTATTCCTTCCTGTGGTAGCAAAAAAGCCCTGAAGATAATTATCTGATATGTATGTCTTCCCACATCAGTATTTATATTTTCACTTTAGTATTTAAAAATGGATATAAAGGCACATATACTATGTAAATTCATTTATATGACATTCTAGGAAATGCAAACTAGTCCTTAGGGATAGAAAGCAAATCAGTGCTTGGCTTGGGCTTGGGGACCAGGAGGGATAGATTCTAAAGGGGCCTAAAGAGACTGTTGGAGATACTAGAGATGTTTATTTCTCTGATTGTGGAGATTTCATGGGTGTGTACATATGTCAAAACTTTTCCAATTTTACATTTTATGTTCAGCTCATTGCAATTCAATTTCACCTCAATAGAGTTCTTTTAAAAAGAAAAATACATAAAAATGGCTATATAATCTTTCATTGCACAAATAAATCACAATTTGTTTTCTAAGATCCTACTGAAAACTGTTTCCAGTTTTATTTTTAGCTGATAAAGTATGTTGTAATAAACATCTGTATACATGCACATAAACATGCAAATGCATCTATAGGAAAAGATTGTTGGGTCAGTGGATATATATATATATATTTGAATTTTGATGGGACTGGAAAAAGATCTTTCTCCAAATCTTCCATCAATTAGTATTTCTAACAGCATTATATGAAAGTGTCTGTTTTCCCACATATTGTAAGCATTTTGATTATTTCCCTATCTGAGGGGGGAAATACTGTCCTATTGTTATCTTTATGAGTAAGACAAAAAACAACTTACTTTTGAGATTTTAATTATCAACTGATGGGTAATGATTAACTTTACATGGTACTTTTCTATAGCTGCATTTACTAATACCTAGCAGTTATTCTTTGCAAGTAGCACGGTAAACTACTCCATTGTCTAGTGACATGTTTCTTATCTATAATTTATAATGATGGTTACAGATTACTTATAGAGGAAATAAAGGAAGTTGGCATTCATGGCAAGAGTGAGCATTGACATTCTAGGAATCAGCGAACTAAGAGGGAGTAAATGGGTGAATTTAACTCAGATGACCATTATATCTACTACTGTGGGAAGAAATCACTTAGAAGAAATGGAGTAGCCATTATAGTCAACAAAAGAGTCCAAAAGCAGTACTTGGATGCAATCTCAAAAACGACAGAATGATCTCTGTTCGTTTCCAAGGCAAACCATTCAATATCACAGTAATCCAAGTCTGTGCCCCGACCAGTAACACTGAAGAAGCTGAAGTTGAATGGTCCTATGAAAACCTACGGGCTTCCCTGGTGGCTCAGAGGTTAAAGCTTCTGCCTCCAATGCAGGAGACCCGGGTTCGATCCCTGGGTCGGGAAGATCCCCTGGAGAAGGAAACGGTAACCCACTCCAGTATTCTTGCCTGGAGAATCCCATGGATGGAGAAGCCTGGTAGGCTACAGTCCACGGGGTCGCATAGAGTCGGACACGACTGAGTGACGGAACAGAACAGAATGAAGACCTACAAGACCTTCTAGAACTAATACCCAAAGAAGATGTCCTTTTAATTATAAGGGACTGGGATGCAAAAGTAAGAAGTCAAGAAACACCTGGAATAACAGGCATATTTGGCCTTGGAGTACAGAATGAAGCAAGGCAAAGGCTAATAGAGTTTTGCCAAGAGAACACACTGGTCATATACCCTCTTCCAACAACACAAGAGAACACTCTACACGTGGACATCACCAGATGGTCAATGCTAAAATCAGATTTATTATATTCTTTGTAGCCAAAGATGGAGAAGCTCTATACAGTCAGCAAAAACAAGACCAGGAGTTGACTGTGGCTCAGATCATGAAATTCTTATTGCCAAATTCAGACTTAAATTGAAGTAAGTGGAGAAAACCACTAGACCATTCAGGTATGACCTAAATCAAATCCCTTATGACTATACAGTGGAAGTGAGAAATAGATTTAAGGGACTAGATCTGATAGACAGAGTGCCTGAAGAACTATGGATGGAGGTTCATGACATTGTACAGGAGACAGGGATCAAGACCATCCCCAAGAAAAAGAAATGCAAAAAAGCAAAATGGTTGTCTGAGGAGGCCTTACAAATAGCTGTGAAAAGAAGAGAAGCCAAACGCAAAGGAGAAAAGGTAAGATATACACATTTGAAATCAGAGTTCCAAAGAATAGCAAGGTGAGAGAAGAAAGCCTTCCTCAACAATCAGTGCAAAGAAATAGAGGAAAACAGTAGAATGGGAAAGACTAGAGATCTCTTCAAGAAAATTAGAGATACCAAGGGAACATTTCATGCAAAGATTGGCTCAGGTTGTGGTTCCATGGTGTAATGGTGAGCACTCTGGACTCTGAATCCACCAAAGATGGGCTCGATAAAGGACAGAATTGGTATGGACCTAACAGAAGCAGAAGATATTAAGAAGAGGTGGCAAGAATACACAGCAGAACTGTACAAAAAAGATCTTCACGACCCAGATAATCACGGTGGTATGATCACTCAACTAGAGCCAGACGTCCTGGAATGTGAAGTCAAGTGGGCCTTAGGAAGCATCACTATGAACAAAGCTAGTGGAGGGGATGGAATTCCAGGTGAGCTATTTCAAATCTGGAAAGATGATGCTGTGAAAGTGCTGCACTCAATATGCCAGCAAATTTGGAAAACTTAGCAGTGGCCACAGGACTGGAAAAGGTCAGTTTTCATTCCAATCTCCATGAAAGACAAGGCCAAAGAACACTCAAACTACTGCACAATTGCACTCATCTCACACGCTAGTGAAGTAATGCTCAAAATTCTCCAAGCCAGGCTTCAGCAATACATGAACCGTGAACTTCCAGATGTTCAAGCTGGTTTTAGAAAAGGCAGAGGAACCAGAGATCAAATTGCCAACATCCTCTGGATCATGGAAAAAGCAAGAGAGTTCCAGAAAAACATCTATTTCTGCTTCATTGACTATGCCAAAGTCTTTGACTGTGTGGATCACAATAAACTGTAGAGCATTCTGAAAGAGATGGGAATCCCAGACCACCTGACCTGCCTCTTGGGAAACCTGTATGCAGGTCAGGAAGCAATAGTTAGAACTGGACGTGGAACAACAGACTGGTTCCAAATAGGAAAAGGAGTATGTCAAGGCTGTATATTGTCACCCTGCTTATTTAACTTATATGCAGAGTACATCACGAGAAATGCTGGGCTGGATGAAGCACAAGCTGGAATCAAGATTGCTGGGAGAAATATCAGTAACCTCAGATATGCAGATGACACCACCCTTATGGCAGAAAGTGAAGAAGAAGTAAAGGGTCTCTTGATGAACATGAAAAAGGAGAGTGAAAAGTTGGCTTAAAGCTCAACATTCAGAAAACTAAGATCATGGCATCCAGTCCCATTACTTCATGGCAAATAGATGGAGAAACAGTGGAAACAATGGCTGACTTTATTTTTCTGGGCTCCAAAATCACTGCAGATGCTGATTGCAGCCGTGAAACTAAAAGACACTTACTCCTTGGAAGGAAAGTTATGACCAAACTAGACAGCATATTAAAAAGCAGAGACATCACTTTGTCAACACAGGTCCGTCTAGTCAAGGCTATGGTTTTTCCAGTAGTGATGTATGGATGTGAGAGTTGGACTATAAAGAAAGATGAGTACAGAAGAATTAATGGTTTTGAATTGTGGTGTTGGAGAAGACTCTTGAGAGTCCCTTGGACTGCAAGGAGACCCAACCAGTCCATGCTAAAGGAGATCAGCCCTGGGTATTCATTGGAAGGACTGATGTGGAAGCTGAAACTCCAATCCTTTGGCCACCTGATGCAAAGAACTGTCTCATTTGAAAAGGCCCTGATGCTGGGAAAGATTGACGACATGAGGAGAAGGGGACAACAGAGGATGAGATGGTTGGATGGCATCACTGGCTCAATGGACATGGGTTTGGGTCAACTCCAGGAGTTGGTGATGGACAGGGAGGCCTGGCATGTTGCTGTTCATGGGGTAGCAAAGAGTTGGACACAACTTCTACAGGTGGACCCGGCTTATCAGAGCAGATATGTCTGACATCCCAGCTAAAAAAAAAAAAAAAAGAGTCGGACACAACTGAGTGACTGAACTGAACTGAACTGGGATTCATGAAGTCTAAATGATCCTCTTCAATAATTTCCGAATTTGTCCCCAACTTTATCTAGAGCAATTAAGAAAGTGGAAAATTGACTACTATGAATTTCAAATTTTATACTTTCTATTCCTGCTGTGCTGACAGAGAAGGGAGAAGGTTTTGTCCAGAGTCAATAGGTAAGGAAACAGAAGAAATAAAGAAGCTAGATCACATAGAAGCAGCAAAGCAATCACTGAATTACTAGGAACTATCACAAATTCAGCTAAAATTCAATCCAGACATGGGTAGAATGGGTTGAGGAGTTAGTATAAAATAGCATATGAAGTCATTGCAGCTTTCTTATTGATCTGAACAGAAAATTCTCTTTAAAAAAACAAAACAAAACACTGCTTTTTACATTTCTGGAAGCAGTTCTCTTACTTGAAAGTTTTCTTTGATCCTTTCAGGGTTAAAGCTTTTTGGGATTACAACCACTCCTCGCTGGATGTTGAAACGCAGAACAACTTGAGCTGCTGTTTTATTGTACTTTTTCCCCAGTGCGTTTAGAAATGGATCCTTTAGCAATGGTGGGGAAGAGACATTCACCCTTTAAAAAAATTAAAAAAGAAATCAAGACATGTATCATATTTATGCCAAGTAATGAAATTAAAAGACGCATACTTCTTGGATGGAAAGTTATGACCAAAAGCAGAGACATCATTTAATAAACAAAGGTCCGTCTAGTCAAGGCTATGGTTTTTCCAGTGGTCATGTACGGATGTGAGAGCTGGACTATAAAGAAAGCTGAGTGCAGAAGAATTGATGCTTTTGAACTGTGGTGTTGGAGAAGAGTCTTGAGAGTCCCTTGTCAGAGACATCACTTTGTCAACAAAGGTCCGTCTAGTCAAGGCTGTGGTTTTTCCAGTGGTCATGTATGGGTGTGAGAGTTGGACTATAAAGAAAGCTGAGTGCAGAAGAATTGATGCTTTTGAACTGTGGTGTTGGAGAAGACTCTTGAGAGTCCCTTGGACTGCAAGGAGATCCAACCAGTCCATGCTAAAGGAGATCACTCCTGGGTGTTCATTGGTAGGGCTGATGTTGAAGCTGAAACTCCAATCCTTTGGCCACCTTATGCGAAGAGCTGACTAACTTGAAAAGACCCTGATGTTGGGAAAGATTGAAGGCAGGAGGAGAAGGGGACAATAGAGTATGAGTTGGTTAGATGGCATCACCGACTCAATGGACATGAGTTTGAGTGAACTCTGGGAGTTGGTGATGGACAAAGAGGCCTGGCATGCTGCGGTTCATGGGGTCACAAAGAGTCGGACACAATTGAGCGACTGAGATGAACTGAATGAGAACCAGTGGTAACCAATCACCTTCCTCCTCTGACACACCCTCCCCACCTTCACCTGGTAACCTATTCAAAGCACTCAGGTCACCTGTAACCAAGTTCTCTGAATGCAGAGTATTCAGAAGAGTAGTGCTTAGTATGGGAAGATCAAGACAGGCAGATTCATAGACCGGCCTCTTCCAGAGTGCTCAGTCATGTCCGACTTTTTGAGGCCCCTTAGACTGTAGCCTACTAGGCTCCTCTGTCCATGGAATTTCCCAGGTCAGAATACTGGAGTAGGTTGCCATTTCCTCCTCCAGGGGATCTTCCTGACCCAAGGACTGAATCCACATCTCATGCATCTTCTGCTTTAGCAGGCAGTTCTTTACTACTAGCACCACCTGGGAAGCCCACTCTTCCAGAGGGTAAATATTACTAATATTTCTTTGGTGGATCTTATAGAAAGAATGGGGTTGGAAGAAGGCACACAGGGAAAGGCAAGAAGATTGAAGGAGAAGCAGAGGCACAACTCTTGAGATCAGAGTGGAAAATTTCCTCCTTAAGTCTGTGGAAGAGATCACAGTAGAAGTATTGCCACTGAATACAGAGATTTTAAAAATGCAAAAATTTCAGAATGTGGCTGAATATTACTTTGGCAGGTAATAATCAAGGTACTGGTAGGCAATTTCATAGTAGAGTCTAAGTGATTATTACAGCATCTCAATGAGGAAGGTTTTGTTTAGCTGTAATTTGCATATGTGAAGAATGACTTGAAGAGATTGTTACTTCCTTAAGATCACACAGATGAATAGTCATTTCAGTCAAGCAATTTACATAACCAAGGTCCGTCTAGTCAAGGCTATGGTTTTTCCAGTGATCATGTATGGATGTGAGAATCGGACTGTGAAGAAAGCTGAGTGCCAAAGAATTGATGCTTTTGAACTGTGGTGCTGGAGAAGACTCTTGAGAGTCCCTTGGACTGCAAGGAGATCCAACCAGTCCATTCTAAAGGAGATCAATCCTGGGTGTTCATTGGAAGGACTGATGCTAAAGCTGAAACTTCAATACTTTGGCCACCTCATGCGACGAGTTGACTCACTGGAAAAGACTCTGATGCTGGGAGGGATTGGGGGCAGGAGGAGACGGGGACGACAGAGAATGAGATGGCTGGATGGCATCACCGACTTGATGGACATGAGTTTGAGTGAACTCTGGGAGTTGGTGATGGACAGGGAGGCCTGGTGTGCTGTGATTCATGGGGTCGCAAAGAGTCGGACACGACTGAGCGACTGAACTGAACTGAACTGAATACTCCAAAGGAAATATACTTACTGAGGAGACAGACTGCATTACTTACCAGGATGGATTTCTAGAGGTTCCCAAAGGGCTGTATGCGACAATGACAATGTCGTGTTGTTGGCAAAATTTCAAGAGTTTTGGCTGGGTGAAATATGGATGGCACTCGACCTATGTGGTTGGAGAGCAGGGCACAAAATTAAGGACTTGTGGATGAATGTAATTTTATATAGATTTTAATAATTCAACAAAATCTATTGCAAAGTAGTATGGATAGCAAGGCAAATCTTAAATATTTTTCCCAAAAAAGAAGTTTACAATGTTTATATATGAGTGAGGTCTAGTAAAACAAGATTAGTGAGGTCACTATCTAGGGGTCAATCCTAAAATAACTGGGAAACAAATTCAGTTTTTACAGCTATCATACTTTAAAGCTATAAGTGAACAGACTTGGTTATTTATAGTAAATATTCTAGCAAATACAATTTTCCATAACAGACACATAGTCTCAAGTTCACATTACAGTCTTGGTAAATAGAAGTGACATGTTGCAAAAGCCCTCTATCCCTCACTATCAAACATTTAAGAATATTTTCACAAGAGATAGAGTGTGTGTAAAAGTAAATTTAGAGATGCATTTTGTCTTCTTGGTGGAGACTTCTTTACAGCACTAAATATAGGCTTACTTTCATTTTCTGTATCTTACTGACAACACTCCTGCACTAAAAACACTTGTATCAACAAAAGTTCTTCTCTAAGTTTCTTCTTAAACACTATGGTAGTTTTTGACCTATGTGTTTCTTTTCTTTTTAATTAAAATCAGCCAAGGCTTAATTAAAATATTTTAAGTGTATAATTATGATTTTCACTACCTGGAATATTAAATACTTGACAAGTTACATTTCTAGAAGGCACAAGAAAATACTATTGATAAAGTAGAAAGGTGAACCAGAGGTCTTAGATGTGAGTCTTCTTTCCTTTATCTAATTTGACAACCTTTTTTTTTTACCCCCTATCAGTTTCTCCTATTTCTTCTCTTTCCCCTTTGTTCTTGTTCAGTCACTAAGTTGTATCCAACTCTTCGTGCAGACCCCATGGACTGCAGCATGCCAAGCTTCCCTGTCCTTCATTATCTACCAGAGTTTGCTCAAATTCATGTCCATTGAATCGGTGATGCTGTCTAACCATCTCATCCCCTGTTAACCATCATCCCCTGTCTAACCATCTCATCTTCCTCCTGCCCTTAATCTTTCCCAGAATCATGGTCTTTTCCAATGAGTCAGCTCTTCCCAGTGGGTGGCCAAAGTATTGGAGCTTCATCTTCAGCATCAGTCCTTCCAATGAATATTCAGGGTTGATTTCCTTTAGGATTGGCTGGTTTCATCTCTTTGCTGTTGTCACGACTCTCAAGAGTCTTCTCCAGCACCACAATTCAAAGGCATCAATTCTTTGGCACTCACCATCTTTATGGTCCAACTCTCACATCCATGCATGACTACTGGAAAAACCATAGCTTTGACTACACAGATCTTTATCAGCAGTGATGTCTCTGCTTTTAAATATGCTATGTAAGTTTGTCATAACTTTCTCTCCAAAATGCAAGCTTCCTTTAATTTCATGGCTGTAGTCACTGTCCACAGTGATTTTGGAGCCCAAGAAAACTGCTTCAACTTTTTCCCCTTCTATTTGTCAGGAAGTGATGGGATTGGATTGCATGACCTTGGTTTTACTAGTGTTGAGTTTGTCCCCTCATTATTTTGAGCTCTCCTTTTCCCTAAGACACTCCCCTCTCCCCATTTGGGAATATTTCTTCATTCTAAAAAGTGACACATAGTGTCCATAGTACAGTAGACCCTAGGTATCTGTATAGGATTGGTTCCAGAACACCCCCCAGCAAACACCAAAATCCTCAGATTCTCAAGTCCATCCTCCATATTTACATCCAGGGATATGAATGGTGGTCTGTTTCTTTCCCTTAACCTCTTCCACTCCCAGCATCACTCTCCTCCTTTAATATCTTTCCCATTTTTCATCTTATTGGCAAGCTAATGATTCCAAACACATTTTAAATCATGTCACTCCATTGCTCAAAGACTAAGTATGAATTTCTTAACTTCATGCCTGCCTGCTTGTTCCAAACACATTTAGTTTTCCCCACAGAGACTCCTTTCTAATCAGGTTGGAGTCCTGTTACCTGTCTTTGGCCTTAATATGTATATTCACATGGGTATATAGCATATGTATTTACAACAGTCTTTGGAAATGCTGTAGTTTTAGATAGATATCAGAATCTCGCAAGGTAAAGATAAGAAGCTGGACAGAATCCATGAAGGAAAATAGCAAAAGTCATTTCATTAATTAATTAACCCCAACCTTTTCTGTCTTTCCATGAAAAACTGCACTGAATTTTCTCTTCATTGTGGAAGACACTCAACAAATATTTATTAATTTCTGTGTCAGGATATCTGTGACTTAGGTACAGTGAATAAGATCAGGAAGAATGGAAGAATTTGGAAATTTTCCTTACTCCTTCCTTTCTCCTTTCCTTCCCTCTGTCCCTCCTTACCTCCCTTCTTTCCTTTGTTCCTAGAGTTATGTGTTGGAACTGTGTATGAAATGAAACCACTTTAGAGAGATCCACAGTTCCCTTTGAATTGGTCTGGGAGAGCACCACTTGACACTAGGAAGACTTTCAGACTGTCAAAGCCAGAGGCGGAGCCCAGAGGGATGTTACTCCAGATGAATGCCACAAGGAGTACTAAGGAAACTTGGATTGCTCAGGCTCTGAGAATAAGTACAGAGTGAGCTTATATTCTGTGTCAGTTTGTTCATGAAGTCAATGAAAAGTACATTTGCAAACTTTATGTTAGATTTGGACTGGTGGGAAAATTCTCTGGAGGAGGAAACAGCAACAGATTCCAGTATTCTTGCTGGGATAATCCCATGAATAGAGGAGCCTGGCAGGCTACAGTCAGGGGGTCTCAAAAGAGTTGAAGGCAACTCAGCGACTCAACAGTAACAATATCGGGACAGTTAGTTTTGAAATATGTTAATTTTGAATTATGCAAGACGTTTGGATATGTATCCCTTGTATATGAAATGTGTCCACTCTGTCCCCACGGACTATAGCCCATCAGGCTCCTCTTTCTATGGAATTTTCCAGGCAAGAATACTGGAGTGCATTGCCATTTCTCTTAATTTTCTTGGAGAAGATTCCTTCTCCAAGGGATCTTCCCAACCCAGGGATCAAACTTGTGTCTTCTATAGCTCTGCATTGGTAGGAAGATTCTTTACCATTGAGCCAGTTGGGAAGCCCAAGGCCTGCATTATGCACGTCGTATCCTGGGTTGAAAGCTGCTCATTTTGTATCTCTGGAGAAGAGACGGTCCTACAAGGGCACAGGGTGATGTTGGTGGCTAGGGGACCTGCACTCCGATTTGTGCCAGCTCTATTCATATGTTCTGTGCCAATATTTGACATATTCAAACAGTACAGAATACATGAATAGGTTCAGGCTATGAGCTTCCTACACACCTTGCTTCTCTTTCAGGAAACATTTGTGAAGTTAAATCAACAGTCTCATGCCGACAGATCAATGTATTTCCTGCTTGGCATGAGCAAACACACTGTCAAATTTTCATTCTTTTCCATTCTCAGGTCAAAAGTCACCACCTGTCTCCCTGCATTTGTCAGAAGAAAGCTGCTTGTCATTTCAACATTTTTATAACAAAATATTGTTCTTAGGGATGCAGGAAGAATATGCTGCAGAGGAGATTGGTTAGAAATAAAGGATTGGATTGAGATCAGTGAGGGAGGCAACGTTTGTTGCTCTCTGTTCCTGACAGCTTCTGATACAGCACTAGCTGAAGTGTCACTTTGGAAGTGGTACTTCTAAATATGGCAACACGTCTATTTAGCTGTGGGTTACTGTCATGATGTAGGTGATAATTCATTTTTCTGTTATGAACTATTTTGAGTTTCTAAAAACAATGAATTCAACCATCAAGTCCACCATCATCCCAATATGTGAATATTTACCATATTCAAGAACATTTTTCAGTGCAGCTTCTTAAGGTTTTATGAGGTAGAGGGAAGAGGATATCATTTCCCCAAATAATAAGATAGATTATAGTATTTTGTTCTGATTATAAGAGTAATATATGCTCACTGCAGAAGACTTGAAAAATACAGAAAAGCATAAAGAGGAGAACAGAATTTACTTGTAAAATTCACAGCCAGAGATAGACACAGTTAGCACTTGAATATATTTCTTTCCAATATTTGCACTGTTTAAATAATCTAATCACCTTCATACTGTAATAAATTTTGTATCCTGGTCTTTCCAGTTAGTATCATGGCCATGTCTCTTTTCCTCAAAAGTGATTCAACAACATCTTTTGTTGAGAGTTTACATATTATGAATGTTTTTAAATTTATTTAAACATTCCTTGAATTTTTCATATTTATGTTGTTTCCCTTTTATTTTTTCTTGCCATGATAAACAGTACTGTGATAAACAGACATAAGGGTGTTCTGGCTCCCCCCTCCCCACAGGGATAGATTCTTGGAAATTGAAAACTGAACATTTTTTAAGGCTCCTGCTACTTATTGCAAAATTGCTTTTCAGTAAAGTTGAATCAGTTTATCAGTATTCCATCACTTGCTTACATGGAACATAATACTAAAAAATAAAACAAAAACTTTGTGAATTTGATACATAATACAAAATTTCACTTAAATTTAAATTTCTGTAATTACTAGTGCAGCTAAACATTCTTCATGTTTACCAGTCTTGCAATTTGTCAACTATGAATTTCTGTTCATTTCTTTTGAGCCATAGTATTTTTTCTCATTGATTTTTTCATTGATATTTTTTAGGTTTTTAACTCATATGGATATGACCTCCTCTTACTATTATTTATTTTTTTCAGTTCTCAAACAATTAATTTTCAGCAAGAATACTTTAAAAAAATTTTTTTTAATTGAAGGACAATTGCTTTACAGAATTTTGTTGTTTTCTGTCAAACCTCAACATGAATCAGGCATAGGTATACATATATCCCCTCCCTGTTGAAACTCTCTCCCATCTTCCTCCCATCCCACCCCTCCAGATTGATACAGAGCCCCTGCTTGAATTTCCTGAATCATACAGAAATTCCCATTGGCTATCTATTTTACATATAGGAATGTAAGTTTCCATGTTACTCTCTCCACACATCTCACCCTCTCCTCCCCTCTCCCCATGTCTGTGTGTCTATTCTCTATGTCTGCTTCTCTATTGCTGCCCTGCAAATAAATTCTTCGGTGCCATCTTTCTAGTTTCTGTATATATGTGTTGCTGCTGCTGCTGTTGCTGCTAAGTCACTTCAGTCGTGTCCGACTCTGTGTGACCCCATAGATGGAAGCCCACCAGGTTCCCCCGTCCCTGGGATTCTCCAGGCAAGAACATTGGAGTGGGTTGCCATTTCCTTCTCCAATGTGTGAAAGTGAAAAGTGAAAGTGAAGTCGCTCAGTCATGTCAGACTCTTTGCCACCCCATGGACTGCAGCCTACCAGGCTCCTCCGTCCATGGGATTTTCTAGGCAAGAGTACTGGAGTGGCTTGCCATTGCCTTCTCCGCGTTAGTATACGATATTTATCTTTCTCTTTTTGACTTACTTCACTCTGTATAATAGGCTCGAGGTTCATCCACCTCATTAGAACTGACTCAAATGCGTTCCTTTTTATGGCTGAGTAATATTCCATTGTGTGTGTGTACCACAACTTCTTTATCCATTCATCTGTCGATGGACACCTAGGTTGCTTCCATGTTCTAGCTATTGTAAATAGTGCTGCAATGAACACTGGGGTACATGTATCTTTTTCAATTTTGGTTTCCTCAGGATATATGCCTGGGAGTGGGATTGTTGGGTCATATTGTGGTTTTATTCCTAAATTTTTAAGGATTCTCCATACCATCTTCCATAGTGGCTATTTCAATTTACATTCCCACCAACAGTGCAAGAGCATTCCCTTTTCTCCACAGTCTCTCCAGCATTTATTGTTTGTAGACTTTTTGATGATGGCCATTCTGACTGGTGGCGGTTGATAGCTCATTGTAGTTTTGATATGCATTTCTCTAATAATGATCGATGTTGATCATCTTTTCATGTGTTTGTTTGCCATCTGTATGTCTTCTTTGGAGAAATGTATGTTTAGGTCGTTTTCCCACTTTTTTATTAGGTTATTTGTCTTTCTGGTATTGAGTTGTGTATGAGCTGCTTGTGTATTTTGAAAATTAATCCTTTGCCAGTTGTTTCATTTGTTATTATTTTCTTCCATTCTGTGTGTTGTCTTTTCACTTTGTTTATAGTTTCCTTTGCTGTGCAAAAGCTTTTAAGTTTAATCAGATTCCACTTGTTTACTTTTGCTTTTATTTCCATTACTCTAGGAGATAGGTCATCGGAGAAGGCAATGGCACTCCACTCCAATACTCTTGCCTGGAAAATCCCATGGACGGAGAAGCCTGGTAGGCTGCAGTCCATGGGGTCGCTAAGAGTCTGACACGACTGAGCGACTTCACTTTCACTTTTCACTTTCCTACATTGGAGAAGGAAATGGCAACCCACTCCAGTGTTCTTGCCTGGAGAATCCCAGGGATGAGGGAGCCTGGTGGGCTGCCGTCTATGGGGTCTCACAGAGTCAGACACGACTGAAGTAACTTAGCAGTAGCAGGAGATGGGTCATAGAGGATCTTGCTTTGATTTATGTCATCCAATGTTCTGCCTATGTTTTCCTCTAAGAGTTTTCTAGTTTCTGGTCTTACATTTAGGTCTTTAATCCATTTTAGTTTATCTTTGTGTATGGTGTTGGGAAGTGCTCCTAATTTCATTCTTTTACATGTAGCTGTCCAGTTTTCCCAGAACCACTTATTGAAGAGGCTGTTTTTGTATATTTTTCCCCACTGTATATTCTTGCCTCCTTTGTAAAAAATAAGGTACCCCTAGGTGCGTGGGTTTATTTCTGGGCTTTCTATAGTGTTCCATTGGTCTATATTTCTGTTTTTGTGTCAGTACCATACTGTCTTGATGACTGTAGCTTTGTAGTATAATCTGAAATCAAGAAGGTTGATTCCTCCAGCTCCATTATTCTTTCTCAAGACTGCTTTGGCTATTCGGGGTCTTTTGTGTTTCCATATGAATTTTGAATTTTTTTGTTCTAGTTCTCTGAAAAATGCCATTGGTAATTTGATAGGGATTGCATTGAATCTGTAGATTGCACTTAGTAGTATACTCATTTTCACAATATTGATTCTTCCTACACAGGAACATGGACTGTCTCTCCACCCTTTTATGTCATCTTTAATTTCTTTCATCAGTGTCTTACAGTTTTCTGTATACAGTTCTTTGGTCTCCTTAGGTTTATTCCTAGATTTTATTCTTTTTGTTGCAATGGGGAATGGGATTGTTTCCTTAATTTCTCTTTCTGGTTTTTCATTGTTAGTATATGGGAATGCAAATGATTTCAGTGTATTGATTTTGTATCCTGTGAGTTTGCTAAGTTCATTGATTAGCTTTAGTAATTTTCTGATAGTATCTTTAGGGTTTTCTATGTGTAGTATCATGTCATCTGCAAACAGTGAAAGCTTTACTTCTTTTCTGATCTGTATTCCTTTTATTTCTTTTTCTTTTCTGATTGTTGTAACTAGGACTTCCAAAACTATGTTGAATAATAGTGGTGAGAGTGGACACCCTTGCCTTGTTTCTGATCTTAGCTTTTCACCATTGAGAATAATTTTTGCTGTGGGCTTATCATATATGGCCTTTACTATATTGAGGTAGGTTCCTCTGTGCCCATTTTTTGGGAAGAGTTTTAATCATAAATGGGTACTGAATTTTGTCAAAGGCTTTTCCTGCGTCTATTGAGATTATCATATGGTTTTTAGCTTTTAGTTTGTTAATATAGTATATCACATTGATTTGTATATATTGAAGAATCTTTATTATATTTTTAAAATATAATCATATAATTTTCTTTGCTCTTTGCTTTTAATATTTTTAGTATTTAACACTTTTATACTATTACATGTATTGGTATTCTTTATAATTTTCCCATGACTTCCCTTTCTATCCATAGCTCCAGATAACTAAAATTCTTTTGTAGTATTCACAAATAATTTCTTACTTTGTCTCTAGCTCCTTTTCAAAGGGACACTTTGAAGTATAACATGAGGCAAAGATCTATATTTGTTATTATACGACTATCAATTTTCCCCACACTATTTACTGAAAAATAAATTCCTTTGTCATTAGTTTACATTAGGCTTTTATTTTATTTGAGATTGTTTCTAAGATGTTTCATATTTATTTTATTTTTGACTGTTCTAGGTCTCCATTGCTGCACAGGCTTTCCTTATTTGGGGTGAATGGGAGCTACTCTTTGTTGCAGTGCACAGGTTTCTCATTGCAGTGGCTTCTCTTGTTGCAGAGCAGGGGCTGTAGGTGCGAGGGATTCAGTAGTTAGGGGGCATAGGCTTAGTTGTTCCAAGGCATGTGGAATCTTTCCAGACCAGGGATTAAACCCATGAACCCTGCATTGGCAGGTGAATTATTAACCACTGAACAACCAGGGAAGCCCGATATCTCTTATTTTCCATTTATTTGTAGGTTTTCCTTGGGTTAATCTTGCATGTGTACATACTCAGTTGCTCAGTCATGTCCAACTCTTTGCAACCCAATGGACTGTAGTCCACCAGGCTCCTCTGTCCATGAAAACTTTCCAGGTAAGAACACTGGAGTGGGTTTCCATTTACTTCTCCCAGGGATCTTCCCCACCCAGGGATCAAACCCAAATCTCTTGCATTGGCAGGTGGATTCTTTACCACTGTGCCATTTGTGCTTATCTTCAGTTGAGTTCAGTTCAGTTCAGTTGCTCAGTTGTGTCCAACTCTTTGTGACCCCATGAATCACAGCACACCAGGCCTCCCTGTCCATCACCAACTCCTGGAGTTCACTCAAACTCACGTCCATCGAGTCGGTGATGCCATCCAGCCATCTCATTCTCTGTCGTCCCCGTCTCCTCCCACCCCCAATCCCTCGCAGCATCAGAGTCTTTTCCAGTGAGTCAACTCGCCGCATGAGGCGGCCAAAGTATTGGAGTTTCAGCTTTAGCATCAGTCCTTCCAATGAACACCCAGGATTGATCTCCTTATCTTACATTATTTTAAATATTGTGGATGTCAATATCTGGTAGGTTTTGTTCCCCCTCAATAGTTTTCTTCAGAAAATTTTGGGTTACTTTTCCCTGGACTTGAAGTTTCTAATTTTGCTTCTTAAGAGACATAAATTGACTTGCCCAGGACCTAATGATGAGATATGTATGATGTAAAGCGACCACAAGGCTTTCTGACTCCTAATCCGGGATTCCGCTGTTAAGTAATGGATTCTCTCACATTCCCAACCCCCACACCCCCCTCACCTCCCTCCCCTTGTCAGTGCCGTACCTGGTTGCTGACTGGCTTATGCTTAAGTCCTGGTTTGTTCAGAATGAGCTCCAGTTGCCTACGGTTAAAATTGGATACTCCAAGGGATTTCACCAAGCCAGCATCTTTGCAAGCTTCCAAAGCCTGTAGGATAAAAGCCAGTGAGTAAGAAAAAAGCCTCAACACAAGCAAGAATAAACATTTATAAGGGTGAGTGTGAATTCTTTAAAAAGGAAAGTCCCTGGGTATGTTAATAAGCATTCTGTGAACTTAAGAAAAGCGGAGGAAATAGGAATTCTATAAATGAATGATTTGGGGGAAGTGTTTATCATACCTTCCCCTTGTATTTTCATAATGTGTGAACATGAAAGTGATAGTTTCTCAGTATCTGACTCTTTGTGACCCCATGGACTATAGTTCACCAGGCTCCTCTGTTACTGGAATTCTCTAGGCAAGAATACTAGAGTGGGTTGCCATTCCTTCTCCAGGGGATCTTCCCAACCCAGGGATCAAACCCATGTCTCCTGTATTGCAGGCAGATTCTTTACCATCTGAGTCACCAGGGAAACCCTTCTTAACATATACCAGTACAATAATAATAATCTTATTTCTTAAAATATGTTGAGGTTTTCTTTTCGGTATAGTACCTGAAAATTTTATGTGTCTGGTGTGTGTGGAAAATGTATTTTCTCCTATTTTTGGATACAGGTCTTGTTTGTCTCTCTCACATACATACATCATTTAGAAGATTAAAAGTCAAGCTTTTCCTGTCTTTTCAATAATTTAAAGGAATATATCAGAAATCTCCCATTGTAACAGTAAATTTACCAATGTCTTTCTGTATTCTATCAGTTTTTGCTGTTTATATTTTGAATATGTTTTATTTGATACATATGTGTTTAAAATTGTATATCTTCTTAGGAAATTAAATCATTTTTATTATGATTTTTGCACTTCCCTATACAATTTTTTTTTAATTTGGCTGCACCAGGTCTTAATTGTGGCACATAGCCTCTTTGGTCTTCCTTGCAGCATGTGGGATTTTTTCCAGCTGTGGCATGTAAACTCTTCAGTTGCCAAATGTGGAATCTCGTTTCCAGATCAGGGATCAAATCCAGGGGGTGCTGAGTCTTAGTCACTGGCCCACCAGGGAAGTACCCCCCCTATACATTTTAGAGTCAGCTTTTAAATTTCTTTTGGGATTTTGATTGGGATTGCATTGAATCTATCCATGAATTTGGAGAGAATTAACAACTTATCTGTATTCAGTCTTTCCATCAAAGAACATGATATAGCTCTCCTTTTATTTAGATTTAAAAAATTGTCTCAGTAAAATACTGTAATTTTGACTGTATAAGACTTGCACAGATTGTGTTAAATTTATCTCTGAATATTTAATATTGTTTTTTTGCAAATTCCACCTCCCCATGGTACATATATACAATGGAATATTACTCAGCCATAAAAAGGAACACATTTGAGTCAGTGCTAATGAGGTGGATGAACGTAGAGACTATTATACAGAGTGAAATAAGTCAGAAAGAGAAAATAATTATCATATACTAACGCATTTATGGAAGCTAGAAAGAGGATACTGATGAACCTATTTGCAGAGCAGCAATGGAAACACAGACATTGAGAACAGACTTATGGACGTTGCTTGGGTGGAAGAAAGAAGGAGAGGGTGGAGGGTATGGAGAGAGTAACATGGAAAATGCATTACTACATGTAAAATAAACAGCCAGTGGGAATTTGCTGTATGACTCAGGGAACTCAGACCAGGACTTGGTAACAACCTAGAGGGGTGGGATGGGGAGGGAGGTGGGAGGGAGGTTCAAGTGGGAAGGGACATGGGTAAACCTATGGCTGATTCATGTTGATGTTTGGTAGAAAACAATGTAATTCTGTAAAGCAATTATCCTTCAATTAAAAATAATTTTTTTTAAAAAGGAGTAAATCTGCTTTCAATTGTGCATTGGTAGCATATGGATTGAGTAAATGTTTTTCAGGTGGAGAGGCCCAGACAGCAGAAAACATAGTCAGTGCCTCCTCAACCCTCAAAACAATCCACAGTTCAGAGCTTTAAGCTGTTACCAACATGTGGGGAAGTCTATTAGAAAGAGATAATCATTCGATTATAATTTCCAGCCTTCGGAGGAAATTATATGTGAGGGGGAAGTTTATTGCATGCATGTGTGCTCAGTCATGTTCAACTCTTGGAATGAGATAATTGTTAGATTATAATTTCCAGCCTTTGGAGCTTGAATTGAGAGAGGCAGGAAAACAACTGCCAGAGGTCAGGCAGAGACTTAGGTTTTCCCTAGCTTCCCACAAGTGCGAGATTTCAGTTCTGCTCTGACTTGATTCCTGAAGATGTCTGAACATGAGTCCTAAGTGTCTACATGTGTGGAGTGAACAAGGCTATGTTGTTGTTTTACAGTTGCTAAGTCATGTTTGACTCTTTTGTGACCCCATGGACTAGAGCCCTCCAGGCTTCTCTGTCCGTGGGATTTTCCAGGCAAGAACACTGGAGTGGGTTGCCATTCCCTTCTCCAGGGGATCTTCCCAACCCAGGGATCGAACTTGGGTCTCCTGAATTGCAGGTGGATTCTTTACTGCTGAGCCACCAGGGAAGCCCCTCCCGAGCCTAACATGGCCCCTTTTACCCAGAGTAAAATGCAGCTCAGCAACCAGTAAGATAATATAAGAGAGGAACTATTGGGATTATTTTTGCTTTTATTTATCCCAAAGCTATAGCAAGAGAGAAATAAGAACAAAAATAACCCCAGTAGTTCCTCTCCTAAATTATCTTACTGGTTGCTTCACTGCCTCTTACTCTAGGTAGAAGCTTCCATGTTACCACATAACAAACCAGTTCATAATATCTGTACCCGCCTCCCCGCAACACATAAATCCATAAGGGTTTTCTCATTATCTCCCCCTACTTTCTCACTCTTATAATCTTCGGGAAGGAACCAGCAGATTGCTCAGAAATGGAACCTGAATCATTTTTCAGTTTTTCATTTATTATTTTACATTTGTTTCTTTTATTACTGATTTTTAAAAATTCAGTTTGAGAAATGGTTAAAGATAAACTAAAGAATCGTTAAAGATAAACTAAAGAATCATTAGTTTATCTCATTTATATATTTTTATTTACTGTTATAGTAAAGCTTATTTCCTTTACTTTCTTTTGCCTCCCACTTGTCTCTCCTCCTTATCTTTGGCATTCTTCTCTTCAATCAAAGCAAAATCAAACACTTTTCAGTGTCCAGAAATGGAGATTTTATGCCTCTTTGCTCATGGTTAGAGATACCTGACTATTTCTTTTCTTTGGAAGTAAAGGTTGCAACTCTCCATAAAGCTAACAGGAATAAACCAGATCACAATTTAAAAATGTAATCTTTTAAGGTTAAGAAGCCCATTTTAACTTACCTCCCAAGTGGCACATAGATTTGACTTGTGATATAACCATTTGCCATTTTCATCTTTAGGATATAAATCATCTCCAGGCTGTTAAAAAAAAAAAAAGAGCAAGTATATCTGAGGATTAAAATGATGGAATTTGAGTTGTCGATATTTCAATATACCCTGACCCTGGAAACCAATTTAAGATATACATAAAAATTTGTTTTCTCCCCTTTGTGGAGCTATCCAGAAATTCACTCGTCCAACATATATGACACATTAGTCTTATTCTCTCACCCTGGCATTTATTATTCCTTTATTTATTGACAGATTATTGTTGTTAAGTCATGAAGTTCTCTCTTAATGATAACATTTTTCATTAGAAAAAAATAAAAGTCGAGAATTACGACGTTTAGACTCAGTGTTTGGATAGTATATCCTTGCCAAAGTTGAAGGCAGCAAATTTCTTACTCTTATGAAAAACCAAATGTCATCACTAAGGCTGAGAAGGAATTCTTCAGCTAAGAAAACCATAGTTGATGAATGGAATGCTCCTTAAGTATAAGGGAAATGGACAGCTCATCACTTCTCAGATCTGGCTAATCACCCTGTGGTTCTTTTCTTTCCCTTTTTAGCAGCCTCTAGGAGTTCAGCATTCTTTTTTCTACCTCACACACTAACTGTCGAACCTCCTTTTCTAGCTTTTTGGTGACACTTTTTCAATGAAGATTGACTGTTGTTCAGTCGCTAAGTCGTGTCCAACTCTTTGCAACCCCATACTGCAGCATGCCGAGCTTCCCTGTCCTTTCACCATCTCCCAGAGTGTGATCAAACTCATGTCCATTGAGTCAGTGAGGCCATCCAACCATTACATCCTCTGTCGTTCCCTTCTCCTCCTGCCCTCAATCCTTCCCAGCATCAGGGTCTTTTCCAATGAGTCAGTTCTGCGCATCAGTTGGCCAAAGTATGGGAGCTTCAGCCTCAGTCCTTCCAATGAATATTCAAGGTTGATTTTCTTTAGGATTGACTGGTTTGATCTCTTTGCTGTCCAAGAGACCCTCAAGAGTGTTCTCTAACACCATAGATCAAAAGCATCAATTGTTCAGCACTCAGCCTTCTTCATGGTCCAACTCTTGCATCCATACATGACTACAGGAAAAACCATAGCTTTGACTATATGGATCTTTGTTGGCAAAGTGATGTCTCTGCTTTTTGATACACTGTGTAGGTTTATCTATTGACTATGGTGTGGAAATTGTCTTTCATATTTCTTCTATTTTTTCCTATATGTAAAATGGGACCCATCTCCTATGGGTTTGGAAATGGGATAGAGAGACATAAAAGATGATTTCTAGGTTCCTTGAATGAATGGTGGTAACCATTTCCTGAGGCTGGACAACGAATCGAGAGTTTTATTTTGGATATTTTGAGTTTGAAATGACTGTTAGACATTCAAGTGGATATTTGAAGAGAACAGAGAGGTCTCAGAGGGTGGCTCAGAGAGAGATTGTGGGCACAGGTAAAATGTGGGAATTCCTCAGCATATTAAACGGTATTCAATCCATGCAATTGGGTGAAACCACCTACAGAAAGAGTGTGGCTCAGTCAGGCAAAAATATTGACGAAAGAGACTGGGCAAAACATTTGGAGTTTAGTGGGGAAGGAGCTGCCAAAGAATCATCAGAGGATGACATCTTCAAAGCCACAAGGTGAAAATGTACAAAGAAAGAGGCAGTGATCAATTGCATTGAACGAAGTCAAATAGAATATGAGGACAGACTGTCTATTGGATATGGTTGGTGGCATAGAAGTCTTTGTAGATCTTGATAATAAGAATTTTTTGTTATTAAAAAGGAGCAAGGAATTGAATAAAATCCATTATATTAAAAAAAAATATTTCCTGAATTTTTCCCTCTGCCATCTTACCTGAATGAAACTTTTACCTGGTGATCACACTTTCTCCATGCCCTCTTTAACAAAGAGGGCATCTAAATTTCATCTAAAATTTTCATCTAAACTTTCTTATGTTACATTGAAAGTGGAAAAATGACTCCTTTCTCCTCAAAGCCATGTAATCATTCATATTAACTACTCTGTGTATCTCTGATTTCTAAGTCTTTTGACCTTCTTAACACTTATGTTTATTTCCATTCTATTCTCCCTCCATATTTCTTATCTTTCAGTTCAGTTCAGTTCAGTCACTCAGTCCTGTCCGACTCTTTGCCACCCCATGAATCACAGCACGCCAGGCCTCCCTGTCCATCACCAACTCCCGGAGTTCACTCAAACTCATGTCCACTGAGTTGGTGATGCCATCCAGCCGTCTCATTCTCTGTCGTCCCCTTCTCCTCTTGCCCCCAATCCCTCCCAGCATCAGAGTCTTTTCCAGTGAGTCAACTCTTCGCATGAGGTGGCCAAAGTATTGGAGTTTCAGCTTTAGCATCAGTCCTTCCAATGAACACCCAGGACTGATCTCCTCTAGAATGGACTGGTTGGATCTCCTTGCAGTCCAAGGGACTCTCAAGAGTCTTCTCCAGCACCACAGTTCAAAAGCATCAATTCTTTGGTGCTCAGCTTTCTTCATGGTCCAACTCTCACATCCATACATACTTCTGATCTGAAATGGCTTTATGCCTCCATCATGAACCCTGTTAATATTAATAGTTTTTACTCTCCCAAAATTTAATTCTTTATCATGTCTGAACCCACGTTAGATATTTCTATGATGTCTCCTTAAGCTTCCACTGTGCTAAATTTAATAATCCCTTCATCTGGACAAGCCCATTGTCTTTTTCCTCCTTTCTTGCTCCTGACTATAAAGCATTATTAGAAGAATAATTCAATCTTCTAAAAATCCACCCTGTTCACTCTCATTCCTGTTTAGCAATAACTTTGTCCTTTTAAAATGTCTTATGCCTTTTTGTATTTTGTTCTGAAATTGTGTCCGCTTGTTAACTTGACATTAAAAAACAACCAAGTGCTAAAACATTTTAGCAAGAAAGGTATTTGTTTTGTAAAAATCATGAGATTCAAAAAGCATGTGATATTTTGACTTCAAAGATTGATTTCTCAATTACAAGAAGTACAGGTTCAGTTGAGAAGTAATGTCACTATATTGTGAAATTTGTCACTGTTAAAAGTTTTACCTTCTGTGTGTCCTTGAGCTCTGATCCTATTTAAAAATAGAAATAGAATTTCTCTATTTACCTTCTGCAAAAGATTTTACAAGTCATTAGTCAGCTACAGAGAAGTAAATTTCATTTTCTCACTTTTAAATATAGCTTCTTTCCAAATGTGTAAGACTCAGTTTAGAACTCTGCCATTTGAAAAAGAATCAAAGTTAGCTGAATGAAGAGAAGGGTTGAGGTCAAAATCCAAAGAGCCTGAAATCAAAACATTACTGTAGTCCACAGGACACTGGGATCATTAAGCTCATGAGGATAAGAGAGAGGGTAGTATTATATAAGGGAACAAGATTGGGATTGGCATTAAGGGACCAGGATCTGGTCCCAGTTCTGATGGACTTTAAGCCTGACCAAGTAGTTCACTGGTTGTGGTCTAAGTTTTCTCTTTGGTGAAATGAGGTTATTGGGATATATAATTGCTAAGACTGATGCTAAAGATGAAGCTCCAATACGTTGGCCACCTCATGTGAAGAGTTGACTCACTGGAAAAGACTCTGATGCTGGGAGGGATTGGGGGCAAGAGGAGAAGGGGACGGCAGAGAATGAGATGGCTGGATGGCATCACCGACTCGATGGACATGAGTTTGAGTGAACTCCGGGAGTTGGTGATGGACAGGGAGGCCTGGCGTGCTGTGATTCATGGGGTCGCAAAGAGTTGGACACGACTGAGTGACTAAACTGAACTGAACTGAACTGAAGGTGGCTCAGTCACTAAAGAATCTGCCTGCAATGCAGGAGACCCAGGTTCGATCCCTGGGTTGGGAAGATCCTCTGGAGAAGGAAATGGCAACCCACTCCAGTATTTTTGCCTGGAGAATCCCATAGACAGAGGAGCCTGTCAGGCTATAGTCCATGGGGTCACAAGAGCTGAACACAACTTAGCAACTAAACCACCACCACCAGGTCACATCTTGGATGTGACCACAGAGGAAAGTCAATAAGGAAGGTGCTTCTAGAGAACAGAGCAGGGGCAGCCAGGTTGGCTGTGTAAAGAAATTCTGGTCACTGCAATGGCAGAGAGCCCTTGTTTTTCCTTTCCAGCAGGGCCTCATATACCTCATGGATAAGTGGTCAACTTTTTCAACTTTTTCAGTCTTTCCTTCCCTCAATGAAATTTTAAAGCTGTTGCTGATCTTCAGAAGTGTATAGTGGGTGTGTTGGTGGTGGTTAAATTAACAGTGAACCCATAGATTGAGAAAGTTCAAGGAAGGAGTGATTTGAACTAAAGGAATATATATCACACAAAAGTCCTGATCTTGGAGCTGACTTCAAAAACCTGACTATTCTCTCCAAAGAAAGAAAACCCGAAGGGTGGAGTGTAAGTTTTCAGTTGTACCTATTACTTTACATTATGTTGTGCAGAGATGTTTTCGTGACTGTGTGAATGGGAAGAAGGGTGTGCTGGATGCTGGGTAACTACAGTAGGGACTACAGTTAGTAGATTACATGTTGGTTTAACAAAGAAAGGTCAAAGTATAACTGTAAAGACATGATAGAACATGCATTGGATTATGAATCAAGAAACTTGGGATCCAGGCCTGAGAAGGATATACAGAATCGTTCTTGGCATTTGTTGGGCTAGGTCAGTACTATCTCATTTATGGTAACAAAACATCATTATATTTCGTGGTGCTAAGTAATGAGTGAACTTCCTGCACAGAGCTCTTTTCTCATGGTTGCCGAAGAGTGAAGCATAATCTTTCGACATCTGAACCTACCTTAAAAGCCATGGGTATTTCAATGATGTAAAGATCTACATAATCTAGCTGCAGGTCCTTGAGCGTCCTCTCCAGAGTTGGGCGGACCATCTCTGGGTCAAGATTTGTAGCCCACAGCTGAAAGAAAACGAGGGGGATAGTTAACATCCATGGTATTTTTTAAAATAATAATGCACCCCTTTAAAAATATTTTTAACTTTTTTTTTTTAACTGCATTGCACAGCACACAGGATCTCAGTTCCCTGACCAGGAATGGAATCCATGCTCCCTGCAGTCGAAGCATGGAGTTCTAACTATAGGACAGACAGGGAATTCCCCACCCCGGTAGTCTTTACACTCATATACATTGTATTCACTCATTTCATTTCACAGAAATATGTTTAAAATGCAGTGTCATCTGAGTATAGGATGAACTGATATAAGTCTTGATACCCAGAGTATAACTTGATCCAAATATAGTTCCAGAGATTTAAAGATCCACCTGAACCACAGAGAACTTAATTCAGCAATAAAGTCTTCCTCTGCCCTGTGCTAATTGCCAAACCCACCCTTAGCACTTTCATTTTTCCTCATTGTGTAATTAGGGAACATGTATCCAACTAGTGGTGCTGCCCTGGCCTGGTGCTTTATTTTCATTTCATTGATAGAAGGTATGACTCATCTGAGTAAGAAAGGTGGTTGTGTACGTGACTTCACCAAGGCTTCACACTGTGATGGGTGGTGTAGATGCTGGTGAAATTTTAAATTCTTGTAAAGGTTTAGATCCCTTTTGATAGCTCTTTTGTTCCCATTTGGTCCACTTCCTTATTTCCCCAGGAAAATTCTGCCAATCCCTAACAAGAAATTACTCAATATAAACTGGTGATGTCACCAAAATGGTGGCATGGGAGACTCCTTTGTTGGAGATCTTTGTCCTCCAAAATGATCATCAGTTAAACAGCTATTCATGAATTAAAAATCAATAAAAATGTTGGTCAAAGATGCCAACTCCCTGTTACAAGTGAGTTCTGGGGATCTAATGAATAGCATGGTGATTATAGTTAGTAATACTTTTGCTAAGAGAATAAATCTTCAATGTTTTAATCACAAAAAATAATGGTAATTATGTAATGTGATAGAGGTGTTAGCTAATTTACAATGGTGGTAACCATCTTGCAGTATGTAATTGTATCAAATCAATGTGTTGTACACTTACACTTATATAGTGTCATACATCAGTTATATTTCAATAAAGCTGAAAAGGTAGATAAAAGGCAAGTAGACAGTTTAACATGTATAAGAAAAAAGAAAAATTACTCAGTCTCTAAAGTGCTAAGTAATGAAAAATTAGGCCTTGGGTTATCAGAACTGAGCATGTATACCCTTGAGGTCTGTGAAACTTAGGGTACTGAGGGGTACTCAGAACCTCAGGATAAATGAGTATATTTTCTTGGAGCATCAAATTTGCTCACATTTTTTTTTTGGATAAAAATAAACTTTTGAATTTCTGTACACGTTTGCCACAAGTAAGGGCAAGCAAAATTGGTAAAAATTTTTTCCTTTGTTGAACAATAATTTTTTTCTTGCAGTCAAAGCACAGAAAAGAGAAAACAATGCAAGAGTAGTGAAAAATGTCTTTTTGTTTTTAATGTGGGTCTTTTTTGTATATTATTGACATCCCATCTAATTGAAAAGTCTGTTTTATATATTTTAATCTATCTTTATTCAACAGTTCCAGATACTCTTTAAGTGCTTTGTTAATGTTAACTCATAGCAACCTTATGAAATGGGCAATTTAATTCAGTTCTTTTTCAGTGTGATAGGTATTGCAATGACTTTAACTGTTTACCAGGGAGATAAAAAGGAAAGTGTTTTTTGTTTTTCATTTGTAACTTGAAAAATATTTCCATCTTTGGCTCATGGCCTTAGGATATGAGTTCATGTTTATTATTCCCCAGAAACTCTTGGTGAGTTCTCATGAGAGACTCTGTAATAACAAAATCTTTAGGAATCAGATTGTAAAGCTGTAATAAAGTGAAAAGCTTCAGGCTGGTATTTTGGGACAGTGGTTCTACATGGCCCCTTGAAGTCATAGCCCGTAAGTGGCTGGTGACTTGGGGAACTGCAGGCTCCCAGAGAGCTTGGAAAGGAGTTGGGAGAAGGGGTTCTGGGCAGTGAGTGAAGTCTGAAGCACCATTTTGTTCTCTTTAGAAAACTTAGGAGAATTGTATTATAAGTTCTCTAAAGTTATTAAGTTTCATTCCTTCAAGGCTGCCTGGAAATATGTATTCAATATTTCCACTGGCTCTCATCATGGTACTTTATATTTCTGATTGCTGTTTGACGGATAGTGATTTCTAACTATCATCAGTTGGAGATTTCAATTTCTCAAAATATGGTATATCCGTTCAATGGAATATTATTTGGCTATAAAAAGAAATGAAATACTGATAAATGTTACAACGTAGATGAAAGTAGAAAACATAATAAGAGAAAGGAGCTACACAGAAAAGAATACATATTGCACAAATCCTTTTGTATGAAATGTCAAGAATAGGAAAACTAGAGAGAAATAAAGTAGATCAGTGTTGCCAGTGACTAGGGGAGAGGGATAAATGGGAAGTGATTACTAGTAGGTGAGGGGTTTCTTTTTGGAGTGATAAAAATATTCTGGAAAAAGTATTGGTCATGGTTGTACAACTCTGTGAATATACTAAAAAGCACTGATTTTACATGGTGAGCTTTATGGTACATGAATTATATCTCAAAAAATTAGTGATCTATGGACGAACAGGCATATACAGAAGAAAAAGACTACCTATTTTAAAGAAAGAAGTTGTGACAAATGCTTATTGTAATATGAACCACTTCCTCATGTCCCTTTACTCCTCAAATCTACTTTCGTTGTAGGTATGGCTCTTCCATATTGTCTTAAATCAATGCCCAAGTGTGAAGAAAGAACTTTGCCCTAACTTTAAGGGACTATTTAGTCCCTAAATTCTTGGCAAGATTGAGGGATTTGCCAGTTCAGAATTCATTCTTTGGGACACCCCTGATGGTCCAGTAGTTAGGACTCTGTACTTCCATTGCAAGGGGTGTGGGAAACTAAGATCCCACAAGCTGGTAGCTTGGTGAGTTTCTCCAGCAGGGAAAAGTGACATCAGGCCCAGCATGTAGGTGAAGGGAAGTCTCACCTTTCCGCAGTAGAAGATATCCTCTCTCCGCACTTTTCCTTCTGCTATCTTCTCCCTGATGGCCTCCCCCACTTCATGCTCGTTCTGGTAGAGGTAGGCCCCATCAATGTGCCGGTACCCCGTGTCGATGGCAATCTTCACTGATGTTGCACAGGACCCCTTAGGAGTCTAAAATGACAGGGAATTGGGATGGGGCAGAAGAGAAATACGTCTTTCATTTAATCATTCTTAATCTTGCTCCTTAGAAGAAAAGTTATGACCAACCTAGATAGCATATTAAAAAGCAGAGACATTATTTTGCCTGCAAAGGTCCGTCTGGTCAAAGCTATGGTTTTTCCAGTAGTCATGTACAGATGTGAGAGTTGGACTATAAATAAAGCTGAGCGCTGAAGAATTGATGGTTTTGAACTGTGGTGTCGGAGAAAACTCTTTGAGAGTCCTTTGGACTGCAAGGAGATCCAACCAGTCACTCCTAAAGGAAATCAGTCCTGAATATTCACTGGAAGGACTGATGCTGAAGCTGAAACTCCAAAACTTTGGCCACTTGATGTGAAGAACTGACTCATTGGAAAAGACTCTGATACACGGAAAGATTGAAGGCAAGAGAAGGGGATGACAGAGGATGAGATGGTTGGATGGCATCACTGACTCAATGGACATGAATTTGAGTAAGCTCTGGGAGTTGGTGATGGACAGGGAGGCCTGGCATGCTGCTGTCCATGGGGTCACAAACAGTCGGACATGACTGAGCGACTGAACGGAACTGAACTGAATCAGGACACTTGGCACATACATTGTTTTATAGCAAACATGACAAATTGCCAATTCTATGCTGTCGTGACTAGAAGATGGAGTCTGAAAACTGGAGAAATTCACCTATCAGGTTGCTTCCAACCCTTAATGGAAGATTCATCCATCCCAGGGCTGCCCTTAGCTTTGCAGCTTCAGAAATGTAACTTGACCAATTGTTTCCAAAGACAAGAGATTTCACAGTAGTCCTGTTGTGAGTGTGTGTGTATTAGCTGCTAAGCTGTGTTTGAATCTTTGCAACCCATGGACTATAGACCACCAGCTATTCTTGTCCAAGGGATTCTCCAGGCAAGAATACTGGAGTAGGTTGCCATTTCCTTCTCCAGGAGATCTTCCTAACCCAGGGATCAAACCTGAGTCTCCTGCATTAACCATTTGAGCCACCAGGGAAGCCCAGTCCTGTTATAGGAGGGCACAAGTTCATTGAAGAAGGCTCGATTATAAGTTAAAGTCATGGGTAAAAAAAACTGAGATACATCCACGGACAGGAATACCACTCAGTAAAAAGAAGGAATGAACTATTGTTACACATAACAACATGGATGAATATCAAAATAATTATACCAGAAGTCAGACAAAAAAAGAATAAATACTTCCTGATTCTATTTATTAAAATACTAGAAAATGAAAACTAACTTATAGTAACAGTCACAGGTCAGCAATTGCCTATGGTAGTGGGTAGGGTCTGTGGGCATGAATCAATCATAGGGAGGGAAAACAAGGGAGCTCAAAGAAGCTTGCAGTGATGATATGTTTACTGTCTTGATTATGGTGGTGGCTTCACAAATATATACATGTGTCAAACTCATCAAACTGTACACTTTAAATATGTGTGGTTTATTATATGTCAATTATACCTCAGTAGAGCTGGGATAAAAAGATTGTCAGGGGCGTGTTAAACATTTTTCAAGACACATTTTCATCAAATTTGGCAGCCAAAGCTTTGTTCATTTCATAAAACTGCATGAAGAATAAGACAGGATATTCAGGACCCCCTAACCTGACATATTCTTAGCACTTGATGTGTAAGTTATTTATTTTTCAAATCACATTTAAATATACAAGAGTGTGCTTCATTTACATTTTTTCTTAATGAGAAATGAAGGACTTGATGGAGACTTTGCTTAAGACAAACAACTAATCTCATCAAGTTAAAATTACAAGTCCTATTTTAGGTTTTGTATAGGGGAGAGGCGTAATGCTATTTGTAGATTTTTATTGAGATATTCAGATGATAGTCAGAGTTTATCATCATATTCAGATGATGATCATTCACATCTCATTCACAAATGTTGAAGACTACTTGTGCTTGTGTCTGTATTTTCAGGGTTCTAGCCAAATGCTTGATAATGTCATATCAGACAACTGTTGATTTGTTGTACAATGAATGAGACCAGGAATCTCTTGTATATCTAGTGACTTTATAGTTCTGCGCTGGAAACAGAAAGCGTTGGGAGCATAAACTATTTTCTTCCCCTGTTTCAGTTAAAAGCCATTACTACTAACGTAAGAGGATATGAAAAATGAACCAGTTGGCTACACAGATGGTATTAGGAAAAAAGAATTCATAGTCACAAATGTAAAATAGTTGGGAAAGGGAGACACTTTTCAGGAATGTTAGAAACACATCTTGGGTGACTTAACAACATGATCAATACAACTTGAACAGAAATTAAGCCCAAACCCCCCAAGCTGTAAAACGAGGTGTCATGGATGACAACTGTGACAACAAAAGCACGGTGGGAAGGGGAGGGCCCAGGTGGAATCAGAAATTTACTGGGAAAAAAGTAAAAATACTGCTCTCTTTCTTGGGTGTATATGTAGTACTAACAAAAAAGGCTAAAGTTCAATATGAAAGAGTAAGTTATCTCAGACATATATCACTGAGATTCTGTGTGTTAGAACTGATAGTTTAAGTATGAAAAGTGAAAGTGAAAAGCGTTAGTCGCTCAGTTGTGGCTGACTCTATGTGACCCCATGGACTGTAGCCCACCAGGCTCCTCGGTCCATGGAATTCTCCAGGCAAGAATACTGGAGTAGGTTTCCATTCCCTTCTCCAGGGCATCTTCCCGGCTCGGGTATTGAACCCAAGTTTCCTGCATTGTCAAGCAGATTCTTTACCACTGAGCCACCAAGTATACAGCTAAACTAAATTTAATACAAGGGGAAAAGCCCAAAACAATGCATATTGAAATATATGGTTGTATTTTCTTTAAAACATTTTAAAAAATTTATTTGGCTGTGCTAGATCTTAGTCACAACACGTGTGATCTTAGATCTTCATTGTGGCATGTAGGATGCTTGGTTGCGGGATGCTTGGTTGTGGCATGCAGACCCTTAGTTGCAGCATGTGGGACCTAGTTCCCTAACCAGGTACCGAACCCAGGCCCCCTGCATTGGGAGCACAGACTCTTAGCCACTGAACCACCAGGGAAGTCACTGTATGATTGTGTTTTCAAAGATTAACCCAAGAAAAGAAACATTTAGAATAAAGAAAGGGTAAATGACAAGGGCTAAGGTAGGAGTGTGGAACTGATTCAGCCTGAGTAATATATGGCTGGTGCTTTTTAAAAATAAAGATATGGCACAGCAGCAGGTTACAGTAGTGAAAAGTTTGATTATTCAGGTATCATTAAAGAGCCTTTTCTAAAATATCTTTACTTGCTAAAAATATTTTGTTAGATGGCAGAAGCAGCAGTGAGGTGAATTACTATTTTGGACTTAATTCTAATCAACATGAAGGAAATGTTTGGAAATGTGGATGTGATAAAAGTATTAATACTTCTCTGTAGGTCTTAAATGTAGCATAAGAGAATTCCATGTAAATTAAGACAGATTCTCTGGGAGAAATTAATTTTAGGGAAAAATAAGAAAGCTCAAATAGAATACAATGTTTGTAGACTCAAATAAGTGATAAGATCAAAGAATTTAAAATACAAAAAAACTGACTCCATACATAAGAACACTCCTAGTAAAATAAGAAATCTGTTTTCTGAAACGGACAGCAGCACCTTTTATCGACTTAAGAAAGCGGGCAGTCCAGTAAGGATGATGTGTGACATACCCTAGGTCAACGTCCATCATCCGGTGTGGTGTGACCCACAAGTAGAATACAGGAGTCTGAAAATCCAACAGGCTTAGCATCACTCCCTTTGATGCCATTTAGAAAATGTGTGATTCCTATCCCTGAGTTTTAGGCTATGTGGATCCTAGTTTCCAGGGGCAAACCAGGCTCCTTATTTCTAGAGTTTAGCATTCAAGGTGAAAAGCTGCCATTCTGGCAGGGATGAGTGAGTTTTAAAATCGAAGGCAGTAGGGCTCCTCCATATTTACCCAGTGGGACAGGGAAAAAAGTGTTCAGCACCCAGGTCAATGATACCAGTTCAGTTCAGTCGCTCAGTTGTGTCCGACTCTTTGCGACCCCATGAACCACAGCACGCCAGGCCTCCCTGTCCATCACCAACTCCCAGAGTTCACTCAAACTCATGTCCATCAAGTCGGTGATGCCATCCAGCCACCTCATTCTCTGTCGTCCCCGTCTCCTCCTACACCCAATCGCTCCCAGCATCAGAGTCTTTTCCAGTGAATCAACTCGTCGCATGAGGTGGCCAAAGTATTGCAGTTTCAGCTTTAGCATCAGTCCTTCCAAAGAACACCCAGGATCGATCTCCCCTAGAATGGACTGGTTGGATCTCCTTGCAGTCCAAGGGACTCTCAAGAGTCTTCTCCAGCACCACAGTTCAAAAGCATCAATTCTTCGGCGATCAGCTTTCTTCACAGTCCAACTCTCACATCCATACATGACCACTGGAAAAACCATAGCCTTGACTAGACGGACCTTGGTTGGCAAAGTAATGTCTCTGCTTTTTAATACGCTATCTAGGCTGGTCATAACTTTCCTTCCAAGGAGTAAGTGTCTTTTAATTTCCTGGCTGCAATCAGCATCTGCAGTGATTTTGGAGCCCAAAAAAATAAAGTCTGACACTGTTTCCACTGTTTCCCCATCTATTTCCCAAGAAGTGATATACCCTTTCCCAATTTTGATAGTTAATGGACAATGACCTGAGTAAATGAGAAGGATAAGTTGACAAGAGACTCACACAATTCAGAGATGAGAATCTGGGTCATAATACCACATAAGCCACCTAGACCAGCAGAGATGTAGGCTAAGGGTGCAGAAATCTAGAATTGGGAGTCTCAGAGGGAGACAATAAGTATCAGTTGCAGCTTGAAGACAGCTTTAATTTTTTTTTTTTTTTAGCTGCACTGGGTCTTTTGTGGTGCACGGGCTTAGTTGCCCCATGGCATGTGGGATCTTCCCGACCCAGGGATTGAATCCGTGTCCCCTGCATTGACAGGTGGATTCTTAACCACCAGACCACCAGGGGAGTTCTGAAGACCGTCTTAGTGGCAGGAGTTGTAGTCAACTGATAACTTACCTCTTTAAAATTTTTTCCAGGAAAGAAACCAAACAATCCTGGAAGGGTTTTTCCCAGGGATGACCTTAGCACACAAAGCCAATAGGTTGTTGGCACCAGGGGTAGACTAGCGGTTGGCATGGGGTAGCCCCCAGAACAGAGGCACTCATTTCCTCGGCTGTTGGGAGTTCTGGCTGCTAATCATACATACCGATGCCCTCTATGGATGGTGCAAGTGTGTAAAAGCCTTGTCCCCTTGACTTAGTACAACTCTCTGGCACCATTCCCATTCCAGAGCTCTCTGTGGGGTTGATGAGCCACTGTATCACAGTTCAGCCCTCCCTTCTTCACAGACCTGCTTTTCTCACCCTTTTGCAGATCTGGTTCCTGAGACTACGCCCCAGTAAGCCTCCTGCATGCAAATTTCCTTCACCCAGAGGCTGTTTCCCAGAGTACCCAAACTAATACACTTGGGTAAAGGAGGATTTCTTAAACAAGCTAAAGAAAGTGCTAATAATAAATTAGAAGAGTGATAAATGTGACAGTATTAAAATTGAGAAACTCTGATCATCAAAGTCAAAATGAATTTGCTCAGTCGTGTGCGACTCTTTGCAATCCCATGGATCACCTGTCCATGGAATTTTCCAGGCAAGAGTACTGGAGTGGGTTGTCATTTCCTTCTCCAGGGTATCTTCCTGACCCAGGGATCAATACCAGGTCTCCCACATTGCATCGACGTCTGATCATCAAAAGACACTATTTAAAAAGGCAATTCAAAAGAAGTAGTTTTACATGACATAATTGATAAAGAACTCATATCTAGATATTTTAAAAATTCACCATATAAATAAAAAGAGAAAAATCCAATAGAGAATAATGCATAAAAGACATAACCACTTTGCAAAAAACATACAAATGGCTAATAAAATATGAAAAAATATGAAAAATTGACCATTTTTATGTACATAAGAAGATGCAAATTAAAACCACAATGAAAGATGATTTTACTCTTACTAAAGTTGCATAAATTAAAAAGACACCAAGTATTGGTGACAATGTGGAGCAAGAAGTTCACCCATGAATTCTTAGAGGGAATGTAAATTACTTATAACCACTTTGGAAATTGTCTATATTGATATTATCTACTAACACTGAAGATACTGATAGTCATACGGTGCATATCTTAGAGAAACTCATGTAGTTGTCCAATAAGATGTGTGTGAGACTCTTTGTAGCAATATTGTCTGTGAAAGCCTAAACTGGGAGCAATACAAATGCCCACCAATAGAATGCAGATACTGATATATTTTTTTAATTAAATATTATACAGCAATAAAAATGGCTGACGAAGCAATAACATGGTGAATCTTACAACATAATATTAGGAAAAAGAGGCAAATCAAAAAATAGTGCATTCAGTATGTTTCCATTTATAAGAAATCCAAAAACTGTCAAAATTTGAAAAGATATATGCACCCCTATCACCGACTCTGTGGACATGAGTTTGAGTGAACTCCGGGAGTTGGTGATGGACAGGGAGGCCTGGCATGCTGTGCTTCATGGGGTCACGGAGAGTCGGACATGACTGAGCGACTGAACTGAACTGATGTTCATCGAAGCATTTGTTACAATAGCCAAGATATGGAAACAACTTAAGTGCCCATCAACAGATGAATGGATAAAGATGTGGAAATATATATGTACAATGGAGTATTTCTCAGTAATAAACAAGGAATGAAATAATGCCATCTGCAGCAACATGCGTGGACCCAGAGATTACATGCTAAGTGAAGTAACTCAGACAAAGATATCTTATAATATCATGTATATGTAGAATCTAAAAAAATGACGCAAATGAACTTATTTACAAAACAGAAGTAGACTCACATACATAGAAAACAAAATTATGGCTACCAAAGGGAAAAGGGTTACCAAAGGGGAAAGGGGAGGTGGGATAAACTAGGAGTTTGAGATTAACATATAATAGTAGCAGTATAAAACAGATAACCAAAAAGGACCCACTGTATAGCACAGGAAACCATACTCAAGATCTTGTATATAATCTATATGAGAAAAGAATGGGAAAAAGAATGTATATCTTTATGTAAACTTTACTTTACACTTGAAACTAATGCAACATTGCAAATCAACTGTACTTCAATTAAAAAAATTTTTTTTCTGTTGTATGACCTTTAGAGAGAGTGAAGATGGCAGAGGAGTAGGAGGACGTAGAGTTCATCTCTCCCTACAAGGGCATCAAGAATACATCTACAAATTGAACAGTCCTCACAGAGCACCTGCTGAACACTCACAGAGGACCTCAGACACCTAAAGGGACAAGAAAGATCCCTAAATAACCAGGTAGGATGAAAGAAAGAAGGGAAAAGGGAAAGGAGAGGGGACGGGTTGGGAAGCTGCACCCCTGGGGGGAGCTGAAGGACAAGAGAAGTTCCCACACCTAGAGAAGCCCCCTCACTGGTGGGGAGATCAGTTGGGATGGAAGGGGAGCTTTGGGGGCTACCAGAGGAGAACACAGCAAATGATCTGTGGCAGACATTACTCTACCAACAAAGGTCTGTCTAGTCAAGGCTATGGTTTTTCCAGTAGTCATGTATGAATGTGAGAGTTGGACTATAAAGAAAGCTGAGCACTGAAGAACTGATGCTTTTGAACTGTGGTGCTTGAGAAGACTCTTGAGAGTCCCCTGGACTGCAAGGAGATCTAACCAGTCCATCCTAAAGGAAATCAGTCCTGAATATTCATTGGAAGGACTGATGCTGAAGCTGAAACTCCAAACCTTTGGCCGCCTGATGCAAAGAACTGACTCATTTGAAAAGACCCTGATGCTGGGAAAGATTGAAGGCAGGAATAGAAGGGGACAACAGAGGATGATATGATTGATGGCATCACCAATGCGATGGACATGAGTTTGAGTAAACTCCAGGAGTTAGTGATGGACAGAAAAGCCTGGCGTGCTGCAGTCCATGGGGTCGCAAAGAGTCGGACACGACTGAGCGACTGAACTGACGGAGGCAGGACAGGCTGAGACCTGCAGGTGGCCGGTGCCGCAGCCCTGCGTGCCCCAGCCTGAGAGATGTGTTGCCAGCGCACATGAGGGCTGGTACTAAACGGGGGTTTGGTGAGCAGACCTGGGGAGAGCACTGCTCTTGGCTGTGAGGAGACAGCCTAAGGGGATGGGAGTGAAAACGCTTGTGGAGGAAACGCAGACCACTGTAGAAGTGAAGCACCGTTGTTAAGTGACACGCAAGAGGTGGGACCACCACTGCAGCCTCTCTCCCCACACGTGGCCCTTGCCTCCCTGGGCACTAAGAAAGGCTTCCTTCCTGTGACCCTGGCCACCACTGCATCTGCACTCCCCTCCTCACCAAGGCTGACTTATGTGCACCAGGACAGCCTCGGGAGCGTACCCCTTGGGTGGTTCACATGTGGGGATGGTGCTCAAACTATAGCTGAGCCCCAAGGGCTATGCAACTAAGGAAGAAAAGCTGAAATCTCTTCTCACAACTGCAGAAACTGCAAATTGACACCCCTGAGACCAGCTTTGTAGGTTCAGTGCCTGCAGAACTTCTAAACAGACAACGAAGGCTCCTGTGTCCAAGAAGGGCCTAGGTTTAGCAGCTGTAGACTTTGTGGGCACTTTAGCAGGGGGCTTGGGCCAGGCCAGAGTCTGAGCTGCCTCCATAGTGCCCACAGAGGGCCAAATCCATGATTACTGCAACCTGGGAGCTGACTTCAGAGGATCTGGGCTGGCGGAACAACATCTGAGAGACACAAGGCCAACTGCTGGCATAGCCATGGTTAAGGTGGGGCTGAAAGCAGTACCAAGTGTGTAATCTGAGAGCTTGCACAACAGGTGAAAGGTGACACAGCAGAGCACACCCATATGTGGCCAGCTCCAGAGGAGGCATACTCAGTGACTTCTCTCCCACTGGGAGTGCTCCACTTCTGCCTCCCTCACACTGCAGATCAGAAATACAACCAAGAAACAGATCTGGGGGGAGTGGCCTCTACTACAACAACTAGGGAGCAGACCCCACCTTGACAGAGGAGGGACAACCACAGAGCAAAGGGGAGGCCCTGATCGATACCCAGTATAGCTCTGGTCACCACAACATCAGACACACGCAGATATCTATACTAAAAACAACCCTCTCACCAAAAAGTATTAAACCCTTGCAGGCTGCACATGGATGCTGCCACATAAAAATAGCCCTCCGTGACAGTCAGAGAGTTTAGTATTAGGAGAAAGAACCCCATGAGTGTTTAGCTGTGAAGGCCAGTGAGACTTGAATTCAAGAGCTCCAAGGGGCTAGGGAAACAGAAACTCCACTCTTGGAGGGCAAGAAACAGTGACAGACTTTATTTTCTTGGGCTCCAAAATCACTGCAGATGGTGACCGCAGCCATGAAATTAAAAGACACTTGCTCTTTGGAAGGAAAGTTATGACCAACCTAGCAGAGACATTACTTTGCCAACCAAGGTCCGTCTAGTCAAGGCTATGGTTTTTCCCGTGGTCATGTATGGCTGTGAGAGTTGGACTGTGAAGAAAGCTGAGCACCAAAGAATTGATGCTTTTGAACTGTGGTGCTGGAGAAGACTCTTGAGAGTCCCTTGGACTGCAAGGAGATCCAACCAATCCATTCTAAAGGAGATCGATCCTGGGTGTTCATTGGAAGGACTGATGCTAAAGCTAAAACTCCAATACTTTGGCCACCTCATGCAAAGAGTTGATTCACTGGAAAAGACTCTGATGCTGGGAGGGATTGGGGGCGGGAGGAGAAGGGGATGACAGAGAATGAGGTGGCTGGATGGCATCACCGACTCGATGGACATGAGTTTGAGTGAACTCCGGGAGTTGGTGGACAGGGAGGCCTGGCGTGCTGTGATTCATGGCGTCGCAAAGAGTCGGATACTACTGAGCGACTGAACTGAACTGAACTGCACTGCACTGAGACAGTATATCAAAAAGCAGAGACATTACTTTGTTGACTTAAGTCCAAATAGTAAAAGCTATGATTTTTCCAGTAGTCATGTCTGGATGTGAAAGTTGGCCCATAGGAAGGCTGAGCACCAAAGAAATGATGCTTTTGAACTGTGGTGTTGGAGAAGACTCTTGAGAGTCCCTTGGACAGCAAGAAGATCAAACCAGTCAATCCTAAAGAAAATCAGTCCTGAATATTCATTGGAAGGTCTGATGCTGAGGCTGAAACTCCAATACTTTGGCCACCTGATGTGAAGATATGATTCATTTGAAAAGACCCTGATGCTGGGAAAGATTGAAGGCAGGAAGAGAAGCGGACGACAGAGGATGAGATAGTTGGATGGCATCACTGACTGATGGACATGAGTTTGAGCAAGCTCTAGGGTGTGGTGAAGGACAAGGAAGCCTGGCATGCTGCAGTTCATGGGGCCACAGAGTTGGTAACTGAACAACAACCACTCTTGGAGGGCACACACAAGGCCTGACGTGCACTGGGACCCAGTACAAAGCAGCACCCCCATGAGAACCTGGGCAGACCTACACAGGGGTCTTGGAGGGTCTCTTGGGGAGATGAAGGTAGACTATAACTCACTGCTGGGGCAAGGACACTGGTAACAGAAGCCCCAGGGAATACTGATTGGGGTGAGCTCTCCTGAAATGTCTACATTTCAGCACCAAGACCCAGCCCCATCCATCAACCTGCATGCTCCAGTGCTGGAAAGCCTCAGGCCAAACAACCAACCAGGTAGGAACACAGCTCCACCCATTAGAAGACAGGCTGTACTGTCTTTTGAGTACTGAGCTCAGAGCCACCTCAAAACACACCCATTGACAAGTCCCTGCCCATCAGAAGAACAAGACCCAGTTCCACCAGCAGAGGGCAGGCACCTGGCCCTTCTACCAGGAAGCCTGCACAAGCCCCTAGACCAACCTGCTGCACCAGTGGGCAGTGGGACAGAAGCAAGAGGAACTAAGATCCTGCAGTCTATGGAAAGGAGACCAGAAACACAGGAAATTAGACAAAACAAGATGACAAATAAATATGTCGCAAGTGAAGGAATAAGATGACAACCCACAAGAACAACTAAATGAAGAGGAACCAGGCAATCTACCAGAAAAAAGTTGAATGACCTTTAGAAAGAAGCAAGAAAATAGTTGCCATTAGAGTTAGAAGACCAATTACCTCTTGAGGAAAGGAGGGCTCTGGACTGGAAAGGGCACTCAGAGGGTTTCTTTGGGTGGGTATATCTAATTTTGGATCTGTGTGGTGGTTACTCAGATGTTGGCTTTAAAAGTATTCCCCTATTTTAAAAAAATCTATGATAAACCATAATGGGAAAAAAATATTTAAAAGAATGTATATACATATATAACCAAATCACTTTGCTGTACAACAGAAATTGACACATTGTAAAACAACTATACTTCAATAAAAATAAATAACGAAGAAGTACTCACCCCTCTGTATATTTCAGATTTTTAAATGTTAAAATAAATAAGGAAGTAGGTCAGAAATAAAAGGTAAGTCACTCAGATAAACTCAAAACTTTAGATCCAAAGAATGTAGTAACCTGGGCATGGAACATTCATTTTTGTCCTTGGATCTACTTTTCATTCTCCTTTGTTTGGACCCAATTGGTAGCTGGAGCTTTGTAGAATCTACTCCATGATTTGTATCCTTCAGCCAGGTTATTTCTTTTCTAGGCTCCAGCCAAATTATTTTCTGCACAGCCACCAACCAAGTTCAATTTCTTATTACTTTTTGCCTGATTTATTATGGAAGCCTTCTCACTTGATCTCTGTATATTTCATCTCTGCTCATTTTAATCCATTTTAGCTTTGGCAGGTTAATAGCTTTGAAATATGAATCTACGTTTTTCTCCCTGGTATTTTTTTTTATTACCATCTACCTCAACCACCAAACCTTTTTTTTCTTTTTTTGTAGTTTGATGCTCAGTATTCATTGCCTCTGGAGAGGAATGACATAAAATGCAGAAGTTGGTTCTTAGTATTTGATTTCTAAGAGCCAGGGCTTCTGTGGCGGGAGTGAGTGTGAAGGGGTCACAAGTGCTACATGGAACTCAGGATATACACTCTACTAAAAGTAAAAACAAACCCCAGCTGAATTACTTTCTTTGACCCTTAAAATGCTAGCCCACATAGTGTTTTACAATAATATAAATGAGTTGCCATTACTTGAAAAATGTTAATTACTTTACAAAATTCTCTGAAAAATGTGAGAAGATCAGGCCACACTGAACTTTTGTGTATGAATGACAACTGGCTGTAGTGGAGAAATTGCCATGTTCGTTTAGAACAATGCATGAAATCCCTGGTACTTTATTTTGTCTTGTACCAACAGTCATCTCCTGAGAGATACGGGCATGTGTTTTTATTTGTTTTTTGTGTGTTTTGATTTTGTTTTGTTGCGAAGAAGAGAGGATTTCTTGCACTCATACATATACGTGTGCATGCGCAATCATCTCTGAATCTTTGCAACCCCCTGGACTGTAGCCCACCAGGCTCTTCTGTCTCTGGGATTCTCCAGGCAAGAATACGGAAGTAGGTTGCCATGCCCTTCTCCAGGGGACTTCCTGACTCTGGGACTGAAATCAAGCCTCCTGCATCTCCTGTATTGGCAAACAGATTCCTTACCACTGCTTGCACTCATATCTATTATCAAAATGGGAAAGCAGAACAAAGCTGAGAAACAGACTTGGATCTCCAAGACCATTTACTTATGGGTCCTGCCTCGTCCCTGGTCCCTTTAGGTAGAGATTGTGAAAACGGCCTCAACCCTGGCAAGGATTCTTTCATGGACCAACCTCTAATCAGGCTCCTTTGAACTCTTTTCCAACATGGACTTTCATACTTATTTCTGCTCTGTCCAAGTATAGCAAAAATTCTGCTGCGTCAGTTTAACCACACCGTTTCACCCTCTATATCTATTCACTCTTGATATGAAATCATATTTCTCATACTCCACTGTGCCCCAAGAAACACCTGGAATAACAGGCAAATTTGGCTTGCAGCGCGGGCTTCCCTGGTGGCTCAGAGGTTAATGCGTCTGCCTCCAATACGGGAGACCCGGGTTCGATCCCTGGGTCAGGAAGGTCCCCTGGAAAAGGAAACGGTAATCCATTCCAGTATTCTTGCCTGGAGAATCCCATGGATGGAGAAGCCTGGTTAGGCTACAGTCCACGGGGTCGCAAAGAGTCAGACACGACTGAGCGACGGAAAGGGATGGGAACGGAACAAAGCAGGGCAAAGGCTAATAGAGTTCTGCCAAGAGAACTCACTGGTCATAACAAACACCCTCTTCTTTGACCCTTAAAATACTAGCCCACAACAATGCCAACAACACAAGAGAAGACTGTACACATGGACATCACCAGATGGTCAACACTGAAATCAGATTTATTATATTCTTTGCAGCCAAAGATGGAGAAGCTCTATACAGTCAGCAAAAACAAGACCGGGAGCTGACTGTGGCTCAGTTCATGAACTCCTTATTGCCAAATTCAGACTTGAAGAAAGTGGAGAAAACCACTAGACCATTCAGGTATGACCTAAATCAAATCCCTTATGACTATACAGTGGAAGTGTGAAATAGATTTAAGGGTCTAGATCTGATAGACAGAGTGCCTGATGAACTATGGACAGAGGTTCATGACATTGTACAGGAGACAGGAATCAAGACCATCCCCAAGAAAAAGAAATGCAAAAAGCAAAATGGCTGTCTGAGGAGGCCTTACAAATAGCTGTGAAATGAAGAGAAGCCAAAAAGAAAGGAGAAAAGGAAAGATATACACATTTGAATGCAGAGTTCCAAAGAACAGCAAGGAGAGATAAGAAAGCCTTCTTTAGCAATCAGTGAAAAGAAATAGAGGAAAACAATAGAATGGGAAAGACTAGAGATCTCTTCAAGAAAATTAGAGATACCAAGGGAACATTTCATGCAAAGATGGGCTCAATAAAGGACAGAAATTGTATGGACCTAACAGAAGCAGAAGATATTAAGAAGAGGTGGCAAGAATACACAGCAGAACTGTACAAAAAAGATCTTCACGACCCAGATAATCATGGTGGTGTGATCCCTCAGCTAGAGCCAGACATCCTGGAATGTGAAGTTAAGTGGGCCTTAGGAAGCATCACTATGAACAAAGCTAGTGGAGGTGATGGAATTCCAGTTGAGCTATCTCAAATCCTGAAAGATGATGCTATGAAAGTGCTGCACTCAATATGCCAGCAAATTTGGAAAACTCAGCAGTGGCCACAGGACTGGAAAAGGTCAGTTTTCATTCCAATCCCAAAGAAAGGCAATGCCAAAGAATGCTCAAACTACTGCACAATTGCACTCATCTCACACGCTAGTAAAGTAATGCTCAAAATTCTCCAAGTCAGGTTTCAGCAATACATGAACCATGAACTTCCAGATGTTCAACCTGGTTTTAGAAAAGGCAGATGAACCATAGATCAAATTGTCAACATCCACTGGATCATGGAAAAAGCAAGAGAGTTCCAGAAAAAACATCTATTTCTGTTTTATTGACTATGCCAAAGTCTTTGGCTGTGTGGATCACAATAAACTGTGGAACATTCTGAAAGAGAAGGGAATACCAGATCACCTGACCTGCCTCTTGAGAAACCTGTATGCAGGTCAGGAAGCAACAGTTAGACCTGGACATGGAACAACAGACTGGTTCCAAATCGGGAAAGGAGTACGTCAAGGTTGTATATTGTCATCCTGCTTATTTAATTTATATGCAGAGTACATCATGAGGAACGCTGGGCTGGAAGAAGCATAAGCTGGAATCAAGATTGCCGGGACAAATATCAATAACCTCAGATATGCAGATGACACCACCCCTATGGCAGAAAGTGAAGAGGAAGTAAAGAGCCTCTTGATGAACATGAAAGAGGAGAGTGAAAAAGTTGGCTTAAAGATCAACATTCAGAAAACTAAGATCATGGCATATGGTCCCATCACTTCATGGCAAATAGAGAAACAGTGGAAACAATGGCTGACTTTATTTTTCTGGGCTCCAAAATTACTACAGATAGTGATTGCAGCCATGAAATTAAAAGATGCTTACTCCTTGGAAGGAAAGTTATGACCAACCTAGACAGCATATTAAAAAGCAGAGACATCACTTTGTCAGCTAAAGTCCATCTAGTCAAGGCTATGGTTTTTCCGGTGGTCATGTATGGACGTGAGAGTTGGACTATAAAGAAAGTTGAGTGCTGAAGAATTAATGCTTTTGAACTGTGGTGTTGGAGAAGACTCTTGAGAGTTCCTTGGACAGCAAGGAGATTCAACCAGTCCATCCTAAAGGAAATCAGTCCTGGGTGTTCATTGGAAGGACTGATGTTGAAGCTGAAACTCCAGTCCTTTGGTCACCTGATGGGAAGAGCTGACTCATTTGAGAAGACCCTGATGCCGGGAAAGATTGAGGGCAGGAGGAGAAGGGGATGACAGAGGATGAGATGGTTGGATGGCATCACCGACTCAATGGACATGGGTTTGGGTGGACTCAGGGAGTTGGTAATGGACAGGGAGGCCTGGCATGCTGTGGTTCATGGGGTTGCGAAGAGTTGGACACAATTGAGTGACTGAACTGAACTGAACTGTGTCCTAGGAGATGTCTAGTCACTCCCTCTTTTCAGCAAGAATCCTGTTAGGTTGGTTTAGCAAGAGTTGTTCCTTATTCCCCAGAGAAGGCAATGGCAACCCACTGCAGTATTCTTGCCTTGAAAATCCCATGGATGGTGGAGCCTGGTAGGCTGTAGTCTATTGGGTCACGAAGAGTTGGACATGACTGAGTGACTTCACGTTTGCTTTTCACTTTCCTACATAGGAGAAGGAAATTTCAACCCACTGCAGTGTTCTTGCCTGGAGAATCCCAGGGACGGGGGAGCCTGGTGAGTTGCTGTCTATGGGGTCACACAGAGTCAGACATGACTGAAGCGACTTAAGAGCAACAGCAGCAGTCCCTTATTCCCAAAGTTTCCTTTTAGTAATTTTGTACTCATGGACCCAGAGCCTACTCCTTGGTTATAAATTCTCACTTGCCCATGTATTCAGGGTTGACACCAATCTCTTCCTCACTGCAGAATTCTATCACAGCGTACCTGTGATGTTTTAGGCTCTTCCTTGTTTGGGGCTTCCCTGGTGGCTCAGGTGGTAAAGCGTCTGCCTGCAATGCAGGAGACCTGGGTTCGATCCCTGGGTTGGGAAGATCCCCTGGAGAAGGAAATGGCAACCCACTCCAGTACTCTTGCCTAGAAAATTCCATGGACTAAGGAGCCTGGTGGGCTACAGTCCGTGGGGTCGCAAAGAGTCAGACACGACTGAGCAAATTCACTTTCACTTTTCTTGGTTGGTACTTAAGGGCTTGGACTTCCCTGTCTCTGCCCTATGTGCAAAGCCTTTGACTCACTCTTCAGAGTGTGAAAATTGTTTGTAGCGACAGAAGTCTTAACCAGAGCCACCCAGGAAGGGGTACTGCCTCAGTTACAACCCTGTAACTGTTGTTACTTTCATCTTCAAACAAGTGCTGTCTCTCTAAAGCACTTCTGCTTTTCCTTATGTTTTATTTTTATGTGTATTTCCTTTTTCTGTCTTAAGTCACCCACAGACTTTAAATCCCTGTTTCTAACCCATAGCTTTCATCCCTGTGTTACTTAGAAAAATGTCTCGTACATTTGTTGCTCAGTCACTAAGTCAGTTTGTAAAGAATCCCCCTGCAATGCAGGAGACACCAGTTCGATTCCTACGTTGGGAAGATCCACTGGAGAAGGGATAGGCTACCCACTTCAGTATTCTTGGGCTTCCCTTGTGGCTCAGCTGGTAAAGAATCTGCCTTCAATGTGGGAGACCTGAGTTTGATCCTTGGGTTGGGAAGATCCCAGGGAGAAGGGAAAGGCTACCCACTCCAGTATTCTGGCCTAGAGTATTCAATGGGATGTATAGTCCATGTGGTTGCAAAGAGTCAGACATGACTGAGGGACTTTCACTAAGTTGTGTCCAACTCTTTGTGATCCTATGGATTGTAGCCCACCAGGCTCTTCTGTCCATGGTATTCCCCAGGCAAGAATACTGGTGTGGGTTGCCATTTCCTTCTCCAGGGGATCTTCCCAACCCAGGGATTGAACCTGTGTCTCTTGTTTGGCAGGAGGATTCTTTACCACTGAGCCACCTGGGAAGCCACTCATACATGGTTAGGCACACAAAAATCTTTACTGAATTATTGCCCATTTTCCGAAATACTTGCAGTTGGTCCTGGATTTGTGTCATTTACATACTTGGTAACATTCTTGAGTTTTATTTAAAGTTTTTGAAACACATTGGTTATTAACTCATGGGCCGATATGCATTAGAAAATCAAATTAATTTCTATCAAAACAGAAAAAAGAACAGGATTCAAAACTCTTGCCTATCAGACTTTCTCCAACGGAGATGTATAGAGAGAAGAAGAAGAGTGATCTATTGGGAGGCTATTATAGATGATCTCATCCCTGTATGAAAACATTCTGGGAGGCTGTCTTAGGGAAACAGTACAGAGATGATGTGTACATTTCAGTTTTCATTAGTGATCATCCAGTGAGGAAGTGCATAGAGAACTTGGTGCTACTAAATGTTCATTCCGTCTCAAATCCCCTGACTCTACAGGTATGAACAATCTTTATAAAAATTTGGGCATATTAAGAGAGAGAGAGAGAAAAAAAAGAGTCTTTGTAAATCAGGAGAAGCTGGGCTGGTTGGCCTCACACAACTGCATGGTAATGTTCCTCTGGACTGCTGCACTATACAGTTCCTACTGCCCGTGCAACAGTGCAGTCCCCTCTGGGCAGACGCCGGAGGAGAGCTTGCTGTTAAATCTTCTTTATCTCTGCCTTTCACCCCTGCGCCCACCCAGCCTTCCCTCAAGATAAGCTTAGATCTTTCCCTGGTGCCTGCTGCTCTCTAACTTCTGTATCAAAATGGAACAGGATCCCAGGACAAATATTGACTGAGTTGATTGCTAAGTCACTTCAGTTGTGTCTGACTCTGTGTGACCCCATAGACAGAAGCCCACCAGGCTCCCCCATCCCTGGGTTTCTCCAGGCAAGAACATCGGAGTGGGTTGCCATTTCCTTCTCCAATGTGTGAAAGTGAAAAGTGAAAGTGAAGTCGCTCAATCGTGTCCGACCCTTAGCGACCCCATGGACTGCAGCCTACCAGGCTCCTCTACCCATGGAATTTTCTAGGCAAGAGTACTGGAGTGGCTTGCCATTGCCTTCTCCGACTTGATTATATATACACAAATTGTAAAGGATTTCAGTTAACAGGTTACTTCAGCCTGTCATTCTCCTTCCATCTCTTGAGGGATGAAAGGTTTTGTAAAGAACCTCAGGCCCAATAAGGGGAGAAGACTGAATCTGGGCCTCAGATTGCAGCCCTTAGACTAAGAGTCTGACATTAAATCTAATACGATACTTTGATTTCCTGGGGACTGACTTGGGCACAGGTACCCCTATGTCTGCCTCATCAGTCCTGGGTTGGTGGTGAGGGAATTGTCAGTTGTGTGGCTTTGAACAGAATGTAAGGCGTGCTCTGGCTAAGAGATACCCTGCTCCCTGTCTCCTCCTCCCCCAAATCTTCCATGGTGGGTTGTGTTCTTCACCTATGAATTTTGTGAGACATAGGATTAGCTCTGTATTTCTGATCACAAATGTGGCTGGTGCATCACAGTATAGTATGCCACTAATGCCATATTCTCTAACTGCAGTATGGTTTTATCTTCTGAAGTCAGTTACAGCCCTCTTGGGGATGACACACAACTGCTTTTGAATGTCTCTAACCTGTAGCATTTAATATTACTAGACACATAGTAGGCACTTAATAATTTTTGTTGGTAAATGCAACACTTGAAGCCCCACTGAGTTTTAGGAGATAGGTAGAAAGATAGAATGATAGATGCACAAGTAAGGAGTCACATAATCGATAGGGGGTCATTGAAATGATTAAACAGAGGAGTTAAATAATCAGATTCATATCCTAGATCTATCATTCTACCCATCTGCCTAACTATCTATCTATCCATGTATTCATCCTAAGTACTTTCTGGATATATAGACCTACATACTTTCATATATAGAAATACACATAGAAAGTCATAAAAATATGCAGCCTTATTGATGTAACACATAACAGGCAATATAATATAGAGATTCAGAAGGTACAATCTGGGACCAAACTACATAGGTTCACAGTCTAGTTCTCTTCTTTAGGTTTGGGGGATTTTATTTTATATCTCAATGCCTCTGTTTTCTCATCTATAAAACAGGATAAAATAGTATTTCATAACGTTGTGAGGATTAAACCAGAAAACGCATGTACTCTAAAGTACTAGTTCCTGGCACATGGTTAGGTATTAAGAAAATTTAAGCTATTATTATTGTAAGCCTTTACATCTCCATGGTCTCTGATGCACACACACACACACAGGTGCACAGGCACACTCAGTTGTGTCCAACTCTGTAACCTTTTGGACTTGTAGCCTGCCAGGTTCCTCTGTCCATGGAATTTTCCGGGCAAGGTTACTGGAGTGGGTTGCCATTTCTTCTCTAAGGGATCTTCCGGACTCAGAGATCAAACTCGAGTCTCCTACATTGTAGGCGGATTCTTTACCACTGTGCCACCTGGGAAGCCATATATATATATATATATATATGCATCTCCTTTCACAAATTCATTCACTTAACAAGCATTAGCTGAACACCCAGCACATGCCAGACACTATACTGGGAGTATAGAGCTGAACAAGAAATGGTCTCTTTCCTAATGGATTTTACATTTTGTGGGGAAGATTGCAGAGAAGCAATGGTTACAATATAGTGTGATAACTGCTTCAATAGAGTTGAGCACAAAAAGGTTCCTGAACACACAGGAGGGGCAAGTTGTGGTGGCTGGGAGGTGGGTTTCTAAGAAGAGGAATCCTTCAGCTGAGTCTTGCAGGTTTAGTAAAAATTAACCAGCTCAGGAGAAAGGATGTTCCAGGTGGAAAGCGGCATGTTCAAGGTCATGGAGATAGGTGAGTTATTCAAGGAGCTATGTTTCACACGTGGGGAGAGGTGGAAGAGTGGTGGTAGATGCTGCTGAACTGACAGGTCTTGCTGCTGCTGCTAAGTCACTCCAGTCGTGTCTGCCTCTGTGTGACCCCATAAACGGCAGCCCACCAGGCTCCCCCATCCCTGGGATTCTCCAGGCAAGAACACTGGAGTGGGTTGCCATTTCCTTCTCCAATGTGTGAAAGTGAGAGTGAAGTCGCTCGGTCCTGTCCGACCCTTAGCGACCCTATGTATAGGTCTTGACTGAACCGTAAAGTCCAAGGTGCGAATAAGGAGTGTGTCCTCTACCCTGTAATTGATAGGGAGCCATACTGAGTGACTGAGCATGCACGCACACACGCACGCACATTGAAAAATTAAGCAGAGGCATGACGTAAGTAGATTGATAACCTTGTGCTTCTATGCTTCCCTCTCTATCTACAATGTCCTGCCTCAACTCTGCTTAACTTATACTTAGCTTAACAGAATTCATTCACTCAGGATCATTCAAATTTCAGTAGCATTTCTAGACATACTGCTCTTTATTCTGGTTCAGTTCAAGTCGGTTGCTCGGTCATGTCCAACTCTTTGTGATCCCATGGGCTGTAGCCTGCCAGGCTCCTCTGTCCATGGGATTTTCCAGGCAAGAATACTGAAATAGATAGCTGTTTCCTTTTCCAGGCGACCGTCCCAATCCAGGGATCGAACCTGCTTCTCTTATGTCTCCTGTATTGGCAGGTGGGTTCTTTACCACTGTGCCACCTGAGAAGCCCCTAGTGCTTCATATATGGTAGGTTTTCACTCTAAAAGTTTTGTTAGACTGAACTAAAAATTCTCAAATATGAACTTAAAGAAAATCATAAACCAAAAACTCAGAAATTTTATGTGCTTCAGTTCAATCTAATAATCAGTATTCAGGCTGAATTTTAGTAAAAGAAGCAGAAAGGTCCCATTCGTTAAGTCAAGATACTTTTAAATCATAAACCGGTTTAACCTCTGGCTCAGTACTCATTCAACCAAATAGCGTCCTTCAAGGTTCCATTCATTACTACAAAAATTAAATCAGTGAAGTCCATTCAAAATGAATGACAGATTATCCTTCAGGAAAGCGTTCATTTAAAAAAAAGAGGGAGAGAGGAGCTTACCGACGTAGGTTCCGAGTAGGTCCCAAGTCCGATGATAGGAATGCTGTTCCCATCACTTAGAGGTATGCGGTGATACACAGCGCTGAGGTGCATCTGGGAGAGTCTGAGGTTTCAAATTTGCAGAGATGATAGTGAACACCACAGAGCAGTCTTTTTGAGAAGGTGTGCTAATGCCTATTTAATCAAAGAAAGGAGAGCCGGAGGGAGGAGCGTGGGAGGGAAGAGATTTCTCAACCTGTTTAGTTTTTTTTTTTTTCAAGTTGTTCTGGAAATCCTAACTAAGGTTGTCCTTTGAACTTTTGAAAGGTATGTAGATAACAACCCATTGAGGTCTTATGCTTACGTCTCTACAAATAGTTGATTTTAAAGATGAAAGGAAGCAATCTCACTTCTGACAGTTAGGATGCTTCTGACAGTTAGGATGCTTTTGTTGGCAAGTAACAGACCTATCACAAATTCTTTTTAAAAAATTTATGGGCCTTAAGGCTAGCTCCAGGTGAGACTGCTGCTGCTGCTAAGTCGCTTCAGTCATGTCCGACTCTGTGTGACCCCATAGACAGCAGCCCACCAGGCTCCGCCATCCCTGGGATTCTCCAGGCAAGAACACTGGAGTGGGTTGCCATTTCCTTCTCCAATACAGGAAAGTGAAAAGTGAAAGTGAAGTTGCTCAGTCGTGTCTGACTCTTAGCGACCCCATGGACTGCAGCCTACCAGGCTCCTCCGTCCATGGGATTTTCCAGGCAAGAGTATTGGAGTGGGTTGTCGTTGCCTTCTCCACCAGGTGATACTAGAATAAGTTTTCCAGGACTTCCCTAGAGGTTCAAGCTAGCAGGACTGGGAAGGGGTTTGGAAATTTTATTACCTAGTTAAGTAGGAGGGCTTCCCAGGTGACTCAGTGGTAAGGAATCCGCCTGCCAATGCAGGAGACACGAGAGATATGAGTTTGGTCCCTGGGTTGGAAGGACCCCCTGGAGCTGGAGGTGGCAACCCACTCCAGTACTCTTGCCTGGGAAATTCCATGGACAGAGGAGCCAGCCTGGCAGGTTATAGTCCATGGGGTCACAAAGAGTTGGCCATGACTGAGCACATACACAAGGAAGGAAGTTAAGTGGGAAACTGGACTGGAGGGAAAAATGATTTGACCAGGAACCAAATTCTCATTCTCCAATTCATTTCTGTCTCCTTACTCTCTCAGCAGACTTTTCCTTCATCACTGAAAGATGGTAGCCAATCCTTAGAGTGATGTGATTCTAAGTTCAAACCTAACAAAAAAAGGGACTTTGCATCATAGCTCAGGTGGTAATCCAGAAATAGGGTTCAGTTGGCCTCAGTTGCCTCTTTTAGTTCACAGAACCAACCACTAAGTCAATCATAGGGGTCAGAGAAAATAAAAGACTGATTGCTTTAAATAAATAGAAGTCATTTCTAAATTTGGAGTTGGGCTTAATCCCACTTGGGGAGATTCTGAAACTGTTAAAAATGGAAAGAAGGAGCAGTTAGCAAAGCAATTAACACAAGCTTATTATAGTCTTCTTCCAAAGGATTGTGCTGTGTATAAGAGTTTGGACCTGGTGATCTTAAAGGTAACTGTGTCCATGTTAGTTAAGTAGCTCGAAGTTTGTCTCTAACACTCTTGTCTTCTCTCTCGGACAACCTAATTCTTGCTTATATACACATGATCAGCCAGCGGACACAGTAAATTCAAGTAGGTTGGGGCAGGGTAGAATATGGTTGGTAGTGGCCTTCAATAATTATTTGTAATTTAATCCAACAAACATTTATGGTGCACCTTGTGTGCTGAGATGTTGACTACATGTTTCTTTTGTAAAAATGGTTTCTTTGATTTTTGGTTGTGCTGGGTCTTCGTTGCTGCGTGCAGGGTTTCTCTTGTCGCAGTGGATGGGGGCTACTCTTTGCTGCGGTGCAAGGTCTTCTCATTGTGGTGGCTTCTCTTATTGCGGAGCACAGGCTGTAGGTACCAGGGCTCAGTAGTGGTGGCACATGGGCTTAATTGCTTTGAAGCATGTGGAGTCTTCCTGGACCAGGGATCAAACCAGTGTCCCCTGCGTTAGCAGGCGATCCTTATCCACTGTACCACCAGGGAAGTCCCCTATATATATATCTTTATTTATTTTTCTAATTTTTGACTTTTTTGGTGTTTAGCTCAATGAATTTTGGCATATATACCAATTTTTGTAACCACCATCACAACTGGGATACTGAAAAAGTTCTATAACCCAAAGAACTCCTCATGCTATTTATTTGTAATCATACTCTCCCCTACCCCCAATCCCTAAAAATCACTGTCTTCCATTGCTATAGTTTCATCTTTTGCAGAAAGGGCAATGACAACCCACTCCAGTACTCTTGCCTGGAGAATCCCAGGGACAGAGGAGCCTGGTGGGCTACCGTCTATGGGGTCATACAGAGTCAGACACGACTGAAGCGACTTAGCAGCAGCAGCAGCATCTTTTGAGAATATCATGTCAATTGATCATATATAAACAGTATATATATATTAAATTGTGGGTCATCTCGCACGTGGCAATGTGGGATCTTAGTCAGGGAAGTTCCAGTATGTGATCTTTTGAGATTGGCTTCTTTCACTTAGCATAATGCCTTTGAGATTCATCCAGGTTGTTGCTGGTATCAATAGTTTATTTGTTTTTATTGCTGCGTAGTAATTTATATATGCAGTACCTATATGTGTGACAGTTTGTTTCTCTATTTGAAATACATTGGTTTGTTGTGAATAGTGCTGCAGTAAATATTTGTGTACAGACTTTTGTATGAACACTAGTTTTCATTTCTCTTGGCTAAATACCCAGGAGTGGGATTGCTGGGTCATGTGGTATGTTTAACTATGTAGGAAGCTGCCAAACTGCTTTTCAGAACAACTATATCCTCTTGCATCCCCATTAGCAATGCATAAGAATTGCTATTTTTCCATATCTTTGATAGCATTTAAGATTGTCAGTGTTTTTAAACCATTCTGATAGCTTTGTCATGGTATCTCATTGTTAATGATGTTGAACACTTTTTCATATACTTATTTTCCATCTACATATCCTCATAGTGAAGTGCCTGTTCAAACATGGGTTCAGTGCCCATTTTTTAATGGAGTTGTTTGTCCTTGTAGTCTTGAGTTTTAAGATTTCTTGGTAAAGTCTTGAAGCATGTTCTTTACTGAATACATGGTTTACAAATATTTTTTTCTCAATATGTAGCTTGTCTTTTCATTCTCTTGACTGTGCCTTTCATGCAGCAAAAGATTTTAATTTGATAATGTTCGGTATTTTTACATTGTATTTTGAATTTCATATAAAAGAACTCTTTGAATTCTAGGTCACAAAAGGTTTATTCTATTTTATCCCTAAAAGTTTTAGATAGTTTCATCTTCTCCATTTAGACCAATAATCCATTTTGAGTAAATTTTTGTATAACTTAGCATATTTAAGTAGAAGTATTTTGTTTTACATAAGGGAATCCTATTGGTCCAATTCCATTAGTTGAAAATATTATGCTCTCTTCACTGAATTTCTTTTGCACAATCCTGGGTGTTCATTGGAAGGACTGATGCTGAAGCTGAAACTCCAATACTTTGGCTACCTCATGCAAAGAGTTGACTCACCGGAAAAGACTCTGATGCTGGGAGGGATTGGGGGCGAGAGGAGAAGGGGACGACAGAGAATGAGATGGCTGGATGGCATCACCAACTCGATGGACATGAGTTTGAGTGAACTTCGGGAGTTGGTGATGGACAGGGAAGCCTGGCGTGCTGCGATTCTTGGGGTCGCAAAGAGTTGGAAAAGACTGAGCGACTGGACTGAACTGAACTGAACTGAACTGAACTGTTAAAAATCAAGGGTCATATTTGGGTAAATCTACTTTTGGACTTTCTACTTTGTTTCATTGATTTATGTATCTTTTCCTTCACTGACACCACATTGTCTAAATACTTTTAACTTTATAAAAGGCCTTAAAATCGTATGGTATAATTTCTCCAACCTTATTCTTTTCCAAAAGTGCCTTAGCTATTCTTATTTATTTAATTCCTGCGTAAGTGTTAGAATCAGCTTTTCTTTGTCTTCAAATATCCTGTTAGAATTTTCTTAATTGAGTTAAATCTGTAGATCAATTTCTTATTCTTTACTATACTGAGTGTTTGAATCCATGAAGACAGTATTTCTTTCAATTTATTTAGGTCATCACCATTTTGAACTTTATCATACACATCCTATATTTGTTTGTTAGATTTATATCTAACTATAGGTATAAATACTTATTTTTTAGAGCTATTGTACATGGCATTTTTAAATCCTGTTTCCAACTGTGCATTGCTAATACATAGAAATAGGATTAATTTTTATGACTTCAATCATTTTGAGTTTATTGAGACTTGAATTGTTTTTGTTGCCTGACATACTATCATGAAGAATATTCCATATGCACTTGAGAAAACTATGTGATCTGCTGTTTTGGTCTTCTGTAGATGTCTTTTAGACATAGTTGGTTCATAGCATCATTCAAATCCTGTTTTTAAACTGATCTTCTGTCTAGTTGTTTTATCTATTCTTTGGAATGGGGTATTGAAGTTTCCCACTGTTATTGTAAAACCATTTCTTCTTTCAATTACATTAGTTTTTGCTTCATATATGTTGTGGTTCTTTTGTTAGAGGCATATGTTTATAATTAGTATATCTTGACATGTTGATCTTTTTGTCAACATGTATTGATAATGCCTTTCTTTGTTCTGTAACAATTATTGTCTTCAAGTCTATGTTGTCTGATATTAGTTTAGCCACCCCAGTTTTCTTTTGGCATTTTTTGCATTGCATAGAACTTATCTCTTGTATTTTCAGTCTACTTGTGTCCATGGATTTCAAGTGAGCTTCTTCTTAGCAACATATATTTAGATCATTTTTAAAAATCTATTTTTCCAATCTCTGTCTTTTTTTGAATGGATTGATTTATTTATTTTTATTTTTGGCTATGCTATGTCTTTGTTGCTGCTGCATTGGGGCTTTCTCCAGTTGTTGCAAGCTGAAGTTACTCCAGCTACTACAGCTGCTTAGTTGCGACACAGTGGTTTCTCTTGTTGAGCACAGACTCTTGATGCAGGCCCCTCAGTAGTTGGGGTTCTCAGGCTTAGTTTCCTGGAGGCATGTGGAATCTTCATGGATCAGGGATAGAACCCATATCCCCTTCATTGGCAGATGGATTCTTAACTACTGGACCACCAGGGAAGTCCACTAATCTCTTCTCTTTCACTGGAGGGTTCAATCCATTTACAGTTCAAGTAATTATTGATAAGAAAATATTTACTTCCGCAATTTTGTTGCTTGTTTTCTGTCTTATTGTCTTTTTATTCTTCAGTTACTCCACTACTGCCTTGTTCTGTGAGTGATTTTTTTTTTCTAGTTTACTGTTCTGATTCCCATCTTGTTTCTTTTTCTGTAAACTTTAAAAGGTGTTTGTTTTTATTTATTTATTTTTGATACCCTTTAGTCTGAGCTGCTATAACAAAATCTCACAGACTATGTGGCTTAAACAACAGCCATTTATTTTTCAGAGACTGAAAAGCACAGTGTCAAGGTGAAGATACTGGCAATGAGTTCCTGATGAGAGTTCTCTTCCTGGCTCGCAGATGGCCGACTTCTAGTTATTTCTTCACATGGTGGGAAAAAGAGAGAGACAGAGAGAGAGGAGGGAAAAGGAGCACACTCTGGTCCCTTCTTCAGTTCAGTTCAGTTCAGTTCAGTCGCTCAGTCATGTCTGACTCTGTGACCCCATGAATCACAGCACACCAGGCCTCCCTGTCCATCACCAACTCCCGGAGTTCACTCAAACTCATGTCCATTGAGTTGGTGATGCCATCCAGCCATCTCATTCTCTGTCGTCCCCTTCTCCTCCCGTCCCCAATCCCGCCCAGCATCAGACTCTTCCAGTGAGTCAACTCGTCACATGAGGGTCCCTTCTTATAAGGATATAAACCTCATCAAGAAGACCTCACCCCCATGACCTAGTCTAATTACTCTCCAAAGATCCCATCTCCAAATGCCAAACACATTGGGAGTTAAGGCTTCAACATATGAATTTTGGGGAGACACAATTCAGTCCATAATAATAGTTACCCTGGGGTTACAGTTAGTATCTTAACTTGTAAGAATTAATTAAAAAAAACAAAACTCATAAGAATCAAGTTTGAATTAGTACCAAGCTACTCTCAATAGTATATAAAAACTCCGATCCTTTACAACTCCATCTCCTCCCTTTATGCTGTTATTTTTACATCTTTATACATCAAGGATCAATTAACCTGCATATATAATTATTGTTTTAATTATCTTACAGTCATGTAGAAAAAAAGAGAAGTTATAAACAAACATGCAGTTCTACTGGTTTTTATATTTATCTGTTTAATATGTAGATACATTTGATGTTGTATTGTTTATTGCTTCATGTGGCTTCAAGTGTCCCTTTATCTTGTAGCCTGGAGGACTCCCTTCAGCATTTCTTATAGTGCAGGTCTACTAGTAATAAGCTCCCTCTATCTGGCAATGTGCTAATTTCTTTTCTTAAAGGATGGTTTTGATAGATATAGAATTATTGGTGAAATTCTTTTCTTTCAGCTCATTAAATATTTCACCCTGGGACTGCAGGTTGCAGGTTCAATTCTTGCAACCATTGAGGGTTCAATTCCTGCAACCATTGTGAGTTCAATTCCTGCAACCGTTGCAGGTTCAATTCCTGGTCTGGGAATTCAGATCCCACACACCACCTGGTATGGCAAAAAAAAAGAAAGGTAACTATGTCACCCCACTGCCTTCTGGCTTCTAGTTTCCACAGAAAAATGGGCTATTAATTGCACACAGTGTTTCCTATATGTGATGAGTCACTTTCTCTTGCTGCTTTCTAGATTGTCTTGGGGATTTGACAATTTGACTATCCCTGGTGGCTCAGACGGTAAAGAATCTGCCTGCACTGCAGGAGACCTGGGTTTGATCCTTCAGTTGGGAAGATCCACTAGAGAACAGAATGGCAACCCACTCCACTATTATTGCTTGGAGAATCCGATGGACAGAGGAGCCTGGCAGGCTACAGTCCATGGGGTCACAAAGAGTTGAACACGACTGGGTGACTAACACTGTGACTTGTTAAACTGGATGTCAATTGATCTACCTGTACTTTTAATCTCCAAAATTTCTATTTTTTTTTTTATTTCTATAATTTCTACTAATATTCTGTATTTGGTGAGACACATTCTCCTGGTTCCTCTAGTTCTTTCTCCATGATTTCCTTTGGTTCTTTGAGCATATTTAAGAGAGTTGATTTAATGTCTTTGTCTATTAAGTCTGAATGCCTATGTGTCCTCATGGACAGTCTATTAATTTCTTTTATCTCCCCTGGAGATGAGCCCTGCTTCCCTGTTTAGTCACATGCTTTGAATTCTTTTGGGTCCTTTAGACGTGGAGATTTTTAATATTAACATGTGGCAACTCTGGAAATGAGATTTTCCTTCTCCCCAGGGTTTGTTTTTGCTGCTACTTGTTGGCTGTTGCTGTTTGCTTGTTTTGTGACTTCCCAGACAATGTTGGTGAAGTTTGTATTATTTGTTATGTGAAGAAATCTGTGTTCCATTAACTTTGGGGTCATCTGTTGTTTTAACAGTGTTTCTTTCAATGTTTGGAAGAAAAAGAAAAGAAAAGAAATACTCTCTTAGCCTTTGCAGATTGGTTCTGTGTTGCAGCACTCCTTCAGTGCTTAGCCAGGCTGCTTACAATGTTGCCTCAGCCTTCACTCAAAGCTTGCTCAGAGCCTGAAGGCCAGTCAGAGATGAAAGCTTGGAGTCTTCTCAGGCCTTTTTTATCTTTAGCATGTACGCAGTATTGACACTTCGTATATCTGATTTCTTGGTATGCACAGGAGCCTTTAAAAATTCCCTTACCCCTAAATACCTCTTTCCCCAATCTGTTTCCTAGGCTTTTCAGTTTGTTTGTTGCTTGTCCCTTTAACTCTTTGAGCTTATTGAAGAGAGTTGATTTAATGTCTATACCTAGTAAGTCTAGATGCCTAGGTGTCCTCATGGAGAGGGTCTATTAATTTCTTTACTTTCCCCTGTGGATGAGACATTAATTGTTAATTGTTGTTTGTTACTATTATCCTTAACCCATGGCTGCTACAGCCAATATTTCTGCCTTGAAATGCACATAGCAAAAGCCTCCTGATTAGCCACCTTATCGCTAGAAATGCTTTGAATCAGGCAAAATAAAGGCAAGCCCTTCAGGGAGCCACTAGACGAGCTAGAACTCAACAGCCAAAATTCCTTAAAAAATTCTTTGAGAAATTCTGCATTGCTCCCTCTGGCCACTAGCATCCTGTACCAGGAATGCGGGTGCAGTCCTCACAACTGGCAGCACACATGGGGTCCCGGGCGTGGTAGGTGGCAGTTTGAATCACCATAGCTGTATTTTCCTGCAAAGCAACAGCTTCTTTCCTTATCAAGCTTCCCCCTGGTTGTAAATTTTGGCTAGACACCAGAGTTCTGCAAAAAAAAAAAAAGTGATTCTGACAGCTTTTACCAGCTCATTAGCTTTTTTTTTTGTAAAGGGACAGTGTTACTGTGGTATTTTCATCTATTCATTTTTTTAAAATCTTTTTTATTTATCTGAGATTGGATTACTTCTGCTTTTCAAGTTCACTTTATTTTTCCTCTGTCATCTACTCCATTCTGCTACTGAACTCATCCACTGAGTTCTTTTTTTCTTAAGGAGACTTGCTTTTTTAGAGAAGTCATAGGTTCACAATAGAATCGAGCAGAAAGTACAAGAGTTTCATGCTTCTCCTACTATCAACACCCCTCCCCCACCCCAGAGTGGTACATTTGTTACAGTCGATGAATCTGTTTTGACACATCATTTTCCACTGAAGTCCATGCTTTACATCAGGGTTGACTCTTGGTGTTGTACATTCTATGGGTTTTGAAAAATATATCATATTATGTGCTCATCATCACAGTACCATACAGAATTGTTTCACTGCCCTAGAAATCCTCTGTGGTTTGTTTACTCACCCCGACCTCCTTTCTAGTCCCTGGCCACCACTGATCTTTTTACTATTTCTGAAGTTTTCGCTTTTCCAAAATGTCATATAGTTGGAATCATACAGATTTTCAGATTTGGCTTCTTTTATTTAGTAATGCACATACAAGAGTGTTCGACATACCCACCCCCCACCCCGCCGTGTCTTTTCATGGCTTGATAAACTCATTTCTTTTTTAGTCAGTTCAGTTCATTTGCTCAGTCGTGCCCTATACCTGCTACTAGTTACTCTTCAGAGTCCTGAAATAACTTCCTCACATACTATTTCATGTTTGAAAGCTGTATTCAGTGGGAGAGTCAGATAGAATATGCTTACTTCATCTTACCTAGAGTGAGAACCCTCACCTATTCCTAAAATTAATTTTTAATTTATTACACATGTTGACTAAATTGACGTGAATTTACATATTGGATTGTTTTCTTGTGAGAAATGGCTGAAGTTACTCTTTATATATCGACACTTTCAAAATAAATTGACCTAATTTAAAATAACTCATTTTCATTCAGTAAAAGAACTGCCTGTGAATTATTACTTTGCTGATATAAATTCATGAATAATTTTACTGATTACAATAATGGATTATTTTTGAGTATTTACTATGCCCTTTACATGGGTTTTCTCATTATTTAATTTTCACAGTTTTATGTGATATGTGTCCTGAGTTGTACAGAATCCCCCAAAAGCTCATGCTCACCCAAGTCCTCAATGTGTGTCCTTATTTGTAACTAGAACTTTTGCAGATATAATTAGTTTAGTCATAATGATATAAAATAACTTATTTATAAAACAGAAATAGACTCACAGATATAGAAAAAAAAATTCTGGTCACCAGAAGGGACAGTGGGACGGGGGCAGACAAATTAGGAGTTGGGGATTAATGTATACAATGCTACTCTGTGTAAAAATAGATAAAAAAACAAGTACTTGCTGTAGAGCACAGGGGACTATATTCAATGTCTTATAATATTCTATGATGGAACATATATGTCCATATATATATGAAACTGAATCACTTTGCTATATACCTAAAGTTAACACAACATTGTAAGTTAACTATAATTTTTAAAATAGTAAAACAAAAAAAAAAGAGAGAGATAAAGTTATAATGGATTAGACTGAACTATAATCCAATGACTGAAGTTGTAAGAAAACAGATACAGACACTTGAGAAAGAATGTCATGTATTGATAGAGGCAGAGATTGGAGTATGGATCTACAAGTCAAAGAATACCACAGATTGTTGGCAAGCCTCCCTCATAGCTCAGTCGGTAAAGAATCTGCCTACAATGCAGAGACTCAGGTGTGGTTCCTGGGTGGGGAAGATCCCCTGGAGAAGGAAATGGCAACCCACTCCAGTATTCTTGCCTGGAGAATCCCATGGACAGAGGAGCCTGGTGGGCTGTAGTCCATGGGGTCGCAAGAGTTGGACACAACTGAGTGACTTTCATTAAGAAGAAGAAAAGGTTTCTATCTAGAGCCTTCAGAGGGAGTACAGGCCTGCTGATATCTTAGTTTTGGACTTTTAGACTCCAGAATTGTCAAAGAATAAATTTCTTTTGTTTTAAGCTACCAAGCTTGTGGTAATCTATAATGGCCACCTACAGAAACTAATGCAGTTTGTGATATTATTATAGGAAGGGTCTTGAGGTCAACACAATTTACTCGTCAAAAACCACTGAATAACAGGAAGAATGTCAGTCTGTCTGAATCCAGAGCTCACGCTTTTGTCTAATGCCCTCTAGTAACCCTAGTGGAACTGTACATTTGACAAATCAGCCACAGAAGGTCTTTTAAGGACAGTGTGCTAATGACTAACATATCTAGAAAAAGTGCCTAAAGAACTATGGACAGAGGTTCGTAACATTGTAGAGGAGGGAGTGATCAAGACCATCCCCAAGAAGAAGAAATGCAAAAAGGCAAAATGTCTGAGGAGGCCTTACAATGAGCTTAGAAAAGAAGAGAAGTGAAAGGCAAAGTAGAAAAGGAAAAATATACTCTCCTACATGCAGAGTTCCAAAGAATAGCAAGGAGAGATAAGAAAGCCTTCATAAGTGATAGAAAGAAATTGAGGAAAACAATAGAATGGGAAAGAATAGAGATCTCTTCAAGAAAATCAGAGATACCAAGGGAACATTTCATGCAAAGATGGGCACAATAAAGGACAGAAATGGTATGGACCTAACAGAAGCAGATGATATTAAGAAGAGGTGGCAAGAATACACAGAAGAACTATACCAAAAACGTCTTAATGACCTGGATAACCACAATGGTGTGATCATTCACCTGAAGCCAGGAATCCTGGAGTGTGAGGTCAGGTGAGCCTTGGGAAACATCACTATGAATAAAGCTAGTGGAGGTGATGGAATTCCAGTTGAGCTATTTCATCCTAAAAGATGATGTTGTGAAAGTGTGCCAGCAAATTTGGAAAACTCAGCAGTGGCCACAGGACTGGAAAATGTCAGTTTTCATTCCAATCCCAAAGAAAGGCAATGCCACAGGATGTTTAAACTACCACACAATTGCACTCATCACACACACTAGCAAAGTAATGCTCGAAATTCTCTAAGCCAGGCTTCAATAGTACATGAACTGAGAACTTCCAGATGTTGAAGCTGGATTTAGAAAAGGCAGAGGAACCAGAGATTGCCAACCAGATGAATTGCCAACATCCACAGGATCACAGAAAAAGCAAGAGAATTAAAAAAAAAAAAATCCTCTTCTGCTTAATGGACTATGCTAAAGCTTTTGACTATGTGGATCACAACAAACTGTGGAAAATTCTTCAAGAGATAGGAATACCAGAGGCAACTTAACTGCCTCCTGAGAAATCTGTATGCGGGTCATGAAGCAACAGTTAGAACCAGACATGGAACAACGGACTGGTTCCAAATTGGGAAAGGAGTATGTCAAGGCTGTATACTGTCACCTTGCTTATTTAACTTTTATTTAGAGTACATCATGTGAAATGCTGGGCTGGATGAAGCACAAGCTGGAATCAAGATTGCCAGGAGAAATATCAATAACCTCAGATATGCGGATAACACCAGCTTTATGGCAGAAAGGGAAGAGGAACTAAAGAGTCTCTTGATGAAAGTGAAAGAGGAGAGTGAAAAAGTTGGCTTAAAACTCAGCATGCAAAAAAACTAAGATCATGGCAAACGGTCCCATCACTTCATGGCAAATAGATGGGGCAAGAATGGAAACAGTAACAGACTTCATTTTCTTGGACTCCAAAATCAATGCAGATGGTGAGTACAGCCATGAAATTAAAAGACTCTTGCTCCTCAGAAGAAAATCTATGACAAATTTAGACTGCATATCAAAAAGCAGAGACATTACTTTGCCAACAAAAGTACATCTAGTCAAAGCTTTGGTTTTTCCAATAGTCATGTATGGATGTGAGAGTTGGACTATAAAGAAAGCTGAGTGCTAAAGAATTAATGTTTTTGAATTGTGGTGTTGGAGAATACTCTTGAGTCCCTTGGACTGCAAGGAGATCAAACCAATCAAAGAGCTGAGAAAAGATGAGAAGTGAAAGGCAAAGTAGAAAAGGAAATATATACCCTCCTACATGCAGAGTTTCAAAGAATAGCAAGGAAAATAAGAAAGCCTTCATAAGTGATCATTGCAAAGAAATAGAGGAAAACAACAGAATGGGAAAGACTAGAGATCTCTTCAAGAAAACTAGAGATACCAAGGTAACATTTCATACAAAAATAGGCTCAATAAAGGACATAAATGGTATAGACCTAATAGAAGCAGAAGATATTAAGAAGAGGTGGCAAGAATACACAAAAGAACTACACAAAAAAGATCTTAATGACCCAGATAACAATGATGGTATGATCACTAACCTAGAACCAGAAACTCTGGAGCACGAGGTCGAGTGAGCCTTAGGAAGCATCATTACAAAAAAAGCTAGTGGAGGTGATGGAATTCCAGTCGAGCTATTTCAAATCCTGAAAGATGATGCTGTGAAAGTGCTACACTCAATATGCCAGAAAATCTGGAAAATTCAGTGGTGGACACAGGACTGGAAAAGTTCAGTTTTCATTCCAATTCCAAAGAAAAGCATTGCCAAAGAAAGTTCTCAATTGCACTCATCTCACATGCTAGCAAAATAATACTCAAAATTCTCCAAGCTAGGCTTCAACAGTACATGAACCAAGAAATTCCAGATGTTGAATCTGAATTTAGAAAATTGTCAACATCAGTTCAATCATCCAAAAAGCAAGAGAATTCCAGAAAAACATCTACTTCTGCCTCATTGACTATGCTAAAGTCTTTGACTGTGTGAATCACAACAAACTGTGGAAAATTCTGAAAGAAATGGGAATAGCAGACCACCTGACCTGCCTCCTGAGAAATATGTATGCAGATCAAGAAGCAACAGTTAGAACCAGACATGGAACAATGGACTGGTTCCAAATTGGGAGAGAAGTATGTCAAGGTTGTATATTGTCACCCTGCTTATTTAACTTATATGCAGAGTACATCATGAGGAACGCTGGGTTGGAAGAAGCAGAAGCTGGAATCAAGATTGCCGGGAGAAATATCAATAACCTTAGATATGCAGATGACACCACCTTTATGGCAAAAAGCAAAGAGGAACTAAAGAGCCTCTTGATGAAAGTGAAAGAGGAGAGTGAAAAAGCTGACTTAAAACAACATTCAGAAAACTAAGATCATGGTATCTGGTCCCATCACTTCAATGGCAAATATATGGGGAAACAATGGAAACAGTGACAAACTTTATTTTCTTGGGTTCAGTACTCAGCTCTAGCGTCTCTTCTCAGGCATAATTATGTGATGAACTTAGTTTCTTTTTATTCCATGAAGAGTCCTCATTTGATTTTGATAATCTGAAATTATTTACATTTAGTAGGAGAGCAATATGGCCTAGCAGTAGAAACAAGGCCAGCTCGCAACTGATAGGTATAGGGCTGGTTTTTGCTCTTTTCTTTTTTCATTCTCTACTTTTGGAGAAGGACTGAAAAAGTCAGGCTGTTGTTGTTGTTCAGTTGCTCAGTCGTGTCTGAGTCTTTGTGACCCCATGAATGGCAGCATGCCAGACTTCAATGGAATATTAATCTTTGACATTCAAAACTTTCCCACTGTCAGAATTCTTCTGGTTAGATTGTTTGGGGAATGTTACCTCTAAGTTGGACAAGGGTTGGTCCCTCCTGATCTTCTGTTGTAGAAAGAATTTTTGAATCATCTGATATTAAAATCCAGAGTTCATCAGGCACTCTATCAATCAGATCTAGTCCCTTAAATCTATTTCTCACTTCCACTGTATAATCATAAGGGATTTGATTGAGGTCATATCTGAATGGTCTAGTGGTTTTCCCTACTTTCTTCAATTTAAGTCTGAATTTCGCAATAAGGAGTTCATGATCTGAGCCACAGTCAGCTCCTGGTCTTGTTTTCGCTAACTGTATACAGCTTCTCCATCTTTGGTTGCAAAGAATAGAATCAATCTGATTTCGGTGTTGACCATCTGGTGATGTCCATGTGTAGAGTCTTCTCTTGTGTTGTTGGAAGAGGGTGTTTGCTATGACCAGTGCGTTCTCTTGACAAAACTCTATTAGCCTTTGCCCTGCTTCATTCCGTGCTCCAAGGCCAAATTTGCCAGTTACTCCAGGTGTTTCTTGACTTCCTACTTTTGCATTCCAGTCCCCTATAATGAAAAGGACATCTTTTTTGGGTGTTAGTTCTAAAAGGTCTTGTAGGTCTTCATAGAACCGATTAACTTCGGCTTCTTCAGCATTACTGGTTGGGGCATAGGCCTGGATTACTGTAATATTGAATGGTTTGCCTTGGAAACGAACAGAAATCATTCTGTCATTTTTAAGATTGCATCCAAGTACTGCATTTCGGACTCTTTTGTTGACCATGAAGGCTACTCCATTTCTTCTAAGGGATTCCTGCCCACAGTAGTAGATATAATGGTCATCCGAGTTAAATTCACCCATTCCAGTCCATTTTAATTCACTGATTCCTAGAATGTCGATGTTCACTCTTGCCATCTCCTGTTTGACCATTTCCAATTTGCCTTGATTCATGGACCTAACATTCCAGGTTCCTATGCAATATTGCTCTTTACAGCACCGGACCTTGCTTCTATCACCAGTCACATCCACAACTGGGTATTGGTTTTGCTTTTGCTTCACCCCTTTCTTCCTTCTATAGTTATTTCTCCACTGAGCTCCAGTAGCATACTGGGCACCTACCGACCTGGGGAATTCCTCATTCAGTATCCTATTATTTTGCCCTTTGTTACTGTTCATGGGGTTCTCAAGGCAAGTATACTGAAGTGGTTTGCCATTCCCTTCTCCAGTGGGCCACATTTGGCTGTGGTCCATGTGATCAGATCGGCTAGTTTCCTGTGATTATGATTTCAGTTTGTCTGCCCTCTGATGCCCCCTAGCAATACCTACCATCATTGTACAGGAGACAGGGACCAAGATCATCCCCATGGAAAAGAAATGCAAAAGAGCGAAATGGCTGTCTGAGGAGGCCTTACAAATAGCTGTGAAAATAAGAGAGGCGAAAAGCAAAGGAGAAAAGGAAAGATTTAAGCATCTGAATGCAGAGTTCCAAAGAATAGCAAGGAGAGATAAGAAAGACTTCCTCAGTGATCAATGCAAAGAAATAGAGGAAAACAATGGAATAGGAAAAACAAGAGACCTCTTCAAGAAAATTAGAGATTCCAAGGGAACATTTCATGCAAAGATGGGCTCGATAAAGGACAGAAATGGTATGGACCTAACAGAAGCAGAAGATATTAAGAAGAGGTGGCAGAATACACAGAAGAACTGTACAAAAAAGATCTTCACGACCAAGATAGTCACGATAACGTGATCACTGACCTAGAGCCAGACATCTTGGAATGTGAAGTCAAGTGGGCCTTAGAAAGCATCACTACGAACAAAGCTAGTGGAGGTGATGGAATTCCAGTTGAGCTATTTCAAATCTTGAAAGATGATGCTGTGAAAGTGCTCCACTCAATATGCCAGCAGATTTGGAAAACTCAGCAGTGGCCACAGGACTGGAAGAGGTCAGTCTTCATTCCAATCCCAAAGAAAGGGAATGCCAAAGAATGCTCAAACTACCGCACAATTGCACTCATCTCACACGCTAGTAAAGTCATGCTCAAAATTCTCCAAGCCAGGCTTCAGCAGTATGTGAACTGTGAACTCCCAGATGTTCAAGCAGGTTTTAGAAAAGGCAGAGGCACCAGAGATCAAATTGCCAACATCCGCTGGATCATGGAGAAAGCAAGAGAGTTTCAGAAAAACATCTCTTTCTGCTTCATTGACTATGCCAAAGCCTTTGACTGTGTTGATCACAATAAACTGTGGAGAATTCTGAAAGAGATGGGAATCCCAGACCACCTGACCTGCCTCTTGAGAAACCTGTATGCAGGTCAGGAAGCAACAGTTAGAACTGGACATGGAACAACAGACTGGTTCCAAATAGGAAAAGGAGTACGTCAAGGCTGTATATTGTCACCTTGCTTATTTAACTTATATGCAGAGTACATCATGAGGAATGCTGGGCTGGAAGAAGCAGAAGCTGGAATCAAGATTGCTGGGAGAAATATCAATAACCTCAGATATGCAGATGACACCACCCTTATGGCAGAAAGTGAAAAGGAACTCAAAAGCCTCTTGATGAAAGTGAAAGAGGAGAGTGAAAAGATTGGCTTGAAGCTCAACGTTCAGAAAACAAAGATCATGGCATCTGGTCCCATCACTTCATGGGAAATAGATGGAAAAACAGTGGAAACAGTGTCAGACTTTATTTTTTTGGGCTCCAAAATCACTGCAGATGCTGATTGCAGCCATGAAATTAAAAGACGCTTACTCCTTGGAAGGAAAGTTATGACCAACCTTGATAGTATATTAAAAAGCAGAGACATTACTTTGCCAACCAAGGTCCGTCTAGTCAAGGCAATGGTTTTTCCCGTGGTCATGTATGGATGTGAGAGTTGGACTGTGAAGAAGGCTGATTGCCGAAGAATCGATGATTTTGAACTGTGGTGTTGGAGAAGACTCTTGAGAGTCCCTTATACTGCAAGGAGATCCAACCAGTCCATTCTAAAGGAGATCAGTCCTGGATGTTCATTGGAGGGACTGATGCTAAAGCTGAAACTGCAATACTTTGGCCACCTCATGCGACGAGCTGACTCACTGGAAAAGACTCTGATGCTGGGAAAGGTTGGGGGCGGGAGGAGAAGGGGACGACAGAGAATGAGATGGCTGGATGGCATCACCGACTCTGTGGACATGAGTTTGAGTGTACTCCGGGAGTTGGTGATGGACAGGGAGGCCTGGCGTGCTGTGATTCATGGGGTCGCGGAGAGTCGGACATGACTGAGCGACTGATCTGATCTGATCTGATATTAAAGTGCTACATAGTTTCATTTAAGACTCTAGATAGGATGCGTTGACCAACTGCGATTCAGGCAATTATCAAAAAATTTTTTATCAGTTTGTTATGGACTATTCATCAAGAGGTCTAGATGACTAAAATGTGCTTAAAAATCTAGTTGGGTCTATTGTAGCATATATGTATTTGCATCATGGTATATTTGTTCTGGCATAAACCCTCTCTCAGTTAGTCAAGAAGAAATCAAAGGATATGTGACTGTCTCTGAATTTAAACCATTTAAATTAAGGGACATGAATTTGAGCAAATTCCAGGAGATAGTGGAGGACAGAGGAGTGAGGCATGCTACAATCCATGGGGTCACAAAGAGTCAGACAAGACTTAGGGATTGAACAACAGCAATGGGCCGCTAGTGGTTCTAGTGGTGGTATCCACTAAGGAATTTTACTTGGGGTGGGGCACAGATTCTATGGACAGTAAAATTTTGCTTATCTCAACAGGAGTGCTTATCTGAACTGGACCCTAAGGGCAGACATATTTTGAGTGAAGTTAACCAATTCCTACCAAGCAGGATACAGTGACTCTGAAGAGAACAAACTGACCATTGCAGTGAGAGTGGTTCCTGTTTCTCAGTAAACTAGGTTTGGTGGGCAGGGTTTAATGATCTCACAAGAAGCATTTGTTTATGTGGATGTGAAGTCCAGTTTTTACAAGGTTGATGGTTGGATTCATAGTATGAGATTCATATTATGAACATGGATTCTCATAATTTCTCTAGTGTGAGAGAAATTTTAGATGAAGTCTGCGTAAGGAAGTCTATCCTGATTATTATTTTTTTTTCAAATGGCTATTGATCTACCAATTAGATTTATAGCAGTGGCTATGGTCTGAGAAAAATGCATGAGAATGTTTTGTCTTTCCTTAAAAGGCACCAAAAGATCACAGGGGTTTAGAAGGAAGATAATGAAACTGTAGGATGCTTTTGTCATTTTCCAGGGAGCGACAATGTATGCTATGAGGCAAGATTAGTAAAAAAAAATCAGACTTAAATAAAAAAGGCATGAGTTCCCTGAAACTGAATCTTGTTTCAAAGATTTGAGCAGAAACTGTCTACTGTGTGTAATCATTAGTTTCAGCTGAGGGTTTTGAGTCAACTGTTGTTTGGGGGGATTATCTACTTCTGGGAGATTTCAAAGAACACTCAGCTTGAGGTCTACCAATGAAATGGAAGTCTGATGATTTAGAGAAACTGGAGTAAGTTTTTTAAGTGAAAAATATGAACCCAAGGATCACTTCCTTAGAGTTTTATTACCGTGTTAATTATTAACGGTACCCAATAAGGACCTGTTTGTTGGAGCCAAGGCGAATCTCCCTTTGTTATCTTTTCCAGAAGACTCAATCTTCAGATTTCAGGTCATTCAGAGATTCCTTCTGTGGTTAATTTGGGAAGGCCACTCATTTCTGTTTAATGATAAGATTAGTAATATCAGCTTGCCGTCAGGCAAAGACAAGGATTAGAATGAAATTCCAGTCTCTGAGAATTCTGACAATTTTCAGTTTTAGAATTCCTTGGCTTTCTCCACATTTTCGTAAAGATGAAGGATAAAGACAATGAGTAAAGAACAAAGTTCTTCAAAGTTCTTTAATCATCTGAGAAGAAAAGTTCAGTCTATCTTAAAAACAAGCAAAGAATGATTAAAACATAGTGATCGGATCAATATTTGCTCTTTTATTTCATGCTAACTGGCAGGATGGCCCAGGTAATTGTTATCTGAAGTGAATTTTCTTATTGAATCTGGGTGCATAACTTGCTTGACAACTGCTAATTTTTGTGTTTAAGTATTAGCTAGTAATAGACAAAAATTAAATTAGGGTTACCAAAAGGTTCATTATTATGTTTATTTGATTACTGAAAGGATTCACAGGGCTCAATTTATACTCACAGGCAACAAATATAACAAAATAAGAGCTGTATGTATTATATATTATAACAATAGCAGCAGGAGACGTATATGCACTGGGGGTTGGATAGGCTGGGGATGTTGGTTTCAGGCTTCCTTACCTCTTCCACCACTGAGCTGCCCAGGATACACTTTGTCTTTAGGTTGTGAACCTTCACTGCCCTGTGTGTCAAGCACCTTGGTGCCATCTTGGTGCCAAAGCCTGTTCCAACTAAGCTGGTTGGTGGCCCAGGCATATTCAAGCAGCATAATCACTCTGAATTGGTAACTCCCAGATCAAGTGCAAGTTATAAGTCCAATTATTATTGCTGAACCCTGCTGATAGGCTGGTATCTCTGTCCCCAAATTACTCAAATCCATGGTTACAGAAACTTTACTAGGTTGGTGCAAAGGTAATTGTAGTTTGGGGCTGTGAATTTTAAATAATTATAACTAGGCTCAAACACATCTTCATTAATCAAAATGAGAACCATTACAATCAACACGTTTTTGCCAATGAGAAATAATCTTGTTTATTCCTGTCAGTTCAGTTCAGTTCAGTCACTCAGTCGTGTCCGACTCTTTGCAACCCCATGAAGCACAGCATGCCAGGCCTCCCTGTCCATCACCAACTCCCAGAGTTCACTCAAACTCATGTCCATCGAGTCGGTGATGCCATCCAGCCATCTCTGTCGTCCCCTTCTCCTCCCGCCCCCAATCCCTCCCAGCATCAGAGTCTTTTCCAGTGAGTCAACTCGTCGCATGAGGTGGCCAAAGTACTGCAGTTTCAGCTTTAGCATCAGTCCCTCCAATGAACACCCAGGACTGATCTCCTTTAGAATGGACTGGTTGGATCTCCTTGCAGTCCAAGGGACTCTCAAGAGTCTTCTCCAGCACCACAGTTCAAAAGCATCAATTCTTCGGCACTCAGCTTTCTTCACAGTCCAACTCTCACATCCATAAATGACCACTGGAAAAACCATAGCCTTCACTAGATGGACCTTTGTTGGCAAAGTAATGTCTCTGCTTTTTATATGTTATCTACGTTGGTCATAACTTTCCTTCCAAGGAGTAAGCATCTTTTAATTTCATGGCTGCAATCAGCATCCGCAGTGATTTTTGGAACCCAAAAAAACAAAGTTTGACACTGTTTCCCCATCTATTTCCCATGAAGTGATGGGACCAGATGCCATGATCTTTGTTTTCTGAATGTTGAGCTTCAAGCCAACCTTTTCACTCTCCTCTTTCACTTTCATCAAGAGGCTTTTGAGTTCCTCTTCACTTTCTGCCACAAGAGTGGTGTCATTTATTCCTGTAGCATAAGAAAATCTATGCTTTGGGATTTGATGAACTCTTTGAAAGCATTTTTTTGCCTCCTGTAGGTTGTGGAAGTATTTTCCCTTCAAAAAATTGTCAAGATTCTTGAAGAAGTGGTAGTCAGTTGGTGAGAGGTCAGGTGAATATGGCGAATGAGGCAAAACTTTGTAGCCCAATTTGTTCAACCTTGAAGTATTGGTTGTGCAACAAGCAGTCATCAGGTGTTGTGAAGAACTGGGCCCTTTTCTGTTGACCAATGCTGGCTGCTGGTCTTGTAGTTTTCGGTGCAGCTCATCAATTTGCTTAGCATACGTCTCATACATAATGGTTTCGCCAGGATTCAGAAAGCTGTAGTGGATCACACGGGCAGCAGACCACCAAACAGTGACCATGACCTTTTTTTGGGTGCAAGCTTGGCTTTGGGAAATGGTTTGGAGCTTCTTCTCAGTCCAACCACTGAACTGGTCATCGCTGATTGTTGTATAAATCTACTTTTCATCACACTTCACAATCTGATCAAGAAATGGTTCATTGTTGCATAGAATAAGAGAAGATGACACTTCAAAATGATGATTTTTTTCATTTTTGGTCAGATCATGAGGCAGCCACTTATCGAGCTCTCTCACCTTTCCAGTTTGCTTCCAATGCTGAATGATCATATAATGGTCAATGATGAGTTCTTTGGCAGCCTCTTGTGTGGTTCTATGAGGATTAAGCTTCAGTAATTGCTCTAAGTTGGTCCTTGTGAACTTTTGACAGCCCACCTCGAGCTTCTCACCTTTAAGGCTCTCGTCTCCTTTGCAAAATTTCTTGCAACAACACTGCACTGTACACTCATTATCAGTTCCTGGGCCAAATGCACTGTTGATGTTGCCAGTTGACTCTGCTCTGCTGCTTTATGACCTGTTTTGAACTCGAATAAGAAAATCGCTTGAATCTGCTTTTTGTCTAACATCATTTCCCTAGTCTAAAATAAATATAAAATAAATAGCAAGTAATAATTCATTATAAAAACAAAAAGTGATAGACCTGCATTAAAATGATGTGTAAAACAGCCATATTTATTTAAGAATTATTCCAATACCAAATGGCAAAGTTGAACACTGCAAAACCACAATTATTTTTGCACCAATCTAATACGTCATACGTCTCTTAGTGTTGCCAAGAGTTACTATCACACTCCAAGCAGTTCTGGAAATAAGCATTTGGCTAATTCATATCAGCTGGGATTAGTCCAAAGGGACTATTCAAAGGTCCAGATAAGGCACAGGTAATTTCTTTACACAGGTCAAACAATCAAGGGGTTTTTCTTGGGAATTCCTTGGTGATCCAGAGTAAGACTCTGTCATTTTACTGTTGAGAGCCCAGGTTCAATCCTTGGTCTGGGAATTAAGATCCCACAAGCTGTGGTGCCTGGTCAAAAACCAAAACAAAACATAACAACCAAGGGATTTTTTCTTGCTTCAGTGCAGAAGGGGATTATTGGGTTCCAGATGCTACAGCTATGGATAGTTTGATATGTGAAGAAGAATCAATGATGACAATAACTTGTCTCTGGGCCTTTAATTTATCCCATAAACATATTATAATTATTTCCAACTGACAAGTCATTTAAGTCTAAAATCCAGGAAATCAATCTTTTAATACAGAATTACTAAAAAGCAAAGATATCACTTTGCCAACAAAGCTCCATATAGTGAAAGCTATGGTTTTTCCAGTCGTCATGTATGGATGTGAGAGTTGGACCATAAAGAAAGCTGAGAGCTGAAGAATTGATGCTTTTGAACTATGGTGCTGGAGAAGACTTTTGAGAGTTCCCTGGACAGCAAGGAAATCAACCCAGTCAATCCTGAAGGAAATCTACCCTGAATATTCATTGGAAGGACTGATGCTGAAGCTGAAGCTCCAATACTTTGGCTACCTGATGCAAAGAGCTGACTCACTGGAAAAGATCCTGATGCTGGGGAAGACTGAAGACAAAAGGAGAAGGGGGCATCAGAGGAGAAAGCATTAGATACCATCACCAACTCAATGGACATGAATCTGAGCAAACTCCGAGAGACAGTGAAGGACAAGGAAGCCTGACGTGTTGTAGTTCATGGGGTCGCAAGGAGTTGGACATAACTTAGAGACTGAACAACAACTTTACCAGCCCTCTATTTAATAATATGGATGTTTCTTTTAACCTGAAAAGTATGCAATTATTGATATGTACTTATATTAATACATTTTATTTATACATAATTAACCTGGGAATGCAAATTTTCATTTTGATTTATTAGGTTCCCTCCCACCCTCCACTTTTTAAGTTTTGTAAACAAAAGAGTTTGTACAGTTGTAACTTAATGAAAATTTGGAGAATACCCCAGCAAACCTTATTATTTTAACCTATTTTTTAAATTAAATTTTGTGGTACTCAGTGGTCTTTTCAGGAAACTCAATGACAGGTTAGTCATCAAAAGACATTTTCATTGAAAAAAATGTCCCAGCTTGGTACATCTGAAAGGACTCATGAGACCCCACAGAGTCAAGTTACGTAATGCTTTGATTTAGAGGTGAAGGACAGAGCACAGCAAGCAGTGCAGCAGGAATGACAGGTCAGAGAAGTGGCCTCCCAAACTCAAGCTCCCCAGGGTAAATGTTCACACACATAGCATGCCTGGTGTCCTGGCAGAACCACCAACATCTGAAGGGTATCTTAGCCTCGACTGGAGCTCAAGCCCGAAGTTCCAGAATGGATGTTTATGACTCTGGCCAGCTAACTTAGCTGATTAGGCTAGTGGCACATCATCAGTAAAGAGACTGATCTTGGGAATAGAGCTGATTTCTAAGGGAGTTTCTTTCTTTAACTCACAGACCATAAAATTGACCCCTTTTTTGGCCAAGAGTCAAAAATGTCATCCAGGACTTCCCTGGGTGGTCCAGTGGTAAAGAATCCTCCTTGCAACGCAGGGGACACGGGCTGCATCCCTGGGTCGGGCGGGGCAACTAAGTATATATGCCACACTACTGAAGCCTGTGCACCCTAGAGCCCCTGCTCTGCAACAAGAGAATTCAAGGCAAGGAGCAGCCTGCACACTGCAGCTAGAGAGTATCCCCTGCTCCCTGCAACACAGAAAAGCCTGCATGCAGCCAGGAAGACCCAGTACAGCCCAAAAAACAAAAAATGTCATCCAGGAGATCGAGATAAAAATAGTTTTTCCATTCCATCTGTAAATCGATTGTATTGTCCATATAGTTTTATTTTTCTGAATTTGGGACCCACATTTGAGAAAGGCAAATCAAGAATGCCTAGAGGATAAAAGTTCTAAGCATAAGACATAAGTTTCTAGAAGCAAGCACAAGTTATAGGAAATGTTTTATATTCAGTTCAGTTCAGTCGCTCAGTCGTGTCCAACTCTTTGCGACCCCATGAATCACAGCACGCCAGGCCTCCCTGTCCATCACCAACTCCCGGAGTTCACTCAAACTCATGTCCACTGAGTCGGTGATGCCATCCAGCCATCTCATTCTCTGTCATCCCTGTCTCCTCCTGCCCCCAATCCCTCCCAGCATCAGAGTCTTTTCCAGTGAGTCAACTCTTCACATGAGGCGGCCAAAATATTGGAGTTTCAGCTTTAGCATCAGTCCTTCCAATGAACACCCAGAACTGATTTGTCCAGTCATTGTTTTTAAAGCAAATCACAACCAGAAGCAACCATTAGTGGAAACTGTAACCTCTTTTAAGCAATAAGAAACTTTTTGAAACAATGGTTTCAGGGTTTCCCTGGTAGCTCAGTGGTAAAGAATCCTCCTGCCAATGCAGGAGACACAGGTTCATTCTCTGGTCCCGGAAGATCCCACATACTGGTGAGCAACTAAGCCCTAACACCAAAGCTATTGAACCTGTACTCTGCAACAAGAGTTGGCACTGCAATGAAAAGCCCCTGCTCACCGCAATTGGAAAAAAAGCCCACACAGGAACAAAGACCCAAAACAGCCAAAAATAAGTAAGTAAATAGTATTTTAAGAAATGGTTTAAGAACATGCCAGAATTAATGAGGGCTAACAGAATACTATGACAATAAAAAGACATTTTTAATAGAAAAAAAAAGTTCCTTTTTACTATGGCACAAAATAATGAGTCATTTTACAGAAAGACAACCCACATTGTAATTCTTTGGATCAATATTCATGTAATAATTTGTAATAAAATAACTGATTTATTAACATGTAAGTATATGTAAGTATTAGGACACATAAAGATGTATAAATATGCCAATAGATGATAAATGTAAAGGTTTTAATTTTAGTCTTAATATATAATTATAAGCATATTAAATGAAAATTGGGTTCATAACCTTAATCTTGTGCAAAAATTTCTTTGATGAATAAACTAATTATATTTATTACCCTGTCTTACTATTTGTGCTTTTCTATATTTACTGCTAAGCCTGTAAAGATTACCTCTACATAAAAGGCTGTGCGTGTGTGCATGCTCAGTCGTGTCTGACTCTTTGCGACCCCAGGGACTGTAGCTTACCAGGCTTCTCTGTCCATGGGATAATCTAGGCAAGAATACTCAAGTGGGTTGCCATTTCCCACTCCAGGGGATCTTCCCGACCCAGGGATCGAACCCACGCCTCCTGCATCGCCTGCATTGGCAGGCAGATTCTTTACCACTGAGCCCCATGGGAAGCCATAGCACACATCAAAGCCTAGGAAACCAGAATAAAAACTTGTCAATATTATGTGACTGATCAGTTTTGGTGGGCACCTATTATTTGCCTAGGGCACTTACCATCTTTGGGAGGCAATCTTCCCTCCCTCTTTTTGAAGTTTGTTGCTTTAATTAGTCTAGTCATGTGGTTATTATAGAGGCTGCTAATTACAGTATTTTTCCCATTTTCCTGGCCAGTGTCAATTGGTCCAGAGTGTAGGCACATAAAAGTAGCTGCAATCAGGATCACTGCCACAAAGAGGAAGATGATCTGAGAGAATGTAACTGACAAGCAAAGAAAAGCAGTGAGAAGTAATGGAGGATGTCCCGCTTGTGTTTGTACTCCATGATTCAGGCATTTCTGAGGTCCATCCAGTCCTTCTTGCTGCTACATGAACTAGAAGGAAGTCTGTAAGATGACTTACAAGGAGAGAGCTGTGAAATAAAGGAAATGTACTTGGCAAAAAAAAATCAGGGTTTTTTTTTTTAAGTAGACAATATAAACATAAACAAGGGTTGAAAGATTCAGAAAATATTTTTGCATTATATAGGATATAACCCATTACGTATGATGTTTGTTGTTGTTTAGTTGTCCATTCATGTCCGACTCTTTGCAACCCCATGGAGTACAGCCCTCCAGGCTCCCCTGTCCATGGATTTCCCAGGCAAGAATACTGGAGTGGGTTGCCATTTCCTTCTCTAGGGGATCTTCACAACCCAGGGATCGAACCAGCATCTCCTGCATTGGCAGGGGGATTCTTTACCACTGAGTCACCAGTGAGGTCTTTGTATAATGTTACCCCTATGCAAAATTTTCTTCCTGGTTTATTCCCAGGTATTTAAAGCAAGGGCAAAAAGGAATTCTACATGATTATAACAGTAATGTTTATGCAGCTGCATTCTGATAATGCAGTGTGACAATTTCCCTGGGCATTGTTAAGAAAAGTTACATAGAACTTGGAAATCATATGGGAATACTGTTTAAAAGGAGCTTCTTAGGTGGTGCTGGTGGCAAAGAACCCGCCTGCCAATGCAGGAGATGCAAGAGACAAGGGTTCGATCCATGAGTCAGGAAGATCCCCAGGAGGAGGGCATGGAAACCCACTCCAGTATTCTTGCCTGGAGAATCCCATGGACAGAGGAGCCTGGTGGGCTACAGTCCATAAGACTGCGCAGTCAGGCATGACTGAAGCAACTTAGCACATGTGCATTGTTTAAAAATTTCCTCCAAGGGTTATTTAATTTTCTAGGACTCTTTACTACTTGATAAAAAAGTCTAAGGATTGAATTTATATGTTAACTTGTAGATTTCTGTTAGAAAAAATAACTCCCCAAATTACAGTTGTATTGCTCTGTGGGACATTAACCAGTTTTGTGTCTAAACTAGCAATTTTTTCCTTAATTTTTAAAAATGTTTCTCCTGATGGATTACTTAAACCTTTGTTTTTAAAATCTTTGTGGAACCAGGTGTACCATTTTATTTGTTCCCTTCTTAATAGGTGAAGAAATCTTTGATATTATACTTCATATTATACTTATATATTATATACATAATATATATTATACAATATATAATATATATTATTATAGTTCATATTATACTTGTATGAGTCATATTTTCAACATTTTGAAAATTACAGTTTGACAGGATATTTGTGGAGAATAGTCCTGTCCTTAAATTTGTTGCCCAAGTTTAGGGGTAAAAGTAAATTTGTTTTAAGTGATACACTCAACAAGTGGTCACTCATTATGTAACACAGGGCTCTGAAAATTAGAAGGGCTTTTTTAGCCACTTTACTCAAGATTTTATGGGAGACTTCTAGAAAGAGCAAGAGTATGACGGTAATGTAGCATTTGAGTCTCTCCAAATATAGAAGAAAAATTCCCCATTTTCAAAATCTAGAGACAATGATAATAAAACTCTGCGTGTGTGTCATCTATTTAGGACTTTAATTAGGACTGATGTTCCTAAGGAACAGTTTCTCAAAAAAAAAAAAAAATGAACATAGTAAATAACTTGAAACAATGAATATTCTTTTTAGAAAATGATACAAATAAACTTATTTACAAAACAGAAACAGCCTCACAGACTTAGAGAATGAATTTATGCTTACAGGGTTGCGGGGGGAGGTAGGCAAGAGGGATAGTTAGGGAGTTTGGGATGGACATGTACACACTGTGATATTTAAAATAGGTAACCGACAAGGACCTGCTGTATAGCACAGGGAACTCTGCTCAATATTGTGTAACAACCTAAACTGGAAAAGAATTTGAAAAATAACAGATAATGTATGTGTATAACTGAATCACTTCGCTCTACATCTGAAACTAACACAGTATTGTTAATCAACTATATTCCAATATATTATAAAATAAAGTTTAAAAAATATTGAATATTCAGATTAACAGAAATTAAAATGACCCTTAAACATGTTAAAAGTAGTTCAACTTCTCTCATAATAATAGAAATGCAAATTAAAATTAAATGGATATTATTTTTCCCATGTCAGATAGGAAAATATCTGCCCCATTGAGAGGCTGTGTAGAAGCAGGCACTGTCACACTTTGATGAAGGGTATACAAGAGGTGATGGGACCAGATGCCATGATCTTTGTTTTCTGAATGTTGAGCTTCAAGCCAACCTTTTCACTCTCCTCTTTCACTTTCCTCAAGAGGCTTTTTAGTTCCTCTTCACTTTCTGCCATAGGGTGGTGTCATCTGCATATCTGAGGTTATTGATATTTCTCCCGGCAATCTTGATTCCAGCTTGTGCTTCTTCCAGCCCAGCGTTCCTCATGATGTACTCTGCATATGAGTTAAATAAACAGGGTGACAATATACAACCTTGACGTACTCCTTTTCCTATTTGGAACCAGTCTGTTGTTCCATGTCCAGTTCTAACTGTTGCTTCCTGACCTGCATACAGGTTTCTCAAGAGGCAGGTCAGGTGGTCTGATATTCCCATCTCTTTCAGAATTTTCCACAGTTTACTGTGATCCAACCAGTTCATTCTAAAGGAGATCAATCCTGGGTGTTCATTGGAGGGACTAATGCTAAAGCTGAAACTCCAATACTTTGGCCACCTCATGTGACGAGTTGACTCACTGGAAAATACTCTGATGCTGGGAAAGATTGGGGGCAGGAGAAGGGGACGACAGAGAGTGAGATAGCTGGATGACATCACCGACTCTGTGGACATGAGTTTGAGTAAACTCCGGGAGTTGGTGATGGACAGGGAGGCCTGGCGTGCTGTGCTTCATGGGGTTGCACAGAGTCGGACATGACTGAGCGACTGAACTGAACTGATACAAGAGGTACACCCCTATGTACCTCTAGGGAGGGAAATTTGGCAATGTCCAGAAAAATCACATGCATATATACTCATCAATCTAGCAATGACTGTCCTGGGAATATAGCAATAGATACAATGGCAAAGACATAAAATTATGTGTGTGTAAGTATTCACTCGGAGAAGGCAATGGCAAGCCACTCCAGTACTCTTGCCTAGAAAATTCCATGCATGGAGGAGTCTGGTAGGCTGCAGTCCATGGGGTCGCTAAGGGTCGGACACGACTGAGCGACTTCACTTTCACTTTTCACTTTCACATATTGGAGAAGGAAATGGCAACCCACTCCAGTGTTCTTGCCTGGAGAATCCCAGGGATGGGGGAGCCTGGTGGGCTTCCGTCTATGGGGTCACACAGAGTCGGACACGACTGAAGTGACTTAGCAGCAGCAGCAGCAAGTATTCACTGCATAAATTATTCATATTCGCAAAGCACTAGAAAACAATCAAAAGACCTGTGTGACAAGGACTATTTTGCTGGCTCCATGGCTGAGTCTTCAGTTGTATATTCCAACTTTATTTAGCTAGATGACTTGTATGAACATAAATCTATTGACATACTTTCTTTCCAAATAAATATGCGCTTTGGTCAGAGGCACTGCTGTTTGGTAAATAATTGCAATATATGAAGATTCTGTAAATATTTCTATTCTGGAAGAAGTGCTGTGAGCAAGGAATGCATGTCTCAGCCAAAGTGTCAAGTTTCAATGAGGACACTGTCCCCTCTTTGGTAGAAGGGATCTGGTGTAGTCAATCCTTCACCAATAAAACCAACACAGTCCTCCAGAGAATAGAGAAATTTCTGCCTTTGTCTTCTTGGGTACTAAGAAATAACAGCTCATTCTCTAGGCATCTATACAACTAGCTAGACATCCCTCATGAGACTATTCCTCCTTTCACACAAAGTGGGCAACTAGATATATTTGCAACATTCCACCCACTGGGAGGATTTTCTTTCACCTATATCTTCAGGGCTACTCGAGTAAGACCATCCTGTGAGCAGGCATCTTAACAAGGGTGCATTTTACTGTACTTAAATTACGCTTCAATAAAATTGATTAAAATATATCAGTTGTAACCTCTTCTAAGAGGTTTAATTTTAACTCCATTTACCACTCTTGTGATTTTATGTCATTGTTATCATGTATTTAGAAGACTCTTGAGAGGCCCTTGAACTGCAAGGATATCAAACCAGTCAATCCTAAAGGAAATCAACCCTAAACACTCATTGGAAGGACCATTGCTGAAGCTGACACTCCAATACTTTAGCCACCTGATGTGAACAGCCTGCCTCTTGAAATGATGGCATTTACCTTTTCTTTGGCTTTATATGGGGCTTCCCTTGTGGCTCAGCTGGTAAAGAATTTGCCTGCAATGAGGGAGACCTGGGTTTGATCCCTCAGTTGGGAAGATCCTCTGGAGAAGGGAAAGGCTACCCACTCCAGTATTCTGGCCTGGAGAATTCCATGGACTGTAGAGTCTGTGCGGTCGCGAAGAGTCAGACACTACTGAGTGACTTTCACTTGGCTTTATATGATGTTTATTAAGTAAATGTGACATTGATTTGGGGTAAATGTGAACCTATTCCAGGATTTTGGGGCCAAGGGTCAGGTAGCTGAATAAATATAATTGTGAACACTTTTTAAAATAAATTCTGCTGAATAATGCAATGTTTAGAAGAAGGAAATGTATTGTTGAACATGATCTGTAATAATTCACTTATGTCTATGTCTTTCTTAGAAACGAACTCTTAGGGGTGAGTTACATGGTCTATAAAGTTTTGTATCCTCATTGAGTGGCATACTTCCTACTATATAAAAGAGGCTGAAAAAAAGATTTATTTGAATACAGTTTACATAGTGGTCTAGCCTTTGAATAATGAAGCCTAGAACTTCAGAGTTGGAATAAACTTAGAAAATATGCTACAATATTAACAGAATAACATAGTATTAATGTCCTAATTGTTATTCTTAAAATTTTTGGCCTCCTGAATGGGTACAATTGGTTGCCTAGATGCAGTCAGTGCCTTTTGATTTTGAAAGAGTTGTTGCTCAGTCATATCCAACTCTTTGCAACACCATAGTCTGCAGCACACCAGACTCCCCTGTCCTTAACTATCTCCAGGAATTCGCTCAAATTCATGTCCACTGAGTCTGTGATGCCATCCAAACATCTCATCCTCTGTCGTTCCCTTCTCCTCCCGCCTTCAATCTTTCCCACCATCAGGGTTTTTCCAAATGAGTCAGTTTTTTGCATCAGGTAGCCAAAGTATTGGACTTTCAGCTTCAGCATCAGTCTTTCCAATGAATATTCAGGACTGATTTCCTTTAGGATTGACTGGTTTGATCTCCTTGCAGTCCAAGGGACTCAAGAGTCTTTTCCAACACCACAGTTCAAAAGCATCAATTCTTTAGCACTCAGCTTTCTTTATAGTCCAACTCTCACATCCATACATGACTACCAGAAAAAAACATAGCTTTGACTAAATGGACCTTTGTCAACAAAGTAATGTCTCTAATTTTTAATGTGCTGTTTTAATTTGTCATAGATTTTCTTCTGAGGAGCAAGAATCTTTTAATTTCATGGCTGTAGTCACCATATGCCTTGGTGTCCAAGAAAATGAAGTCTGTCACTGTTTCCATTCTTTCCCCATCTATTGGCCATGAAGTGATGGGACTGGATCCCATGATCTTAGTTTTTTTGAATGTTGAGTTTTAAGCCAACTTTTTCACTCTCCTCTTTCATTTTCATCAAGAGGCTCTTTAGTTCCTCTTCCCTTTCTGCCATAAGGCTGGTGTTATCTGAATATCTGAGGTTATTGATATTTCTCCTGGCAATCTTGATTCCAGCTTGTGTTTCATCCAGCCCAGCATTTCACATGATGTACTCTAAATATAAAGAGATGGGAATCCCAGACCACCTGACCTGCCTCTTGAGAAACCTGTATGCAGGTCAGGAAGCAACAGTTAGAACTGGACATGGAACAACAGACTGGTTCCAAATAGGAAAAGGTGTACGTCAAGGTTGTATATTGTCACCTTGCTTATTTAACTTATATGCAGAATACATCATGAGGAACGCTGGGCTGAAAGAAGCACAAGCTGGAATCAAGATTGCCGGGAGAAATATCAATAACCTCAGATATGCAGATGACACTACCCTTATGGCAGAAAGTGAAGAGGAACTAAAAAGCCTCTTGATGAAAGTGAAAGAGGAGAGTGAAAAGGTTGGCTTGAAGCTCAACATTCAGAAAACAAAGATCATGGCATCTGGTCCCATCACTTCATGGGAAATAGATGGAAAAACAGTGGAAACAGTGTCAGACTTTATTTTTTTGGGCTCCAAAATCACTGCAGATGCTGATTGCAGCCATGAAATTAAAAGACGCTTGCTCCTTGGAAGGAAAGTTATGACCAACCTTGATAGTATATTAAAAAGCAGAGACATTACTTTGCCAACAAAGGTCCGTCTAGTCAAGGCTATGGTTTTTCCCGTGGTCATGTATAGATGTGAGAGTTGGAATGTGAAGAAGGCTGAGCGCCGAAGAATCGATGTTTTTGAACTGTGGTGTTGGAGAAGACTCTTGAGAGTCCCTTATACTGCAAGGAGATCCAACCAGTCCATTCTAAAGGAGATCAATCCTGGATGTTCATTGGAGGGACTGATGCTGAAGCTGAAACTGCAATACTTTGGCCACCTCATGCGACGAGTTGACTCACTGGAAAAGACTCTGATGCTGGGAAAGGTTGGGGGTGGGAGGAGAAGGGGACGACAGAGAATGAGATGGCTGGATGGCATCACCGACTCTGTGGACATGAGTTTGGGTGTACTCCGGGAGTTGGTGATGGACAGGGAGGCCTGGCGTGCTGTGATTCATGGGGTCGCGGAGAGTCGGACACGACTGAGCGACTGAACTGAACTGAACTGACTCTAAATATAAGTTAAATAAGCAAAGTGACAGTATACAGCCTTGACATACTCCTTTCCCAATTTGGAACCAGTCCATTGTTCCATGTCTGGTTCTAACTGTTGCTTCATGACCCGCATACAGATTTCTTAGGAAGCAGTTAAGGTGCCTCTGGTATTCCCATCTCTTGAAGAATTTTCCACAGTTTGTTGTGATCCACATAGTCAAAAGTTTTAGCGTAGTTCATTAAGCAGAAGTGGATTTTTTTTTTAAATCTCTTGCTTTTTCTGTGATCCTGTGGATGTTGGCAATTCATCTGGTTGGCAATCTCTGGTTCCTCTGCCTTTTCTAAATCCAGCTTCAACATCTGGAAGTTCTCAGTTCATGTACTATTGAAGCCTGGCTTAGAGAATTTCGAGCGTTACTTTGCTAGTGTGTGTGAGGAGTGCAATTGTGTGGTAGTTTAAACATCCTGTGGCATTGCCTTTCTTTGGGATTAGAATGAAAACACATTTTCCAGTCCTGTGGCCACTGCTGAGTTTTCCAAATTTGCTGGCGTATTGAGTGCAGCACTTTCACAGCATCATCTTTCAGGATAAAATAGCTCAGCTGGAATTCCATCACCTCCACTAGCTTTATTCATAGTGATGTTTCCCAAGGCTCACCTGACCTCACACTCCAGGATTCCTGGCTTCAGGTGAATGATCATACCATTGTGGTTATCTGGGTCATTAAGACCTTTTTTGTACAGTTCTTCTGTGTATTCTTGCCACCTCTTCTTGACATCTGCTTCTGTTAGGTTTGTAACATTTTTGTCCTTTATTGAGCCCATCTTTGCATGAAATGGTCCCTTGGTATCTCTGATTTTCTTGAAGAGATCTCTAGTCTTTCCCATTCTATTGTTTTCCTCTATTTCTTTGTATTAATCAGTTAAGAAGGCTTTCTTATCTCTCCTTGCTATTCTTATCTCTCCTTGCTATTCTTTGGAACTCTGCATCCAGATTGATATATCTTTCCTGTTCTCCTTTGTCATTCACTCCCTTTTCTCAGCTATTTGTAAGGCCTCCTCAGATAACCATTTTGCCTTTTTGCATTTCTTTTTCTTGGGGATGGTTTTGATCAATGCCTCCTGTACAATGTTACGAACCTCTGTCCACAGTTCCTCAGGTACTCTGTCTATCAGATCTAACCCCTTGCATCTATTTGTCACTTCCACTGTATAATCGTAAGGGATTTGATTTAGGTCACATCTGAATGGTCTAGTGGCTTTCTCTACTTTCTTCAATTTAGGTCTAAAGTTGGCAATAAGACATTCATGATCTTGGCCACAGTCAGCTACTGGTCTTGTTTTTGCTGACTGTATAAATAATTTTTTTTTTAAGGACACACCTCGAAGGGCTCCACAGGGAGGTCAAGGCAAGATGCAGGCCAAGAGGGCAGGGCAGGACCTGGGGCACATGTTCTTATTAGGGTCTATGGATGGAAAGCTTTGGGGTTCCCAGGCTGAGGCCAGATTGGTCAATTCAGACACAGACGAGCAAGGTTTTGGTAAGCTTCACAAGGATCTTATGTAATGGGCACCCAATGGGAAGGTGTTGGGAGGCAGGGAAAAGTGTTTAGCACAGGTAGTTGGGGAAGTCATATCAAGAATTTAATTTGCTTGTGATTCTGCAGGCTGTTATCTATGGCATACACTCACAGGAAGGGCTGGTGCCAGGTCAAAGCCTGTGCAGCAGCTCGGCCACACGTAATGGATGCATCAACATCACGGACTCCTTTAGACTCAACACCTTCTCTCTGCTTTCATTACCTATCTGCTTTCCATCCTTTCCACTTTTCCCTTTAAAGCCTTACATGTTAATATAGGTGTTTTAAACTCTTGGTTTGATCATTACAACATCTCTCTCAAGTTGGAGCCTGGTTCCCTTCAAAATGCATCGTTCTCTCTTTAGCATGCTTTGGAATGATCTGTTGAAAACTAGACACAACGTGCTGGGCTAAAGGTATGGGAGTAAACAGGCTTTTAATGTGAGGTTTTAGGTTTACCTGGCTGGGGGTTAGGCTGTATGTGCTATTCATTGTCCCTGTAGTTGCCAGATGCTAAAATTTCCTCAGTGTCCTTTGCTTCACCTACAGTCTTTCGGGTTCCCTAGATACATCTTCTTAAATAAGGCCTGAAGCTTGAAGCTGTAATTTGTTATTTGTAGTTCGTTACAAGAGCCTTACTGATGTGGAGGTAAGGTACTGGGGAAGAAAAGTTTCCTTTTTTCCCCAAAGATTTATTTATTACTTTCTTTATTTTTGGCTGTGCTGGATCTTCACTGCTGTGTGCCGGCTTTCGTAGTTGCAGTGAGCTCTGGCTACTCACTCTCTTGTTGTGGAGCACAGGCTCTAGGCACGTGGGATTCAGTAGCTGCACTGTGTGGGCTCAGTAAACGCTGCTTACCAGCTCTAGAGTGCTGGCTTGGTAGCTGTGGTGCACGAGCTTAGTTGTCCCACAGCAGGTGGGATCTTCCCAGACCAGGGATCGAACTTGCGTCCCCTACACTGGCAGATGTTTTTTTTTTTTCTTTAACCACTGAGCCACCAGGGAAGCCCAAGAGAAGCTTTCTGTAGTGCTATTACTAGGTCTCCATGTTTTAGAGAGCCTGTGCCCTTGGGATGTGACCTTCACAAGTACATCTCAGTCTCCCTTTCTCCTTGGGTAAGATATGAAAGCTAGAGGGGGCTGGAGTCCCTTTTCCCAGGTCAATTAGGCTCTGATAAAACAGTATCTTTTTTTTTTTGAGGTCAGGCCTTGTTGAGAAAAACAGACTGCTTTCTCCCTCACCTTGTCAGAAGCATGAGAGAATTTTTCTCTTATCTTCACTGTAAGAATTTGATTGAGCCTGCTGCTAAGTCACTTCTATCGTGTCCGACTCTGTGCGACCCCATAGACGGCATCCCACCAGGCTCCTCCATCCCTGGGATTCTCCAGGCAAGAACACTGGAGTGGGTTGCCATTTCCTTCTCCAATGTGTCAAAGTGAAAAGTGAAAGTGAAGTCGCTCAGTCATGTCTGACTCATAGCGACCCCATGGACTGCAGCCTACCAGCCTCCTCCATCCATGGGATTTTCTAGGCAAGAGTACTGGAGTGGCTTGCCATTGCCTTCTCCGTTGGTTGAGCCTCTGGAAGTAAAACTCATAAAAATGTGGGGATTCACCAAAGATTCCTCTCCTGCTCTGAGTTTTTAATTCTTAAACTTGTCCACATCGAGCCTCCAGAAATTCACACAGTGTAGGGTTTCCTACCCCAGGACAGTTTTCTGTAAAAGATTTTTACTTTAATAATTTGTGGTTGTTTGTATTTGCCTCTCTCTCCAATTTGAAGGACATCAGTTTGCCCTGCTACCTCAGTTCTTTGATAGATCTAAGAAGAGTTGTTGAATTTCAGTTTGTTAAGCTTTTCTTTTTTTAAAATCCTTTTTTAAAAAGGTTGTGCTTTTAAAAATCTCAATGTTGTGTTAGCGTCAGGTGAACAGCAAAGTGATTCAGACATGTATGAATATATATATATGTGTGTGTGTGTGTGTGTGTATATTTCAGATTCTTTTCCATTATAGTTTATTACAAGGCACTGAATATGTTCAATATAATTCCCTGTGCTATGAGTTAAGCTTCTTCTCGTGTGGCTAGGAATGATGACTTCTAAGTTCCTTACATGCTGGTCTGGAAACCAGAAGTCTCTCTACAATTTTTACTACAATGGGGCATTACACACTGTTCTCTTTAGCAATTCCATGTTGCTTAGCTAGGTGGCAGTCTCACACTTGTACTAGGGAACATGAATAAGAATATTCACAAGAGTATACAAAATAGGGGACTTCCCTCGTGGTCCAGTGGCTCAGATTCCATGCTCCCAATGCTGGGGGCTCGGGTTCGATCCTTGATCAAGGAACTACATCTTGCATGTCTCACCTAAAAATCTCGCATGCCTCAACAAAGACTGAAGATCCCAAGGGCAGCAATTAAGACCCAGCGCAGCTAACAAACACATGAAAAAATGCTCAACATCCCTCATAATCAGAGAAATGCAAATCAAAACCACAATGAGATACCATTTCACACCAGTCAGAATGGCTGCTATCCAAAAGTCTACATGCAATAAATGCTGGAGAGGGTGTGGAGAAAAGGGAACCCTTTTACACTGTTGGTGGGAATGCAAACTAGTACAGCCACTATGGAGAACAGTGTGGAGATTCCTCAGAAAACTGGAAATAGAACTGCCATATGATCCAGCAATCGCACTCCTGGGCATACACACCGAGGAAACCAGAATTGAAAGAGACACATGTACTCCAATGTTTATTGCAGCACTATTTATAATAGCCAGGACATGGAAGCAACCTAGATGTCCATCTGCAGATGAATGGATAAGAAAGCTTTGGTACATATACACAATGGAGTATTTTTCAGCCATCAAAAGGAATGCATCTGAATTGGTTCTAATGAGGTGGATGAGGTTGGAGCCTATTGTGCAGAGTGAAGTAAGCCAGAAAGAGAAACATCAATACAGTATACTAACGCATATATATGGAATTTAGAAAGATGGTAACCTTAACCCTGTATGCTGCTGCTGCTAAGTCACTTCAGTCGTGTCCGACTCTGTGGGACCCCATAGACGGAAGCCCACCAGGCTCCCCCGTCCCTGGGATTCTCCAGGCAAGAACACTGGAGTGGGTTGCCATTTCCTTCTCCAACGTGTGAAAGTGAAAGTGAAGTCGCTCAGTCGTGTCCGACCTTTAGCGACCCCACAGACTGCAGCCTACCAGGCTCCTCCATCCATGGGATTTTCTAGGCAAGAGTACTGGAGTGGCTTTACGAGACTGCAAAAGAGACACAGGTGTATAGAACAGTCTTTGGGACTCTGTGGGAGAGGGTGAAGGTGGATGATTTGCGAGAATGGCATTGTAGCATGTATATTATCATATGTGAAATGAATCACCAGTCCAGGTTCGACACATGATACAGGATGCTTGGGGCTGGGGCACGGGGATGACCTGGAGGGAGGATATGGGGAAGAGGGAGGTGGGAAGGGGGTTCAAGAAAGGGAACACATGTACACCCAGGGCGGATTCGTGTCAATGTATGACAAAACCAACCAAAAAAAAAAAAAAAAGACCCAGCACAGCTAAATAAATAAGTCTTTTTTTTTTTTTTTTTTTTACTGAAAAGTGAGTATACATAATAGGAAAAACACTGGAAACAGTCAAATGCTAGTGACAGAAGGATAAACGTCTTGGTACATTCACACGATGGAATAGCACACCTCAGTAAAACACAGTGAGCCGCAGCTACACAGAGCTGCACGCGGGTCTCAGTAACAGAGTCGGGGAAAGAGCCTCAGAAAAGAACCAAGAGTAAAGATACCCTTTTTCTGAAGTGAAAAGCCAGCAGTACTACAATTTATATTACTTGGGGCAGATTACCTGTATTTCATTGACTGTAACATGCAAATTGAAGGGAAATTTTTGAAAGAGAAGCACTGGAACAACAAACTAGAAATAAAAAAAATAGTTCCCTCCGGTGGAGACAGTGATAGTTTGGTGTCATGGTGAAAGGCTTTGGAGTAAAAGCAAATCTCCTGTGAGTACGTATGTATTTTCTTCCACAATACAAGCCTCTGCATAAGAAAGAGGCTTTCATGGTACCAGGGCAATCGGATAACTATATTAAAAAATTAATCTTTATAAAACTTATTTTGCTTATTTATCTGTTTGTTTTTCCCCAAACTTTAAACTTTTTGCCTTGTATTGATGTGTAGCCAGTTAACAATGTTGTGGTAGTTTCAGGCAAACAGCTAAGGGACTCAGCCATACATATATTTGTATCCATTCTCCCCCAAACCCTCCTCCCATGCAGGCTGGCACATAATATCAAGCAGAGATCCATGTGCTATACAGTAGGTCTTTGTTGGTTATCCATTTTAAATAGAGCAGTATGAACATGATCTTCCCAAAATCTACCCCCCCCCAGCAACCATAAGTCATTTTCTAAGTCTGTGAGTCTCTGTTTTATATGTAAGTTCATTTGTATCATTTCTTTTTAGATTCATATGAAGACCCTGACGCTGGGAAAGACTGAAGGCAGGAGGAGAAGGGGACAACAGAGGATGAGATGGTTGGATGGCATCACCGACTCAATGGACATGAGTTTGAGTAAACTCTGGGAGTTGGTGATGGACAGGGAGGCTTGGCACACTGTGGTCCAAGGGGTCGCAAAGAGTCGGACACGACTGAGCAACTGAACTGAACTGAACTGATGGAGAAGACTCCTGAGAGTCCCTTGAACTTCAAAGAGATCAAACCAGTCAATCCAAAAGGAAATCAATCCTGAATATTCATTGGAAGGACTGATGCTGAAGCTGAAGCTGCACTACTCTGGCCACCTAATGCAAAGAGCTGACTCCCTGGAAAAGACCCTGACGCTGAGAAAGATTGAGGGCAGGAGGGGAAGGGGACGACAGAGAATTAGATGGTGGGATGGCTCAATGGACATGAGTTTGAGCAAACTTCAGGAGACAGTGAAGGACAGGGAAGACTGGCATGCTGCAGTCAATGGGATCTCAAAGAATCAGACCAGACTTAGCAACTGAACAACTCTCCCAACCCATCACTGAGTTTGCTAGCGGCAATGTTCTTCTATAACCACATGGTGGCAGTGTTGTAGAAGCCAACAAAATTCTGACTGAAACTTCGATTCTTGTCCTTTGGAAAGATTGAAGGCAGGAGGAGAAGGGGACAACAGAGTATGAGATGGTTGGATAGCATCACCAACTTGATGGACATGAGTTTGCGCAAGCTCCAGGAGTTGGTGATGGACAGGGAAGCCTGGTGTGCTGCAGTCAGTGGGGTCGCAAAGAGTCGGACGCGACTAAACTGAGTTGAACGGTAGTTCAGAGGTTTAGTTTCAGGTTGATTGTGTCTTCCATCCTCCTTCTGTCAATCTCTGGCCTCCACCACATTCTCCTGTGACATATCAGAAAGAATATCCCAAGGTAAAAGCCCCTACACTGGTTCAGTTCAGTTCAGTCGCTCAGTTGTGTCCGACTCTTTTCCACTCCATGGATTACAGCACTCCAGGCTTCCCTGTCCATCACCAACTCCCGGAGCTTGCTCAACTCATGAGGCAATAATACAGCACAGCAAAGTCTTATCTTTTAGGCCTCTGTCTCTTCCCCTCCCCTTCAAGCCCTTTTATTTCCCTGCTCTTTTCTGTCCTCCACACCTGGCACCCCATTCCCTCTCTCTGGGAACTGGGTGTTCTGTAGGCTGTCAAATGCAATAATCAGAGCCTAATCTTCCATTACTAGGAGAAGGTCACTTATTGGGAAATTCAAAAGAGAAACGCACGTTAGCCCATTTAATATCTGGAAATGGAATAAATGCTCATCATTTGGGGAATAAAATGTGCTTTATCCTGTTAAAATAAGACAACAGGCTCCAAATGAAGTCACTTATGCTAGGCTCCACCAAAGTGAGACAACAGAAGTAGAGTTTCTGCTCACCCAGAAATGGCATCTCCCGATTAGCATTCATTAGGTAAACTGCCTTATAGATCCCTGCCATCTCCTAAAGGAAAGTAACCACACCATAACCAACCTGTTTTTTGGCCGAGTGTAACTTCCTTGTTCCTGCTCCCTTTTGTCTATAAAAGTCTTTTGTTCTGTACAGCTCCCCGGAACTCCTTCTCATCTGCCAGCTTCACTAATGCCAGATTCAAATCGCTTTTTGCTCAAGCAAACTCTTAAAAATTTTAAATATATTTCAGTTATCTTTTAACAGTCCTATTTTTGTCAGTCATTAACAAAAATACATTATATGCATGTTGGAAGAGTAGGGGAATTTTCAAGATCTCTTGTTAAGTAAGAAAAGCAAAATGCAGGGAAGTGTGCATAATGCAACAATGATTGAGTTCCTCCATATGCGCATTTGTACAGAAACTATATAAGCATAATGTAAAGTGTGGAAAGGTACATGCAGGACTGTTAACACTGTTTACTAGAAAAGAGTCAGGTTAACAACAGCATGTATAACATCTTAATGACATTTATTTAAGTTACATATTCTCTGTGTATATATATGTGTGTGTATGTATGTATATACTAACAATATATACATATATTTGAGCTTCCCTGGTGGTTCAGATGGTAGAGTCTGCCTGCAATGCAGGAGAGCCTGGTTCGATTCCTAGGTCAGGAAGATGCCCTGAAGAAGGGAATAGCAACCCACTCTAGTATTGTTGCATGGAGAATTCCATGGACAGAGAGTTCTGGAAGTCAATGGAGTCAGACATGATTTAGTGACTAACACTTTCACTTTTCATACATATATTCATGACTGCTTGTGTGTGTGGCTCAGTCAGTCATGTCCAACTCTGCAAACCCACGGACTGTAGACTACCAGGCTCCTCTGTCCATGGGATTTTCCAGGCAATAGTACTGGAGTGGGTTGCCATTTCCTTCTCCATAAGTTGTAAGGCTGCTGCTGCTGCTGCTGCGTCACTTCAGTCGTGTCCGACTCTGTGTGACCCCATAGACAAAAGCCCACCAGGCTCCCCCGTCCCTGGGATTCTCCAGGTAAGAACACTGGAGTGGGTTGCCATTTCCTTCTCCAATGTGTGAAAGTGAAAAGGGAAAGTGAAGTCGCTCAGTCGTGTCCGACCCTGAGCGACCCCATGGACTGCAGCCTACCAGGCTCCTCCATCCATGGGATTTTCTAGGCAAGAGTACTGGAGTGGCTTGCCATTGCCTTCTCCGAAGTTGTAAGGCAGGGCTTATAAAAGTTGTTAGGCAGGGCTTATAAAATTTTATTTTCACAGTTATCCAGTTGGCTGAGAAAACGTTCTCTCACATTTTAAAAGAAGCTGTAGTTTATTAGCCAGCTCAGTCTCAGTGGCAAATTACCACGAGCATGAATTCAGACAGTGATTGAGAGGGAGGGTGTGCAAAGGTATAGCAGGGCCAGTGACACGTGGCTCCAGCTGCCTGCATCTCTAGCAAGTCCTCTTCTTCACAGTGGCTCTGCCATCTCTGATCTTTCTGGGATGGGAAGAGGTTTGTAGATTTATTAGATTTTCCAAGGGTAGCCTGCTCTCTAGGCTTTCCTAGCCCCTTCTCTCAGAGTTGAGAGAGAGAGGCAGAGACAGAGGAAGAGGGAAGGGGGGAGAGAGAGAGAGAGGGTGAACTGGGGAGGGGACGGAAAGAGACACTGTTTCCTAGGCTTCAGGCAGTATGGCAGCACCCAGGACCCCTCTCAGGGACTACTCTCTGTCAACAAGCGATTGTTTCTAAGGCCAAGGGTCTTGTACTCTCCAGCCCTTTCCAGCTCACTGTCTCCTCAGGGCTGACTCGTGTGCAGTTTACAGCATCTCCCTTCATCTCCTCCTCTTGTGTGATTCTTTGTCTCAGTGCTCAGGGTTCTCATACCATTTTTTTTTTTTTTTTCAGGATCCCTCGGGGCTAACGGACTCCATAGCCAATGCTATAATCCCTGGTTTTCTACGGAGAGATTCTCCCAGACATCATCTCTCTTCTGGGTACTATGTGCAGGAAATAATAATGACTGTGAAATGGAAAGACATCATTTCTAGTTAAGTAATGATTTGAACTGAATGATAACTGAAAGAAATCCTCAAAGCTGGACACTGTCTTTGTTAAACTGAATATGGCAAGCCACTCCAGTACTCTTGCCTAGAAAATCCCATGGATGGAGGAGCCTGGTAGGCTGCAGTCCGTGGGGTCGTTATGGGTCGGACACGACTGAGCGACTTAACTTTCACTTTTCACTTTCACACATTGGAGAAGGAAATGGCAACCCACTCCAGTGTTCTTGCCTGGAGAATCCCAGGGACGGGGGAGCCTGGTGGGCTTCTGTGTAAGGGGTCACACAGAGTCGGACAGGGAAAAGTAAAAGAAGGAACATCAAGCAGGTAAAAGTTTGCTCCCATTCCAGACCAGAGTTAAGGGATAGAACAAATTAAAATAAGATGAAAACTCTTAAAGGATGGTAGAAAGTCAAGAGCGTTAAAGAACAAAATAGATACTTGCTTCTTCAGAAACTTTAAAACCATTAAAATGGCCTATTCAGAGACCATTTATCTGTCAAGAATAGATGGGGACAAGATAATATGGACTAAGAATGCGTGCATGCTAAGTTGCTTCAGATGTGTCCTACTCTTTGCTAGGGACTGTAGCCCACCAGGCCCCCCGTCCATGGGATTCTCCAGGCAAGAATACTGGAGTCAGTTGCCATGCCCTCCTCCAAGGGATCTTCCCCACCCAGGGATTGAACCCGAGTCTCTTACGTCTCCTGCATTGACAGGTGGGTTCTTTACCACTAGCACCACCTGGGAAGCTCCATGGACTAAGAATGCCCCTGCCTTTAAGAGCAAACAGAGGATGTTGTGGCCATCAAGCCATCAGCCAGTACAGCCCTTTATGGTGAACACTGAGGGAACTCAGGATGGGAAAAAAACAAGTTACTGGCATTAGATAAGGTGCATACCAAAGGAAGGATTTCAGTGAGCACAGACCCTGGCATCTTCCTATACATAGAAACGTGCTAAAGTCATTGATTTGAGATATCTGATTTTCTTTAATAGTAATTTTTTGATGTTCTGACAACCTGGTTTTTGTTGTAAAACGCCTATGTATCCTGGCTCCCCCCTTGCCTCTTCAGAGTAGTCCCACAGAGCTATCTGAGAGGTCACCTCTTAGGTGTGAGTCCTGAAAGTTTGCAGATAAAACAGGATGCTCAACTTTTAGGTTGTTCATTTCTGTTGTTGTTTAATCACTAAGTCATGTCCAACTCTTTGTGACTCTATGGACTGCAGCACGTGAGGCTTCCCTGTCCTTCACAATCTTCTGGAATTTGCTCATATCCATGTCCATTGAGTCAGTGATGTTATCTAACATCTCATTCTCTGTCGCCCTCTTCTCCTTTTGTCTTCAATCTTTCCCAGCATCAGGGTCTTTTCCAGTGAGATGGCTCTTCGCATCACATGGTCAAAGTATTGGAGCTTCAGCTTCTGCATGAATCCTTCCAATGTATACTTAGGACTGATTTCTTTTAGGATTGATGGTTTGATCTCCTTGCTGTCCAAAGGATTCTCAAGAGTCTTCTCCATCACCACAGTTCAAAAGCATGAATTCTTTGATACTCAGTTTTCTTTATGGTCCAACTCTCACATCCATACATGACTACTGGAAAAACCTAGCTTTGACTATACAGATCTTTGTTAGCAAAATGATGCCTCTGTTTTCTAATATGCTGCCTAGGTTTGTCACAGCTTTCCCTCCAAGGAGCAAGTGTCTTTTAACTTCATGGCTGCAGTCACTGTCCATAGTGATTTTGGAGCCCAAGAGAATAAAATCTGTCATTGCTTCCACTTTTACTCTTTCTATTTGCAGTGAATTGATGGGACTAGATGCCATGATCTTCGCTTTTTGAATGTTGAGTTTTAAGGCAACTTGTTCAGCCTCCTCTTTCACCCTCATCAAGAAGCTCTTTAGTTCCTCCTTACTTTCTGCCATGAGGGTGATATCATCTGCATATCTGAGGTTGTCGATATCTCTTCTGGCAGTCTTGATTCTAGCTTGTGCTTCACCCAGCCTGGCATTTTGCATGATGTATTCTGCTTAGAAGTTAAATAAGCAGGGTGACAAGCATTTTTTTTCAGTCGACAATAACAACACTGGAGGATCCTAAATTCACCTCCTCTTATGTATCCACCAAATCTACAGCTACACATGGAACAATTTCTTTCTGAAAGAAACCCCCAAAGGAGCTGAGTGACTCCTGCATGTTGAGCAAACAAGAAAAAACCCACATCAAAATGGGCAGGAGAGGCTGAGACACAATCTTGTCATAAACTCACCCAATGCAGTGACCCACAATCAAAGGGGGGCGGTCTCACAACCTGAGCTTCCCCTTGAGGAGTGAAGGGTTTCAACCCCACATCTGGCACCACAGCTTTTAAGACCAGCATCTGAGAGATGAGCTCTCAAAGCATCTTGGCTTTGAAAGCTAGTGGGGTTTGTATCCACAAGCCCCACAAAATTATAGTGAACTGAGAAACAGTCATTAAAGGGCTCACATGAACTCCCCTGGCTCCCCTCCAGGACCTAACACTAAAGTAGCTCCTGAAAACAATCAAGCAGCTCATGAAGCAGTCCTATTTGCTTATCTTAAAGCTTTGGAGTGAGGGGCAGGCATCTAATCTAACACTCATCTAGGGGGCTGTGAAATACTTTCCAAGGACACTGGTCAGCAGGCACCATGTTTGAGTTTTTCCTCTGCCTCACTCCAGTTGCCAGTATCTCCTGGAAAGGAGTTTGTGAACCTGTCTGATGGGTGCCCCAAATTTTGTGGTTGCACTGAGGAGAGAGACCTCTTGATCACCAGGCTTCGGTTGTTAGTGGACTCACTAAGAGTCTTCCACTCTTGGGTCCTACAGAACTGTGTCAAATAGAGAGCAAGTTCATAATCAGTTATAGCCCTCCCCAGCTAGGGCACAGTGAGGAGACAGCAGACTGGAATGCATCTCCAGTCTTTCTAGGAGTTTACCTATTAGTTTACCTTGATAGCTATGGCCCGAGGAGTAGGTTTCTAATTAAACACATCTAGGGACTGATTTATGGCAACCCACTCCAGTGTTCTTGCCTGGAGAATCCCAGGGACGGGGGAGCCTGGTGGGCTGCCATCTATGGGGTCGCACAGAGCCGGACATGACTGAAGTGATTTAGCAGCAGCAGCAGCAGGGACTGATTTGGAGAAGGCGATGGTACCCCACTCCAGTACTCTTGCCTGGGAAATTCCATGGATGGAGGAGCCTGGTAGGCTGCAGTCCATGGGGTCGCTCAGAGTCAGATACAACTGAGCAACTTCACTTTCACTTTCACTTTAGTGCATTGGAGAAGGAAATGGCAACCCACTCCAGTGTTCTTCCCTGGAGAGTCCCAGGGACGGGGGAGCCTGGTGGGCTGCCATCTATGGGGTCGCACAGAGTCGGACACGACTGAAGCGACTTAGCAGCAGCAGCAGCAGCAGGGAGGCCAGCAAGTGCCACTTTCACACTCATCCTCTGCTCCACCCCAAGCTGTTGAGTCTCTAAGCAAAGAGCTGTGTACATGTCTGTCTCACTGACTTTCTGTGGTTGTTATCCAGAAAACACATCCCTTGATAGCCAGCCTTAGTGGGGCTTGTGTTCTTGGGTTCAATGAAATGGTACCAAACAAAGAGACAGTTCTTAACTGGCTATTCCCCAAGGATCAGTGTACAGTGAGCAGACAGAAATGCCCATCTCTGGTCTTTCTGTGAAATTTGCATACTTTATAAATGCTACCTGAGAGTCTGACTTCCAATCAGCCTGAATCTAGGTGCTGACTGAGATCCTTCCCTTTGGGATATTGACAGGGCTTGGCACAGCTTCAACCACTGTGAACTACTAAGAATAAAGTATGCCGCTTAGACAATCACAATGGTTTGAGAGACATCCAAGAGTTAAGGCAGAGTTGGACAATAACCTTCCTACAGGAGGCCACTCCTTCAAGACTGGGAGAGATGGCTGCTCTAGCAAATATATAGAATCTAGTACAGATTCAAAGAAAGAAAGAAGAGTATGTTCCAAACATAAGAATAAGATAAGACCTTAATGAAACAAAGATAAGTGACTTATCTGATAGAGTTCAAAATAATGGTCATTAAGCCTCTCACTGAGCTTAAGAGAAGAATGGATAAACTAAAGTAAGAATTTCAACAAAAATAAAATATAAGAAAGCACTATATTGAAATCACGAACTGAGAATACCTGAACTGACAAAATACAATAAAGGGCTTCAGCAGGAAATCAGATGAAGTGGAAGAAAGGATCACTGAACTGAAGACAGGTCAATGGAACTCATCCAATCAGAGCAGCAAAAAGAAAAGAAAAAAAAAAAAAAAGAGTGAAGATAGTCTAAGGAACTTATGGAACGACAGCAAGTGGACCAACATTTGCATTATGGAGACCCAGAAGGAAAAGAGAGAGAGAGAAAGGGGCAGAAGCACATGTGAAGAAATAATTGCTGAAAAATTCCCTAACCTGGAAAAGTAACAGACATCCAGATCCAGAAGCCCAGAAAGTTCCAAATAATATGAACGCCAAGAGACCCACATGAAGAAACATTAAAATCAAAGTGTCAAAATTTAAAGACAAGGAAAGAATCTTAAAAGCAGCAAGAGAAAATAAATTTGTTATGTAAAAGGTAACCCCCATAAAAGTGTTAGTAGATTTTTCAACAGAAACTTTGCAGGCCAGAAGGAAGTGGCACAATATTCAAAATGTTGAAAGAAAAAACTTCCAATCAAGAATACTCTTCTTGCAAAACTGTCCTTCAGAACTGAAGGAGCGATAAAGAGATTTCCGAAGAAGCAAAAGCAGAAGGGGTTCATTGACATTAGTCTGGCCTTACGAGAATTATGAAAAAAACTTCTCTAAGCTAAAAAAAAATGGGTACTAACAGGAAAACATAAGACAGTAAAAGCACACTGGTTAATCACTTACAAAGCTAGTATAAAGGTTAAAAGACAAAAATAGTAAATAACTGTAATTACAATAATTTTTAATGGACACATAAGATAAAAAGATGTAAACTGTGACCAAAAACAAAATGGGGGGTGGGGTAAAATGTAGAGATTTAGAAAGAATTCAAACTTATATTGTTATCTACTTAGAGCTGTTATCTGTAAGCCTGATGGCAATCACACAGCAAAAACACAAAAGATAAAGGAATCTAAGCATTGCTGTTGTTTAGTCACTAAGTCATGTCCAAATCTTTTGTGATCCCACAGACTGTAGCCTGCCAGGCTCCTCTGTCTATGGGATTTCCCAGGCAAGAATCCTGGAGTGGGTTGCCATTTCATTCTCCAGGGGATCTTGCCAAACCAGCGATTGAACCTCTTTCTCCTACATTGCAGGTGGATTCTTTACCACTGAGCCACCAGGGAAGCCCCATCTAAGGATGCCATTATAGAAAGCCAAATAAAGAAAGACAAATACTGTATGACCTTATTTATGTAGAATCTAAAGAAACAAGCAAATTCATGGAGACTGAGAATAGACTGGCAATTGCCAGAGGCAGGGCTTTCGAGTGTGGGTGGGTAGTGAAATGGGTGAAAGGGGCAAAAGGCACAAACTTCAAGTTATAAAATAAGTTAAGTCCTGGGGATGTAATATACAGCATGGTGACTGTAATTAAACACTGCGGTGATCCTCTCACAATAGATACAAATATTGAATCACTATGTTGTGCTCCTGAATTTGATATAGTGTGATATGTCAATATTAACTCAAAAAACAAAAACCAATAACAAAACCCAGCAACAACAGACAGGGGAGCAAGGGCTGCTTCTTTTTAAGGGATGCCAGAGAAGCTGAAAAAGAGTCAACTAAATTTTTTAAGTCTTAAGAATGAGAGGGAAAGGGACAAACTCTAGACTTAAGATGTAGAAGAAAAAATGTGCCGATCAGAAGTCTTCTATACAGTGAACAGAAGGGTTCATGAAATAAAGGAGGCTGAAAAAACTCACCACTGGGGACTGTGATACTACTATGGCAATAGAGATGAATTTAATCAAGCATTTAGGACACCAATTATTAAATTAATGATTTTATGAAGGAACAACTCAGCGGCTTAAAACAATATAAACTTATTGCCTTTAGTTTGTGTGGGTCAGAAATCTGGGTATGGCATAGCTGAGTGCTCTAAATCTGGGTCTCTCACCAGGCTGTAGTCATCTGATGGCTCAACTTGGGGAGGATTTGCGTCCATATTCACTCAAGTGGAGATATTAGCAGGATCCTTTAACTTGTGGTTATTGGATTGAGGGACTCAGTTCCTTGCTGGCTATTAGATGGACATCTTCCTCAGTTCCTTGCTCTGTAGGCTTCTCCATAGGGCAGCTCGGAGCAAGCAAACAAGAGGAAGAGAGAATGAGGGAGCCAGGAGCCAGGATGTTTTTTGACATCTCATCACTTTTGCCATATTCTCTTTGTTGGAAGGAAGTTCCCAGGTCTGACCCACACTAAAGGGGAGGCTGTTATAAGAGGGTGTGAACACAGACAGGCTGGATCATTGGAGCCATCTTAGAGCCGACCACATGGGCAAAACCAGGGGCTGACTCTGCCTAGAACAGAAATATTTGACAGATAAATGTTTGCATTCCAGCATTAAGAAGGGTGTACTTGTTTCTTACCTTGCTTGCTCATGTTGAGTGTTATATGCTAAGAAAAATGGAAAAAGTCCTGAAAAATTGAAAAGGTGATCTATGAAAAAGATGTGGTAAAGGAGGTAGCAGATTATAAAATAAAAACCAAGAACTAAGAGAAAGAAAAAGAAAACTATTATACAAAGGAAATGCAGGCCAATAAAGTAGAATTTGTACTTAAGCATTGTTATATTAATTAATTTATATTTTAAGCATTAAAATATTCTCAAGCGACCTTCAAGCGACCTAAGAGATAGGTCCAGACAAATGGAATAGTTCCCATGATAAACTGCCTCTTAAGGACTCCCTAGAGTCCTAAGCGGAGAAGGCAATGGCAAGCCACTCCAGTACTCTTGCCTAGAAAATCGCATAGACAGAGGAGCCTGGTGGGCTGCAATCCATGGGGTCGCTACTAGTCGGACACGACTGAGCAACTTCACTTTCACATTGGAGAAGGAAATGGCAACCCACTCCAGTGTTCTTGCCTGGAGAATCCCAGGGATGGCGGAGCCTGGTCGGCTGGGCTGTCGTCTATGGGGTCGCACAGAGTCGGACACGACTGAAGCGACTTAGCAGCAGCAGCAGCAGAGTCCTAAGACAAAATTCAGTTCAGTTCAGTTCAGTCGCTCAGTCGTGTCCAACTCTCCGCGACCCCATGAATCACAGCACGCCAGGCCTCCCTGTCCATCACCAACTCCCGGAGTACACTCAAACTCATGTCCACAGAGTCAGTGATGCCATCCAGCTATCTCATTCTCTGTCGTCCCCTTCTCCTCCCGCCCCCAACCTTTCCCAGCATCATGACCCTATTCATCAAAAAATACTTATGAAGGTGACAAACCTCCACACTGGAATGTGTCATTGTAAGGAACATTTAGGGACAATTTGCAAAGACTCCCTTATATTTAAAATGAGCAAACTATATATGCAAGCACTTTGTTTCTTTAAAAGGAGGAGTCTGAAAGGAGGAAGAAAAATCACAATATTGGGGGAAAATATTTTAGAATAGGCTTTTTCTTTCCCGAACTAGGACTGTTGTTCTGGGCCCCGCGCGTCTCTGAGGCCCCCTCTCCCCTCACCCGGTGCTTGGCACCTCAAACTGCGTTTCCTTGCCTGTCAGTAACAGCAGCTTCTCCCCTAACTCCATTCACTTCATTCAGGTCTGTTCTCAAACCTCACCTACATAGAAAGAACTTCCCCGACTACTGTCTAAAATATCATTCGCTTACTTTGCTTCTGTTTTTCTTTGTAGCAGTTACCAGTTTCTGACATGTTTCTTTGTTTACTGCCTGTCACTTCCATTGAGTCAAAACTTCTATCACCTGTAAAAGAAAGCCATTGGCTCTCCTCAATAATGTATGTTGGGTAAATAAAAGAAAAATAAATAAATAAAAGCCCATAAAAAACACGACAGGAGAAGAGCTTAACAGAAAGTGGGAGAAAAATGTGAGGAAGCATCAGCAATTACAATTTGCCAGATACATGCTAACATAAATTCATGCACGAGAGAATATTTATATTTGTGTGCAACTTATTTTTTAAATGTTCTGAAAGAGTCAAATAAACTTATCTACTTGAAAATACTTAAGACAGAATTTAAATCCGCCCTCACAGAACCGCGATCTCCCAGACGCGCGCCCTAATTTCTCTTTCTCAGGAGACTGAGCGCACCCTCCCTCTTATAAAATGTATTCTTGTCGCTATCTGATTGGCTGTCCCTCCCAGGCTCTGCTTCCTCATTGGTTGTTCCCCCAGTCCTTCACTCCTCGATCCAAGCTCTCCATTTGTCTGCTGCCGCAGACCGTGGCTGCAGGCGGCACTTCATCCAGAGTAGTTCCCCGGTGACGTCAAAGGCGCTGTCTGCCCACATTCCAAGGAATGGGCGGGGACTTCCCGCAGTCCCTGCCTTTGGGCGGAGAGCAAGACTTTTGATTGGACAGGGCGGCGAGGTGAGCATCCGATTGGTCCCCGCCCTGGAGGGAGGCGGAATCTTAGCTGCTTCCAGGAGCAGAGCTGAGGAGCCCTGGGGAGTCTCAAAGTTTTGAGCCTGGAGCAGTGGCGGAGAGTGGGCTGATTGAGAGGGGCTTTTCTTGGGATGAGAACTGATCTCCTGCCTTTATTTTGGAGGCACACCTTGGTTTATTCTCCTCAGCCTACGATCTGATCTCTGGACAATCTGTCTCCTCAGGAGATTCTCAGATCTCCGAGGACACTGGACCCTTGGCAGTTCTCTCTGAGGCAGAGGAGCGAACGGTTTGCTTCCTAAGTGCATAAGCTACACGCAGACGCACGCACACACGGGCACACCACAGGCACACACCCTCACGCGGAGGCGGATCTCGCCCACCGAGGCCGCCCAGCCCGCTCCCCTCCTGCGCTCAGCCTCCTCGGCCCAGCGCGCCTCGGACCACCATGGAGGTGCTGGAGAGCGGGGAGCAGAGCGTCCTGCAGTGGGACCGCAAGCTGAGCGAGCTGTCAGAGCCCGGGGAGACCGAGGCTCTCATGTACCACACGGTGAGGACTCGGTGGGCCGGGGAGGGGGCGGCTGGAGATGGGTAAATTGTCATCAAAGGAACAGCTCGGGACCGGAAACTGGGAAGGGAGTATTTGGGGAAGAGCCTGCCCAGGATGGAGCAATCTGGGGAGGGGTGTGGTTTTTCTAGCTGAAAGGTGAAGGTGGGCCCTTTAAATTTTTTGATAACGGTAACGACCCTTTGTATTCCTTTAGCAACTTACACTCTTCCCCGAGGGCTTTTCACATCTGCCATTTCATTTCCTATTGCTCCATAAAGCTGAAGAAGGGGTAGATGGTTTGATAATCTGTTTCGTTTGCTACTGATTTTTGTGGGATGCTTTTAAAAAACTGGACAAAACAAAGTAGCAGTTTCTTTCCTTCGCGGTCATAGTCTCTCCCTCTCTTCTTTCCTCTTTAATTTGTATTTTAAGAAATATACCTCTGTGTATGTGTGTGTGTTTTGAAAAAAGGCCCCTTCCTTTTAAGAGAAAGACTGCTTTATTTGACTCCTTTAACCGTGCAGCCAAGAAGTCTGCTTCCTTCTTCTTCAGAGGAAAGATCAGCAAAGGGGTATGGAAAATCTGAGACAGTGCACATTTCAGAAAGGGTTTTGGGAAGGTGGGACAGCTCACCAGTTCCTTGCTCAGCCTTATGCCCCAGCGACCCTTTTGGGCATTAAACTCTCATAGAGCACACACATTTCTTTAAAAGTTTTCAATTTCAACTAAGTGTTTAGTATTAAATTTGCAACATGAAATTTTGTTTACAACAGCCAGCACTGAGACTATGACTTTTTTGTGAGATCTCTTTGTTTCCTTTTTTCTTTTTACAAATGCAGAGTTTATATTGAGAGAGAGAGAGAGAGGGAGAAACATTAATAAGAAAATGAGAAACTTGGCTGTTTTCCCTTTTTGATTCTTTTTAGTGGGGTCAGTGCCAGGATATTTGAAACTTTTGCAAAATGGCCTGCAGGCTCCACCTCTCTGGCCTTGGCCTCTGGCTGACGTTATTTTGGGAAAAGGGAGGAGGGCCTCCCTGTGATTCCCACCAAAGCATTTGTGGTGGCTGAGAATGGCTTGTTGAAAACAGGCCGAGGGCGGGCTGAGAGGGAGTGGAAGCCCATGCTGGGTCAAAAGCCAGATGTGTGGTGTAATCTTTTGGGCTGTGCTCGACCAGCCTGTCCCGAGGAGACCATGTGGGCTGCGTTTGGACTGGGGGCCCAGATGTGCTTCCTGTTGCCAAGACAGAACTGAGAGCACATTGGCCCTCAAATATCTTCTGGTAATATCTCCAGATGTTTCTCCTGATGTGGGCCACACTTTAACCATGTGCGAGGGGCAGCTCTTCTCGTTTGTCCTCACAAATACTGTGAAAATATCTCATCCAGCAGCTGTAATGTTTTGGGTTGTCTTTCATTTTGTGGGATAAATTATGTGCAGGGTCCACATTGCCTTCCTTGGGCCTCAGGACTTGCATTTGTGAGATCTCAGGGTTTGAGATGCTACCTGTAACTGTGGCATTAACTCCAGGCAGAACTGCTCAGGCTGGCTCTCACATCTTTATAAACAGTTTCAGGAGTAAAGACCTTACCTTCCTCTTGGTATTAAGGGCTTAGTTTTTCTCTGTCATTGTGATGAAGCAGTGACGGATGATTATTTTTCTTCTAATTTGATTTTTTTTTTCAATCATTTTTTATGTCTGCCACTTAGGGACTTGTCTCTCTTCTGGGCAGCTCTTATATAAAATACCACTTGTCATTGTTGCAAGTCATGGCCCACAAACTGAGTATATGAATTAGTGTTGAAAGATGAGATTTAGTAGCACAGACGACTGGATTATATTCCTTCTAAACTAAGGGGGGTTTGGCAGAGATTTGAAAATAGGTAACTTTCCCATCTGTTTCTTGAACTCTGTTGAGTATCCAGTTGCAGAGCTGGTTATTATTGCCATTTGTCCATAATGTGAAATGGCCTGACCTCCAAGTGGGAAAAGGGTGGCCTGATTATGCATGCACTCAAAGATTTATTTGTTCTTTCAGTGAATGCTTATTGAGTAGCTTCTATGTGCAAAACACTGCTCCTGCAGTTGTTGTTCAGTTGATAGTCATCTTGGAGTCTTTGCGACCCCATGGACTGCAGCACACCTGACTTCCCTATCCTTCACTATCTCCCAGAGTTTGCTCAGACTCAAGTCCATTGAATTGGTGATGCCATCCGACCATCTCATCCTCTGTCACCCCCTTCTCCTCTTGCCCTCAAGCAGCTGGGGTATATCAGTGAACACAAAAACCCTCAAAATGCTTGACCTTGAGAAACTTACACTCTGTGCATGTGTGTGCGTTCAAGGAAAGATAAGCAATGAAACAATGAGCATAAGAAGTAAGAGATGTAGTATGCCAGACAATGAAGTACTATGGAAAAAGTGAAATGAGAGTAAGGTAAGGGGGATAGAGTGTAAGGGGAACAGAGAGTAAGGTAAGGGAGATAGAGTGAATTGAGTGATCAGAATAAGCCTCCCATACAAAGTGGATCTGAACAGAGGCTTGAAGGAGGGGAGAAGGATCTCAGCAGGTTGAAAAAACAGAGCAGAGGCCCTCAGGTGGGAGTGCATCTGGCATGAGCTTATGGTAACATCACTTTCTACTTTAGATCCCCCCATTTGGGTCAGTTTTTTCCTTGTAAATGCAGGTTACTCAGGCAAAGTGCCTGTTTTTGGAAAGGCCCACTGAAACTTTCCAAGTTGAGTAGATTAGGCATCACATAGGGAGTGGAGAGCCTGCAGGGAGGAAAACTGGTAAGGTAATGTAGTTACCATCTATTGAACATTTATCATCTGAAAGGGAGGGCTAGCTTCATAGGTCTGCCACCTGTGCAGTCCCACAGGGCCCTGCAATCTGATGCTATGCTGTCACCATCTTGAAATCCTTAATAATCTTTGAACAAGGGGCTCCACATTTGGATTTTTATCAGGTCCCATAGATTATGTAGCTAGTTCTGATGAAAGGCATTGTACTTAGTGCTTTACAAAATTGATATCTCAATGGAACTTCCCTGTTAGTCCAGTTGTTAAGAATTGCTGCTTCCACTGCAGGGGCATGGGTTTGATCCCTGGACTGGGAACTCAGATCCTGCACGCCCTGCGTTGTGGCAAAAAAAAAAAAAAAAAAAACTCTCAATGTTCTAATGAAGGAGTTGTTTTACAGACTAAAAAGCTGCAGCTTAATGAGTTTAAGCGAATTGGTAAAGGTCATTTAAACTCAAGTCTGCCTGCCTCCAGCGCCCAAGTTCTTGCCCACTGTGCTACATAAATGAAGGATCTAGACTTAAAAGGAACTGAGTCAGGGATTGGGAAAGGATATTTGGGGAGTCAGAAATTGCTGAGTCTGAAGGCAGCTAATATTTAACCCAGGTGGCAGTGCAGCCACCAGCCCTTCCTAGCGTGATCACTCTTTTGCTCTGAATAGGGATTTAGCTACTACATGCATGATTGCTAATGTCTGTTTGGCAAAACTGTTACCTGCCTGATTTTAAAAACAAAGAAGTTGCTGGAGGCTGCGATTGTCACATCTCCCAGGCACCTTCTGTGAGCCATCAGGTGCAGTGAAAGGAGTGCATAGATAGATTGAATTTGGACTTGCTCATTAGATGCTGAATTATTAGAGCCTTGCAGTTCCTCTTGAAGCTTAAAAATTAGTTCCCATACAGATGATGAGGTATAATTTTAAATCAGTGAGTACTTCTTTTGCATACAGGCTAAAAGTGATTTCGTAAAAGATGGCAGATATGAAAATGAGGAGTGTGTATTTATGGTTTCAAATCATTGTAAGACACCTTGTCAAATTCTCCTCAGCCTGCCGGAGTACTGGACATTTCTAATGTTGATGTTGTGTTTCCTCTAAGATTCTGTGCAGATTCCACTTGTGGGAATTTACTGTGGGATTTTGCAATTTAAAGAGCAAAACAGTCTGTATATATATTATTATATACACTGACTAAACAGTCAATATATATATTATATACACTGACTAAATCTGGGGTATAGTCCCTTGGACAGCACAGAGATCAAACCAGTCAATCCTAAAGGAGATCAGCCCTGACTATTCATTGGAAGGACTGATGCTGAAGCTCTAATATTTTGACCACCTGATGCAGAACTGACTCATTGGAAAAGATGCTGATATTGGGAAAGTTTGAGGGCAGAGGGAGAAGTGGGTGACAGAGGATGAGATGGTTGAATGGCATCACCGACTCAATGGACATGAGTTTGAGCAAGCTCCAGGAGATAGTGAAGGACAGGGAAGCCTGGTGTGCTGCAGTTCATGGGGTCGCAAAGAGTTGGACATGACTTCGCAACTGAACAGTAAGTAACAACAATATCTGGGAGGATGCTCAAGAAACATAATTAATGATTTTCTAGTAAGGCGACTTGAGGGACTAGAGGTCAAGAGAGAGGGAGAGAGAGGGAGTTGTTTTCACACCATTACTTTTGTACTGTTCAAAGTTTTACCTCCTGAAAGTATTTAGGTATTGAATAATGACAACGTAAAGGCACCACATAAAACTGGACTAGAGGTGATTTTAGCCTCCATTTCCTTGTAGGGATAGGGATCTGATGCTCGCTTAACACCACCGGAATTGGGGGAGGCCTTGTGTAATGAATAGAGGAAGCAGGAGTGCTTGAGGGAAGAAGGGCTTTGAGGCTGGAAGATTAGCATTGGATTTGTGTATGATACTTCATGCTCCTGCTAACTTTTATGGCTCAGTTTATTAATCTGAAAAACAGGGATTTTTATCAGTGTTTACAATGATTTTTTTTTAAAGGTATACAGTTGGAACTACCAAGTGTTTGCAAAGATAATGACAGAGGTTCTGCTTGGTATTTTATTTTATCTTACTGAGATATTTCTGAGCTTCCCTAGTGGCTCAGTGGTAAAGAATCTGCTTGCCAATTCAAGACTGGCGAGTTTGATCAGTGGATTGGGATGATCCCCCGGAGAAGGGCACGGCAACCCACCCCTGTATTCTTTCCTGGAGAATTCCATGGACAGAGCAGCTTGGAAGGCTAGGGTCCTTTGGGTCACAGAGTCAGACGCAGCTTAGTGCCTAAACAACTACAGCAGAATAGTCGATTTACAATGTTGTGTTAGTTTCAGGTATACAGCACAGAGATTTATTTATATATATATATATATATATAATTTTTTTTTCTTTTTTCAGATTCTTTTTTCTTATAGGTTATTACAAAATACTGAGTATAGTTTCCTGTGCTATATACTTACACACACTACTGTTTTATTTATAGTAGTGTGTATTTGTTAATTCTAACCTCCTACTTTAGTTCTGCTCATTTTAAATGCTAAATTAATGTAAATACAGTTCTTTGTAGAATTATTTAGTGGTTATACTGCTTAAATTTTATATCCAGTTGGTTCTTAAAGTTAAATGACTGAGCCCATCGGATATCTGTACCACATCTTATTCATTCATCTGTCGATGGCCATCTACCTTGCTTCTATGACCTGGCTATTGTGAAACAGCTAATTCACTTTGTTGTACAACAGTAACTAATTTAACACTGTAAACAATTATAATACAATAAAAGAAAGACTGAGCCCAGAGGGTGGTAGGTGGGGAGTGAGTTAAGAGGAGGGTCCTCCTGCCCCGGGTGAGGATGTGAGGCCATCGGGCTTCCACAGCCACAGTGACTGCTGGAAGGCAGGTGCAGATCTCAGAGGCTGGTGCTCTCCCCTTCCATTTGGTGGCTCAGAGACTTGATAGGGCTCCAGTGGGATATGGGAGCTTTTGCTGTGATGTTCATCTCCAGCTGTTGGTCCCTGGCCAGATTCTATGCGAGACTCTGGGTCCTCATGAGTGAGAAGTCATTACTTCTGGTCAGCTGACCTCCACCAGCTGAATAAAGGCCACGAACTCCAGCAGGAGACAGAATTGTGAAGTCAGTAGATGGTGTCTTGGAGGCCCTATGTCACCTTTCTTCACCTTCACTCCTTTTATGTTTCCCTCACTTCTTGGACCCCAAGTGCTTGCTGTAATGGTGCTCCCTTTTCAACCCCTTCTCTTTAATTTTGCTCTCAGGAAAGGTTTGATAAGCTTAACACTAAAAATATTAATATTCATAATACTTAACATGTGACCCTCTAAGTGGGCATTTATATTTAACAATAATTACTTCAGATTAAAAGGGTGAATCTCTAAATGCAGAACCCAAGGTAATAGTCAGGTAGTGGGGGGGAGAAGTATTTGGGGAACTCCCTCCCCAAGGCATCCTTGCATTGTGTTACTGATTTAGTGATGTTAAAGAATTTTCATTGATGTGGTGAAAAGTCTTTGACTCAATTATATTATTTCCTACAAAGTTGTTCTCATGGGGTTGACGTGGGTTGCGGGAAGGTGGGTTTGGACACGGTTCTGGAAGATGAGAGGGCAATGCTGAGTTTTGTAGTTGTTCTCTTTCTTGAGAGATCCCTGAGTGATAATCTTCTCTTGAACTCTGATGTGAAGTTGCTCTGGCAGGAGAAATCAGGCCTTGCATCTAGATTAATAATCAAATTAAAGGACAATGCTTGCAGCTGTGAGCAACTGAAAATTGAGTCAGATTGCTTACATAATGAAAGTGAAAGTCGCTCAGTCGAATCCGACATTTTGCAACTCCATGGACTATACAGTCCATGGAATTCTCCAGGCCAGAATACTGGAGTGGGTAGGCTTTCCCTTCTCCAGGGGATCTTCCCAACTCAGGGATCGAATCCAGGTCTCCTGTATTGCAGGAGGATTCTTTACCAGCTGAGCCACCACCATTTCCTACATAATAAGTAAATTATTATGTTCTGTTGCAAGACGCCTAAAGCTATAGCTACATGTTTGGCTGATTCGTGAGCTCCTCAGTGTCATTGTGGACCTAGATTCCATCTCCAGGTTTCATCTTCAAGTTGTTGGTGACCAGAAAGCAACTCATACCCGTATGGGTCTCAAGTATTCAAGATAACAATATCCAGAGGAATAAGAAAGGTCGTGCCTTGCCTGTGTCCGTTTTTAGGATGGAAGAAACTTTTCAGAAGCCCACCAGCTGATTTCTCTTTAAGCTTTATTATCAAGGATTGGATGACATCACCATTTCTAAATCCCAGTGGCTAGAAAGGGATTTACCTGATTGGTTTAGATGCAACCAGCATGACCATGTGTAAAAATAGCCCTTTCCTTCATGAAAAGGTGTGTTCCTTTAGCCAGTGGTTGTTTTTCTCATAAAGATGGACTAGCAAATGTAAGAAGTTTTGAGACATTTAAATATGAAATTGCTTTGCATGCATGGACTTTCCAGGTGGCTCAGTGGTAAAGAATGTGCCTGCCAAAGCAGGAGACTAGCGTTTGATCCCTGGGTCAGGAAGATCCCTTGGAGAAGGAAATTACAACCCATTCCTGTATGCTTGCCTGGGAAATCTCATGGACAGTGGAACCTGGTAGGTTATAGTCCATTGAGTTGTGAAAAAGTCGGATACGACTTAGCAACTAAACAATTGCAATGCATGCAAAGGCTGTCATGGAGAGGGTACTGCTGTGTTCCAATGCACGAATGAGGAAATATAGAATTACCTATATTATCTGAACTCTCTGCGTCATGGTCAAATATCAGGGCTGGAGGTAACTAGCCGAGCCTTAGTCATGATCACCGTGCAGGACAAGAATGACTTGTTCTGTTTGAGGTCGACGTAACCTCATCTCTGCAGGCAGAAAGCTGGATGTGTTTTTCCAAAGAAGTTGTTTTTCCAGTTGCTTATGGCTGTTCAAACAGGGATAAGGTCAGAATGTGCTTGTCTGCAGCTTAAACTGCCTGCCTCAACCTGGCATAGCTCTGAGCTCTCTGTGGACTGTCTTGGGGCAAATGGCCTAAGGCCTTAGAAGGGCATTTGATAGGATTGAGGGCCTATGGCTGCAGGGTGTCTGAATTGCCCAGTTTAGTTCAGTTCAGTCACTCAGTCGTGTCCGACTCTTTGCGACCCCATGAACCGCAGCACGCCAGGCCTCCCTGTCCATCACCAACTCCTGGAGTCTACTCACACTCATGTCCATAGATCGGTGAGGCCATCCAGCCATCTCATCCTCTGTCGTCCCCTTCTCCTCCTGCCCCCAATCCCTCCCAGCATCAGGGTCTTATCCAATGAGTCAACTCTTCACATGAGGTAGCCATAGTACTGGAGTTTCAGCTTTAGCATCAGTCCTTCCAATGAACACACAGGACTGATCTCCTTTAGGATGGACTGGTTGGACCTCCTTGCAGTCCAAGGGACTCTCAAGAGTCTTCTCCAACACCACAGTTCAAAAACATCAATTCTTTGGCGCTCAACTTTCTTCACAGTCCAACTCTCACATCCATACATGAACACTGGAAAAACCATAGCCTTTACCAGACTTTTGTTGGCAAAGTAATATCTCTGCTTTTTAATATGCCATCTAGGTTGGTTATAACTTTCTTTCCAAGGAGTAAATGTCTTTTAATTTCATGGCTGCAATCAGCATCTGCAGTGATTTTGGAGCCCAAAAACATAAAGTCTGACACTGTTTCCACTGTTTCCCCATCTATTTCCCATGAAGTGATGGAACCAGATGCCATGATCTTTGTTTTCTGAATATTGAGCTTCAAACCAACCTTTTCACTCTCCTCTTTCACTTTTATCAAGAGGCCTTTAGTTCCTCTTCACTTTCTGCCATAAGGGTGGTGTCATCTGCGTATCTGAGGTTATTGATATTTCTCCTGGCAGTCTTGATTCCAGCTTGTGCTTCCTCCAGCCCAGCGTTCCTCATGATGTACTCTGCATATAAGTTAAATAAGCAAGGTGACAATATACAACCTTGACGTACACCTTTTCCTATTTGGAACCAGCCTGTTGTTCCATGTCCAGTTCTGACTGTTGCTTCCTGACCTGCATACAGGTTTCTCAAGAGGCAGGTCAGGTGGTCTGGGATTCCCATCTCTTTCAGAATTTTCCGCAGTTTATTGTGATCCACACAGTCAAAGGCTTTGGCATAGTCAATAAAGCAGAAATAGATGTTTTTCTGGAACTCTCTTGCTTTTTCCATGATCCAGCAGATGTTGGCAAATTGATCTCTGGTTCCTCTGCTTTTTCTAAAACCAGCTTGAACATCTGGAAGTTCATGGTTCAGGTATTGCTGAAGCCTGGCTTGGAGAATTTTGAGAATTACTTTACTAGCGTGTGAGATGAGTGCAATTGTGTGGTAGTTTGAGTGTTCTTTGGCATTGCCTTTCTTTGGGATTGAAATGAAAACTGACCTTTTCCAGTCCTGTGGCCACTGCTGAGTTTTCCAAATTTGCTGGCATATTGAGTGCAGCACTTTCACAGCATCATCTTTCAGGATTTGAAATAGCTCAACTGGAATTCCATCACCTCCACTAGCTTTGTTCGTAGTGATGCTTTCTAAGGCCAACTTGACTTCACATTCCAGGATGTCTGGCTCTAGGTGAGTGATCACACCATCATGATTATCTGGGTCGTGAAACTCTTTTTTGTACAGTTCTTCTGTGTATTCTTGCCACCTCTTCTTGATATCCTGTGCTTCTGTTAGGTCCATACCATTTCTGTCCTTTATCGAGCCCATCTTTGCATGAAATGTTCCCTTGGTATCTCTGATTTTCTTGAAGAGATCTCTAGTCTTTCCCTTTCTGTTGTTTTCCTCTATTTCTTTGCATTGATCACTGAGGAAGGCTTTTTTATTTCTCCTTGCTATTCTTTGGAACTCTGCATTCAAATGGGAATATCTTTCCTTTTCTCCTTTGCTTTTCACTTCTCTTCTTTTCACAGCTATTTGTAAGGCCTCCTCAGACAGCCATTTTCCTTTTTTTTGCATTTCTTTTCCATGGCGATGGTCTTGATCCCTGTCTCCTGTACAGTGTCATGAACCTCTGTCCATAGTTCATCAGGCACTCTGTCTATCAGATCTGGTCCCTTAAACCTATTTCTCACTTTACTGTATGATCATAAGGGATTTGATTTAGGTCATACCTGAATGGTCTAGTAGTTTTCCCTACTTTCTTCAATTTAAGTCTGAATTTGGCAATAAGGAGTTCATGAGCTGAGCCACAGTCAGCTCCCGGTCTTGTTTTTGCTGACTGTATAGAGCTTCTCCATCTTTGGCTGCAAAGAATATAATCAGTCTGATTTTGGTGTTGACCATCTGGTGATGTCCATGTGTAGAGTCTTCTCTTGTGTTGTTGGACAAGGATGTTTGCTATGACAGAATGTGGTCCACTGGAGAAGGGAATGGCAAACCACTTTAGTATTCTTGCCTTGAGAACCCCATGAACAGTATGAACAGGCAAAATGATAGGATACTGAAAGAGGAACTCCCCAGGTCAGTAGGTGCCCAGTATGCTTCTGGAGATCAGTGGAGAAATAACTCCAGAAAGAATGAAGGGATGGAGCCAAAGTAAAACCAATACCCAGTTGTGAGTGTGACTGCTGATAGAAGCAAGGTCCGGTGCTATAAAGAGCAATATTGCATAGGAACCTGGAACGTTAGGTCCATGAATGAAGGCAAATTGGAAGTGGTCAAACAGGAGATGGCAAGAGTGAACATAGACATTCTAGGAATCAGCGAACTAAAATGGACTGGAATGGGTGAATTTAACTCAGATGACCATTATATCTTCTACTGTGGGCAGGAATCCCTTAGAAGAAATGGAATAGCCATCATGGTCAACAAAAGAGTCTGAAATGCAGTACTTGGATGCAATCTCAAAAATGACAGAATGATTTCTGTTCGTTTCCAAGGCAAACCATTCAGTATCACGGTAATCCAAGCCTATGCTCCAACCAGTAATGCTGAAGAAGCCTAAGTTGAACGGTTCTGTGAAGACCTACAAGACCTTTTAGAACTAACACCCAAAAAAGATGTCCTTTTCATTATAGGGGACTGGAATGCAAAAGTAGGAAGTCAAGAAACACCTGGAGTAACAGGCAAATATGGCCTTGGAGTACGGAATGAAGCAGGGCAAAGGCTAATAGAGTTTTGCCAAGAGAATTGCCCAAGTGAGTGAGTTTATGAATGAAGGAGTAGTGTTTACTTTCCCTACCTCAGTAGAGGCAAGACTGAAAGAAAATGATGAAATCCATCGTTGGTGTCAACCTTGAGTATATTCCCCCCACGTCGTTCACCACGTGCCCTTCTCGGCTCTTCCAAGTGAAGTACCAGATGACCTCATTTTTTCCTTGAATGGAAGTGTCTGGGTTACTCACGAGGCACTTAGGAGGTGATGGCCCATTTATCTGGGGAGAATCTGAGGCCTTGAACCAAAATGAGAGATGCTTCCGTTCCGTTCGGTCGCTCAGTCGTGTCCGACTCTTTGCGACCCCGTGGACTGTAGCCTACGAGGCTTCTCCGTCCATGGGATTCTCCAGGCAAGAATACTGGAGTGGGTTACCATTTCCTTCTCCAGGGGATCTTCCCGACCCAGGGATCGAACCCGGGTCTCCCACATTGGAGGCAGACGCTTTAACCTCTGAGCCACCAGGGAAGCCCTTGAGAGATGCTTAGCTGTAACACAAGTTCTTTGAAGGCAGGGGACATGACTGTTTTTTCTCTGCTCCCAAACTGATGCTGAAATTGAAACTCCAATACTTTGGCCACCTGATGTGAAGAGCTGGCCCATTGGAAAAGACCCTGATGCTGGGAAATATTGAGGGCAAGAAGAGAAGGGGGTGACAGAGGATGAGATGGTTGGATGGCATCATTGACACAAGGGACATGAGTTTGAGCAAACTCCTCAGTAGTGAGGAGTAAAGGACAGGGAAGCCTGGCATGCTGCAGTCCATAGGGTCACATCACAAAGATTTGGACATGACTTAGTGACTAAACAACAACCAAATTCACAGTGCTCAGAGATTTGTAATACTTGTTTAATGCACTTTTACATAGAAGGAGGCAGGGTTGGAGAAGCTCGGTGACCTTGGTCTCTTCTGTTAAAGTATTTTTTTAAAACTCTGGATGCTTGTGGAAGCCTCTGCAAGTCTGAAAACTTAATATGAAAGTGAGCTGGGTAGTTTGATGTCAATAACTTTTCTTGTTTAGTTTTGAGAACAAGATGGGAGGGAGGGTGATTGTGTAACAGCCCCAGTTTCCACTAGAGTTGAAGGCAGCATTGTGGAAAGGGTGGGCCTTTGAGCCAGGCAGATTTGGAATCCAGGGCCACTGTGTCTGGTGACCTTGGGCAAGTTCCATCTCCTCTTTGGGGCTCAGTTTCTTCCCGTGTATCTGCCAGGCCCATAGTGGGCACACTTTTTCACCCTCTCCCCAGAGTCAAATGTCTTTTTTTGGGAGGAGGTGTTCCCATCTCAGGAGTCTGACATCATTCAGGAAGCTCAGGGGCCTGTAATTATTCCCTGTCATGCATTTTCATTTCCTCTCCTCCTCAGTTTCTGCCTTCTGCTGTAAACACAGGTCTCTGCCTTGAACACATGTTTGCCAGATGCTATTGCCCCTCCTTCCTCTGCTTAGTTTTTCTCTCTTGTTTACTGCCAGGTTTTCTCAGACAATAGCTGCAGCCTCCACTTCCTCACTTTTTACTTCGGCCTCCTGTATGTTCTGGTTCCTACTGCTGCCTCAGGGGTCTCCAACTTCTCTCTGACAGCTCGATCCACTCATCTTCTCTCCATCCCTACCTACAAGGCCTCATGGAGACATTTGGCGATATTGGCTGACCACATGGTCATCTCGTAACTCATTTTTGCTTTGGCCTTGGTGACACCTGGAACACTTCGTGTTTCCTCCTTTGCCGGCTGCCTAACCATCTGTTAAATGTGAGCGTTTGATACTTGATCTTTTTTGCTCTCTTGGGCTCTTCTATCAGCTTCAGTACAGCTGGTTCTTAGATCTTTACATCTGTTAGTTGTCAGTGGATGGAACCTGGGAGATCTTTGGAATATGACCCAAGATTCTTCTGGGGCATCATGAGCTGTCGAGCAGCTCCGGCTGGATGACTTTTGAATCTTCCTGATGCGGTACTTTGAGAAGAACTGGGAACACTTTGATCTCCCTGATCACCGCACCCCTGTGATCTTAGGGGATGTTTAGTAACCCAACTCTACTGCAGGGTAAACCCATGAGAGGCTCACAAGTCACCGCTGGAACCCAGCTGTTTCTCAAGTCAGTGTCACCCATCAGATGCAGGCTGGGGTGGGCTTGTGCTTATTCTTCAGCTTGGGAAGCCCTTTGTGGTGTTCCACAGTGGTATGTCTAATTTTTTTCTGGGACTAAGTGGAAGGTCCATGCAAAAGTCAGACATCACCTCTTAGATCACGGGCCATTGATCCCTTGGGTGTGTGTAGCTGCTGTCAAGCCCATTTAGAGTTGCCCCGTGTTGAATCGCCTGCCTTTGAGTTGCTCTGTTCTTGTGTTGTTTATTTATCTAAACTTTATTGACATTATTGAAGAGCTTTTATAGAGTTGAGATAGGTTACTCTGAGCTACTCAAATGTCTATGCCTACTTCTTCTTAGAAGTATCTTGGAAGAGAGTTTTTCTTTGGTAAAGCTCACTGTAGTACAAGTTACTTCACATCCTCCTCCTTGGTTTATGCTGCTGTAAAATACAGCATTTGTATTACGGTCCCAGAAGTTCCTTTTAACTCCACCACTGTTCTGTTCTGAGTATCATGCTCCCACTCTTGATCTTTAAAAAAATGGGTGATTTAAAACAGCAACAACAAAGTTCAGTTGATTGCTTCTTTCATTTGAGTAACTCGGTGGATATAGTTTTGCATTTCATAGCTTCTGTTTTCTGACTTAAAAACCTTGCCTCAGTAAAATCCAGACAAAATAAAGAATGTAAAAACAGAGAGGCACAGAGGTAGGAACATTTTTTTTAACATCAGAAACACACACACACACAAAACCCTCTTCAGACTTCTTGGCAAGTAAGAGGAGTCTGGGGAAAAAAAACCCCTACAAACAGTTTTCTAGTCGTCTGAGTGGAAAATCTTGTTTTTTTTTTTTTTTTTTTTTAAATACCATTTCATATCTTAGAAATGTCTGAATAGTTTTTGTTTAAAGGGAAATTCCTTTTGGCTGAGAAAGAGACTGCAGGATTCAAACAGATAGGGCTATGTTTTTAGAAAACTTGGAGGAAACAAGGATTCGTGATGAAAATGCTTTTTCACTGGCCAATTGTGATAAACAGAAATTTAAATCCAAGGTTACCAGTCATAGCATTTGAAAGGTTCAGCCATTAACTCCTTCCTTCCCCTTGCTTCCTGTCTGTACATCCTGGGGAAACATCTCTCATTGCTGGTCCTTCCTAAAGGAACTTAGTGACCTGCTTTTCTAAACCTGTGTGTTCTAGGCAGGAGGGTAGCTTTCTTGGCCTCATGGTTCTCCCAGCCAAGTGGAAAGGAAGATGTGTAAATAAGTAAGTAAATCACAAGTCATTAAATATCTGGTGTATGCTTTAAAGCCATATTCAAAGTCTTTCTGGAGCACGCAGGGTAGAATAACAGATCTGAAGGAGATGAAGAGTTGGAGAGCCTCTCATGACAAAGATGATATTTGCATTGGGTCCTGAAGTAGAAATAGGATTTCTCTGGACCATAGGAATAGTAAGTACAGAGTAGGACTGTATAAAATGTCATAGTTGATTCTGTGAATTCCAAGCAGTTTTTTGTCATTTCAGGTAAGGTGTTCTGTGGGGAGTGTTGGGAGATAACGATAAGATCATACAAAGTTTGCCTGCTTTGTTAACCCATTTGGATATTCTTTTGTGGGCTGCAGGGTGGGAAGCTCTTAAGAATTTTAACAAAAAAAAAAGAGGGGAAGAAATGTGTTTTTGCAAGGAAACCCTAGTGGTTATAAAGGATGGATTGGAGGGGAGAATTTGTGGCACCAAGATGATCTGCTGGCTGGTTGTGTCTTCCATGAAAGTAGGACAGGGCACAAGGGGGCTTTGAACCATAGGGAGGACCATATGGATGCAAGAGAAGGTTAGGAGCTGGATGTAGAGACTTGGTGGCAGTGGGACATGAAGGGATATGGGAGACGTCCTGTTAGCTTTTTGTTTGTTGTGCTGCACAGCGTTCAGGAGCTTAGTTCCCCTGCCAGGGATTGAACTCACTTCCCCAGCAGTGGAAGCTCAGAGTCTCAACCACTGAACTGCCAGGGAAGTCCCAACGTCCTATTTTCTGATGTAGCAGACAGAGTTGATGGTGCTGCTCTTGGTGAAGGAAGGATGACAAGTTTGGTGGGGAAGATGATGAGTTGAGTTTTGTACATGGCAATCTGATGTGTTCATGGAACATTCGGGAGACATATCTAAACAGCGTTTGGAAACATGGATCTGGAGTTCTAGAGAAAAGTCTGGTGATGCAGATTTGGGTGTTACGAGTCTCATGGGGGAGAAGTGAAGCCAGTTGTCCAGGGAGGTCAGGGAGAGAGTGAGGAGTAGGAGAGCAGGGCTGAGAGTGCAGCCCTGGGGACCTGGGGAGGGTTAGCAGAAGAAGAGAAATCTGCAGATGGAACACAGAAGGAATCAGCAGAAAAAGTGGAGAAAATCCAAGAAAATCTCATTGCAGGATTCAAAAGAGGGGAGTGTGGCTACAAAGTGGTCAAGATAAAGAAGGACTGTGTGCTCTTCAGCTATCTGCCAAGCCCTGGACCACTGTGTAGTGTCAGCTAGGGTGGGACTGTGTCCGGAGTCACCGAAGCCCCGGGGGTCTGTGGCCTCTGTGGCTTTGTGCCGATGGAGTGGAGGCCTTGCTGCCAGCTGAGAGCAAAAACTGCAGAAGGGCGGGCGCTGGGAGTAAATATGCGTGGTGGATAATCTATGCAACAGTGCCTCTTTCTTTCCTTTTGTTTTTGTAAATTTCGTCCTCAAAATTAGCCTTGGAGACTGTCCTGGTGCCTGTGCAGTATGATGAAAGTCCTCTCTTCATTCTTCTCTTCTGACTGAATCCCTGTATTCCTGACATCTTTCTCATCCTCGGGGTCCCTTTGTGCATCTGTCATTTACGGGTCTCAGGCTTTGGGGCGTGTAGAAGGAGGGTTCTCTGGACGTAATGTCTGTATAAGAGGATTAACAACTGCAACATTAGTTGCTCAGTCGTATCCAACTCTTGGGCTTCCCTGGTGGCTCAGCTGGTAAAGAATCCACCTGCATTGCAGGAGACCTGGGTTTGATTCCTGGGTTTGGAAGATCCCCTGGAGAATGGAAAGGCTACCCACTCCAGTATTCTGGCCTAGAGAACAGTCCATGGGATCACAAAGAGTTGGACACGACTGAGCGACTTTCATTTCACTTCATCCAACTCTTTGTAATCCCATGGACCATAGCCCGCTAGTCTCCCCAGTCCATGTAATTTCCCAGGCAAGAATGCTGGAGTGTGTTGCCATTCCCTTCTCCAGGGTATCCTCCCCACCCAGGGATCGAACCGAGGCCTCCTGCATTGCAGGCACATTCTTTACCGTCTGAGCAACCAGGGACTCAGAGAATTGAAATTTATCAAATGCCTGTAAAGTTTGAGCATTTTCCTTTGTATGTATCTGCTGACTCTTCCAAATGAGAAAGTATCACGTGGACCCGGTAGTTGCCAAAGACGAGTTTGATCACAGAGACATCAACACTATTCACGTGGTAGAAAAATACAAAAAAACCCAAATTGGCCCCATTTTTAATGACATAGTAACAGGGGGAAGGTGAGGACAGTGCTTTTTGTAATAAATGCATGAACCCAAGGGCTTTCCAGTGAAAGGGATCTTAAATGATTCCGCTTCAAAGAAAACGTGCAGCTCCAAGCAGCGCCTGTTGTTTTAGGACCTCCAAGGGGAACTCTGGGTGCGGGGCATCCTCCAGTCCTCCCCATGCCCCCTGCATGCTGTGGCTCAATGCTGCCTTTACTCTCTGCTGCCCTGTGTCCAGGATGTCATTTTCAAGGCCCTCAAACCTCCCCAGGAGATGTAGAACAAGAATGGGAGGAGGACTCTGTCTCCAGGACTGAAGTTGGCCCAAGAAAGAAGAGGGTAGAGAAAAAAAGAGAAGAATTCTGCACCCTGACTGCACAGGGAGGAAGCAGTGGGGTTAAAGTTAAAAAAAACAGACAACTTTTTAAGAACAGCTTTAGGTTCACACACTTCACTGGTGGTCCAGTGGTTGAGAATTGCCCTGTAGTGCAGGGGACACAGGTTCGGTCCCTGGTTGAGGAACTAAGATCCACATTCTGTGGGGCCACTAAGCCCGTGTACCGCAGTTAGAGAGCCTGGGTACTGCAACTAAGACCCACTGCAGCCAGATAAATAGATAAATAAATCATAAAAATAAAAAGTTTTAGGGGTTTCCCCAGTGGCTCAGATGGTAAAGGGTCTGCCTGCAATGCGGGAGCCTGGGTTCACTCCCTGGGTCGGAAAGATCCCCTGGAGGAGGGCATGGCACCCACTCCAGTATTCTTCCTTGGAGAATTCCAGGGACAGAGGAGCCTGGTGGGCTACAGTCCATGGGGTCTCAAAGAGTTGGACATGACTGAGCGACTAACACACTTTAGGTTCACAGCAAAATTCCTCAGAAAGTACCGTTTCCATATACTCGCTGACCTCCGCACACCACACACAACCTACCCCAGCATCAACATCCCGCCATTACACACTTTTGGAATGTGGGTTCATAAGCCAGGGTTACCTGTGACAGCTTTTGATTTTAACTTTGTTTTTTAAAAGTAGGCACAGATAAGCTTCCTTTTGTAATCCAACAAGAAGCCAGGTTGGTCCAAAGAGCCTCAAACCTATCTTTGTGAGAGTATGTGTAGGCTGTTTTTTGTTTCCTTTGAATAAAAATGTATTTTAGAAAATCTAGGAGCGATGTAAAGATTTCCGTTGTTGTTCAGTCATATCTCACCCTTTGTGACCCCATGAGCTGCAGCACGCCAGGCTTCCCCATCCTTCACTATCTCCCGGCGTTTCCTCAGACTCATGTCCGTTGAGTCAGTGAGGCTACAATTAAGCTCTTAAAATATGATGTGTCTCCCTCCCCAACCTCTGCCCCCTTCCATTTACAGATGGCTTAGGAGCTGGACATTGGAAAGGAGGGTGGGATTGAGTGGGGGAAATACTGTGTTTTTTTGTAACCTTAGAACCTGAAGACAATCTTTGTAGCTATGACTTTTAACTTCCTGCCACTATGAGGTGGTATTCATTTCTCAGGCAGTACCAGGGGTTGTTTTTCTGGTTCTGCTCTGGGTTTTGAGTTTTCTTCCTCCCCTGCAGCTGGAGGGCCTAAGACTGTGGGCTGAGGAGGTCAAGCCCAAACCCAGATGGAGACCAGCTTGACCCTCTGTGGTTCCAGGGCATCATGTTCTAACTGAAGGAGCCAGTGACCCTGGCGGTCTTAACGTACATATACATTTTTGTCACATTTTCGTGTTTGATGAGAAAGAAGGGCAGAGAAGGAGAAGTAAAAAAAAAAAACTATTTGGTGTTTCAGCTGTGTTTACACCTTAGGAATATGAGGTGGGTTTTAAATCAAAAGGAACCCAGTGTTTCCTTTCGACTTCTAGGAGGAAACTGAAATTAAGCTTGGCCCAGCTGAGAGGTGGATGGTTGAGCAGATTGAATATGATGAATTTTCAGCTTTCTTATTCCTGCTCTCCCTGTTTCTGTTGTGATTCTGAATGTCCTGTTGTCTGCTGATTGCTCAACCACTGGGGCAGAGGGTTGGTAGGAAAAAACAGGGATTTTGTAGTCAGCACTGACTTCACAGTCCTCATCACCACCGACCAAATTATTTATTCAGTGCTCCCCAGTGCTGTCAACTTGGCTCCAAGAGAGAATGATGTTATCTACCCGGGTCCCTAAAGTAATGGATGAGGCCGATCACAGCCCAGGGGCTCTGTGGGCTCCAGCCCCAACTCAGGGCACTCCATAGACGCATGCTTGAGAAGCTACCAGAACATTGGCAAACATATCATAGGGATCTGGTGAATTATTTGCTGAGTGGATGAATGATTCTGGGCCTACGATCTGGCACTGCCTACCCTGGGTATCTTTCTGAGGTTGTTTCACAAGGCCATGAAAGAGGATGAGTGATATGATGTAAACGAAGTGTCTGTCTCCAAGCCTGGTACATGGCCTCTGCTTAGGTGGTAATAGGTTCCTGTCCTCTGTTTTTCTTTTTTAAATTAAAAAAAAAATTATTAAAAATTTTTCTTTGGCCTCACCATGCAGCATGTGGGATCTTAGTTCCCTGATCAGGGTTTGAAGCTGTGCCCCATGAACTGGAAGCATGGAGTCTTCACTGCTGGGCCACCAGGGAAATTCCGTTTTTCTCCTCTGGTAATTCTCCTCTGGGAGGCATAGAAAGGAAACACTTGCTAAATTCTAATCAAAAGGGAACAAAATTAGTAAATAGAATAAAGCCTTTATAATGTGACCTAGTTATTTTGTTTATTTTCTCTAGTTTTATTGGGATATAATTGACACATAACTTAGGAATTTCAGATATACAACATAATATACATATTTATATACGTATATATATATATATATATATATATATATATATCGCAAAATGATTACCAGAATAAATTTGGTTAAATCATCTCACAAAGTTACAATTCTTTTTTCCTGGTGCTGAGAACTTGTATGATCTACTCTCTTAGAAACTTTCAAATACCCAAGACAGTACCGTTAAATAGAGTCACCATGCTGTAAATTATATCCCCAGGACTTATTTATCTTTTGACTAGAAGTTGGTACCTTTTGACCACCTTCACCATAATGTGGCCTAATTGTGATGACTTTTAGGTGCAGGGGGCAAGGGCGAACCCTAAAAGTTTAAAGGAAAAAACCCTAAAAGTTTTTTCAGTTCCTGTTAGAATCTTTTTAGGCTCAAGGCCTGGTTTTGATTTGCATGACTGGGTTCACACTTTGATTTTTCAGGCACCTGCTTCTGCAGAACTGAAATTCTGTGTAGGTTTTGAGGAGGTGGGTTGGCGGCAGGTGTTAACATTCTTCAAGTCACCAGAGGGAGGGCGTGCATACAGGGGCTGGTCCATTCGCTATTCCCGCCTTCACCTGAAACAGCCATCTGTGCCTGAGATTACTTACACTGCTTTTAAAAAAAAATATAAAGAGCATTTCTGGGGCTGATTGTGATGAAGTTGGGAATTCATTTAATAGGAAGAGAGAGGGAAAGAACGGTAAGTATGGTGTGGAATAGCAGTAAGGCTGTCCACTGCGGCACTGCCTGGCCTCTGGGCCTCCCAGGAGAGCCACTGTAAGTTCTGTTGGTAAGCTGCAGCAAAAGGTGTTTAAGCCATGGGCTCTCCTTCTGACGCACGACCTGAACTGACCTTCCAGAGGATTTAGTGGAAGTAGTTTAGCGAGGGAACTTCCTCTGACTCTGCTTTTTTGGGAAGCAGAATTCAAAGTTGGTTTTCTCTGACTGCCTCTTTTTAAAAAGTTTTTATTGGAGTATAGTTGATTTACAATGTTGTGTTAGTTTCAGGCATACAGTAAAGTGAATCAGTTATACATATACATGAATTCATTCCTTTTTAGATTCTTCTCCCGTATAGGTCATTACAGGGTATTGTAAAGAGTTCTCTAGGCTACCCAGGTCCTTATTAGTTATCTGACTGCCTTTTATGTGGACCAACTAGCATTCTGTCTATCAGAAGGTCCATAGAGATTCTGGCATGTGAGTGGACTCACATCCATAATGCCTTGTTATTTTTGGGGGGGCAGTTTCAGTAAAACTTTGAGAGGGAGCTGTTAGAAAACCTGTGTCCAAATCTTCATCCCCTCTGCAAGGTATAATTTTTATTTAACAAACACACACAAAACCCATGGCTGATAATGGAGTGAACGGGGCAGAGAGCAAAACCCTTAGCTGTAGAGACTAACAAGTGTGAATGAGTTACCTGATGGTTCTTCTCTATGCTGCTGCTGCTGCTTCTAAGTCACTTCAGTCGTGTCCGACTCTGTGCAACCCCATAGACGGCAGCCAACCAGGCTCCCCCGTCCCTGGGATTCTCCAGGCAAGAACACTGGAGTGGGTTGCCATTTCCTTCTCCAGTGCGTGAAAGTGAAAAATGAAAATGAAGTCGCTCAGTCGTATCCGACCTTTCACGACCCCATGGACTGCAGCCTGCCAGGCTCCTCCGTCCATGGGATTTTCCAGGCAAGAGTACTGGAGTGGATTGCCATTGCCTTTTCCGGGTTCTTCTCTGTAGAGCTGCTTTATTGCAAAACAGCTGGCAGTTTGGGAGACTGGTTAGCCCTGCATTGGTTTCTCATGAAATGCAGATGATTTTCATGGAGAAGTTCGTTCTTTGGTATTTGCCAACCAAAAGAAAAATATCCTGGTAGGTAGATTTTTTTTTCCTGTTGCCCTTTTGAGAAACTGTTGCCTAAGCCAAATTTAGAAAAAATAAAACAAAACCAGGAACACAGGTTTCAAGATTGCAAGTATATATGTCACTTGGCTTCAAAATATAGTCATTGAAATGTGTCAGGGGGACCTACTTATTTTATGAACTGAGAAGTCTTTTATTATTTGTTTGTTTATGGCTGTCCTGCATGTTTGGTGCTGCATGTGGGCTTTCTCTAGTTGTGATGTGCAGGCTTCTCACTGTGATGACCTCTCTTGTTTGGGCTCTAGAGCTTTCAGGCTTCAGTAGCTGTGGTTCATGGAGGCATGTGGAATCTTCCCGGACCAGGGTTGGAATCCATGTCCCCTGCATTGGGGATTCTTACACACTGGACCACCAGGGAAGTCCCCATGAAGTCTTGATCGAGGCCTTTTAGGATTGGTGTAGTGGTTGAACAGTGTCAGTGGGGCCTAGGATTGTCCCATGTTTTCATCCTGCCATTTTTTCATTCTACATTGCCTCGTGACTGCAAAATGATTACTTTATCACCGGTATAATGTCAGCCTCCCTGGCAGGGAGAAAGTGAGAGGGCAAAGCAGAAGAGGGTAATACTTGTATTAGAAAGGCCAAGGCTGGCTGGACTTCCCTGGTGATCTAGTGGGTTAAGGCTTTGAGCTGCCAGTGCCGTGGGTGAGGATTCGATCCCTGGTCAGGGAACTATGACTGCACATGCAGTGTGGCTCCACCAAAAGATAAAAATGAGAAAAAAAAAGCCAAGGCTTGCTCTGAGGTCCCCAGCAGAATTCCTGTTAGGTTTCACCAGCCACCCCTTGTTAAAAAGAAGCCAGGATGGTGCTTTAGCTGGACACCTTGTTACCCTGAACAAGATTAGCATGTCTGACTGTGAGGAAAGAGGGCAGGATGGATATTGAGTGGTTAAGCAGCAGTGTCTGCTGCACCACAAAAGAACATTTTCCCAGACTTATAGGATCCTCGGTCTAGTGGGGCCTTTGAGATGGCCAAGGACAACCCTGCTTGCCAAGGTAAGGGAGCTGCTTCATTTTCTTCTGTAACACTTTGGCTCCATGTGTGCCAACCCCTCAGTTGGGTTTTGGGCACTCCTGGGCTGAGCTTCTCATCCCCAGATGTGTAAACTGTGCCCAGAATGTGAGTGTCTGCGAAGTCCCTTTCAAAGGAGAGGAGAGGGGCAGGGACAGAGTAGTGTGTGTATGGGAATCCAAAATTCTGATTATACCTTCTCAGGAAAAGCAGCCAGCCAACAATAATTACTGGGCCGCCTCTGAGCGCGGAACCTGAGATCCGGCCTCCTGGAACACTCACTAGAGCCATGGAAGACTCAGCTCTGCCCTAGGGGAGCAAAGCCTAGCAGGGCTCCCAGTTCAACGGCACATTTGTGATGAGTGCTGATGGTGGACAACGGCCTCAGCAGACCAAGGAGTCGGGCCAGAAAGACAGCCTGGAGGAGCTGGCTTTGAGCAGGACTTTGTAAAGTTCTGTTATTTGGTGGAGATTGATGGTGTGTAAAAACACTGATTTGAGGGTAAACAGCTTTGCCAGGTTGGAGCCATTTAATAACACTGGCCTGTGTAGCCTGGTGTGTTTCCTTTAGAAGAGCAGCCTTGAGTCAACAGAGTTTATGGTGTGTGCAGAGGGGGTGTTATGTTAGGCAGATTTACTAGAGCGTGTCAGAAAGACCACTAGCTCCGTACTAACGTTCCCTGTGAATTTTCAATTTCAGTCCTACCATTTCCCAAGGACTGCCTGGCAGCCCTGACATTTCATTTCTGTCCTTGCTTCTCATTGTTTGATTGTTCCTTCTTTCAGGGGTGCAGCCAGTCTCCACAGCTGTATCTGTGGGCCCAATAGTGCTCTGGAGGGCATCCCGATTGGAGTCTCAGCCTCATCACCTCATCTCAGCCTAATTACCTCTCAAAGGCCCTGTTTCCAAAAACCATCACACTGGGGTTTGGGGCATCACCATATGAGTTTTGGAATGGCACAGTTCAGTCCACCGCACTGGGGATCCACTGGAGTTTCACGAGGCTCCTAACTGACAAGTAGAGGGGACCAGGGCAGTATGTTTCCTGCTGGAAGAAACCTGTAAGAGTTGAAAACCTGTAGAGTGGCAGTTCTTTACAGCTGACATCATGGACTCAAGTGGGTCTGAGAACCTCCTGGAATGCTCTCCAGGGTATTGTAGGTGTAGTACACGATGTAGATTTTTCATCACATTTTCAAAAGAAATTCATGACCCCCAAATGTTAAGACCTACCGTCCTGGAGATTGTATTTCTAAAGTGAAGGCTGAGAGGAGTTAGGTCTGTGCACAGCTGGTGTCCACTATCAGCATCCTCTGTGCATGGGAGAGGACCACCCCCCAACCACACCCCTGCCCCATGCTGCCCCCTCCTCCCCCAGCATTCCAGAGAAGCCCTCCCTGCTCCTGCTGCTGTGCACTAATTAGATGCTGACTGCTGACAGGGGAGCTCTTCTCCCAGAAGCTGCATTGTTTGTACCCTAAACCCTTTGTCTGTTTTTTTTTGGCAGGGGGAGCCTTTTTAAAAAAAAATTTTTTTTGAGCATGCATAAAAAATGAGTGGCTTGCATCATAAGCCAAAAAAAAAAAGTCTTGCTTATTATAAAGATATTTCATAGTATTCTCAAGATTCTGACTCAAAGTAGACAAAAGTTGAAGCAGTCTTTTCTGATCATAAGTGAAAGCCCGTACATACATTCATCATAGCCAGTGCTAAACCCTACATTGCTTTTAATTTTTTTTCCTTCTCTACTTCCTGATCCTCCCAGGAAGGATTTCTTCTTTACATATAGGAATTCTTCTCTACATCCATTTTGTGTTTTATTTGACTTCATATTATATATTTCTTTCAAGCCATTTGAATCATTTTGGAAACATGGTAAACATAAACACATTTTAAAAGCACAGACCTGCCTAGAGTCTGACTGGCTCACTCCTGACCTGGGCACAGTCCCTGAAGGATGCTGGTGGCATTGGCCTGGGTCCTATTCCCCATCCCAGCTTCCTTCTCATCTTCTTGTCCTTCTTTTTCTCCTTCTGTGTCCTTTGCTTTCCTGGGTCTTTCCTTTCTTCTCTGATCGTGCCCTGACTCTGCCACTGTTTCCAGATTTTTGTTTAGCCCTGATGGTATGAGGACCCCCAACTCAGGCTTTGGAATCTGTTATTTGATTCTCCTGCTTCATTGCCAGAACCTGTGGTCCCAGCTGATGGTGGCATTCAGGAGGTTGTCACATTAATGGTGTGCATTGTTGAAGGCGGACTGGAAATTGCAGTATTGACTTTCCAAAATATTCAGGAGCTGAAGATCCAGAAGGAGCGTTGTGGAGTAACTGGACCAACATATAAATAAAGAGCAGAAGTAGCCAAGAGGGGAGCTAGTTGCTCTTAGAGGTCACTGAGGAGTTTTACTGGTTGACAGTGGAAAACTTCTTGCCTATTTTGCGTTTCTTGTTATTTTCCCCCTTTCAGTTGGGACACTGGGGACTTCTCGGTCTAACAGTTCTGTCACCTACATTGAGCAAGCCTGGTCCCCTGGTTTTGGAAATCTGGATCTAGGTTTGCTAGTTATTGGTGTTCATAATGCTTGGCCCTGCGTATCAGCAGCCCTTCCCTTTCCTTTCTCCAGTTGTGTTCCTCCAGAACTAAAGGTGTGGCTCACAAGTCTAGGTTCTTCTTATGGGGCCTCTGGCCACCTCCTTGGTTGGCCTCACTCCCCAAGGTGTTTTAGATCTGATGAATCCTTTGGAATCATGAGGTTCCTGCTCTGACCACCTCCATTGCCTGTAGCAATGGTTCTTTGTCTTTGCTACACATCATGATTACCTGGGAACTTAGAAAATATCAACCCCTGGGTCCCAGCCTATGTTATTCTGATCTCCTTGGTTTGGGGATGAGGCCTGGGCAGCAAGATTTTCTTTAACAGCTTCCCTGGTGATTCCAAAATGAAACCAAGGTCGAGAACTGTTGTCTGGGGGCCTTGCTACTTGAAACTTGGTCCATGGACTGGCAGTATCAGCATCTCCTGGGAGATTGTCCCTGATGCAGAATCTACTCCAGACTTTCCAAGTGGTAATCTGAAGATCCACAGCTCCCGGCTGATTCCTGTGCATTTTTAAGTGTAAGAACTACAGGCTAGAACGTCCTCCTGCCCTACCTTGGAGGGGTAGGCTCCCCACCCAGAATACCACAGCAAGTACTGATGCCAGATCTGGTTAGAAGGACCCCAAGACACTGGCTTTCCCTCCATGAACCTTTCTTGGGGGTTGGTTCTATATCTGGGTTAGATTCCCTCCCATTCCTGACCAATCCCTTTTCTACCTATCTCCTTGAAAGTCCCAGCATATTTCAACAACAGGGATGCAAGGGTCTGGTCTGAAATTGGAGGCCAGTGGAATTGGTTGCAGTCTGTGCTTTGGGAAGCCTTGGCCTGATGGCCTGTCCTTGTGGTGCTTTGCTTGGTCAGCCTAGCAGTTTGCCCTGTCCTGACCTTGGGGGATAGAAGTAGGGAAATCAGACTGAAAACAGAAGGCTCATGAAAGACAATGGAAAAAAAAATACAAAAAAACATGCTGGAGCTGGGATGGTTAGAACAGAAATGTCGTGCTCAGCGGAGATGTAACTCTTTCCCCCCAGCCCCCGACCCCCCTTGCCTGCATTAGACATCATCAGCTCCTTTACCTTCTGAGCTCACATGGGACCGACCCTAATTTCCCTACCTATAGGGCACTCCAGGTAGGCAGTGCCAATTCCTTAGGTTTTGCACTTAAGATACAACTACTGTGAATTTTCTTTTTCCCGGAGCAGCAGCATTTACTACTCTGAAGGTGATTCTTGGGTTTCTGAGCATAACTTTCGCATTCTCACATATCATCCGAGATGCTGTCAGCATCTTTTGCTTCAATTTGCTGCTCTTGTTATCTCTCAGCCCTCACAGGCAATTGGTAGAATGAATGTCCGAATCTCTGAGATTGTTATTCTTGTCTCTATCCCACAGATCTTTCTGGGGCAGCCCTTGGCACAGGGCTGCAATGGGCTGGGACTTAAGGAGGCACACACTTAATGGGGACCCAGCCTCTTGCCTCGTTGCCTCACCCCTGCCCGGTTCCTTTCTTTCCTTATCACTCAGTGGGAATAGCAGTGGGTTGGGTCATTCTGCTTCCTGACCCCCAGGATCACTGCCTGACCAGGGTCCTCATTATTTGTGGTTTTTTTAATACTTATTTTTTATTGACTGTGCCAGTTCTTAGTTGTGGCACTCAGACTCTTTGGTCTTCGTTGCTGCATATGAACTCTTAGTTGAAACCTGAGGGATCTAGTTCTCTGACCAGGGATTGAACAAAACCCCCCCTGCATCGGGAGCTCAAGAGTCTTAGGCATTAGACCACCAGGGTCTTCATTGTTTGAACACAGTGTGATTTGACTAACCTTCATGTGGCATCAGAGCTGTCTATTACCACCTTTCTGGACCACCTGCTTTTATGTTGATTTGAGCTCAGGAATCTGGCAGATAAAAGACTGAAGCTGATCAGGGAGATTGTAGGGGCTAGCTGGGACTGGAGAGACTGGGGGTCAGGGTGGCAGGTGGGCTCGGGACCTGTTCGGTGGAATTGGCAGCCCCTCAGCTCGATAGATGGTACCAGACGGGAATGTGAACCCAGTATTGACAGATGATCTGGTTTTTAAAGAAGCCAGAAATCCAGATTTTTCTGTAAATCTCTTACTTTTTAGAAGTTGCCCTGCTACACTCCACCACCGAATTAAACCAAGCAACAAACAAAAACACAAGGTAGAGGTAAATCCTTATGGGCCGTTCAGAGATAAATCTTGGACTCTCCTCAAGTGCACAGAATTTGAGCAAAGGCTCTAACCTGTGTAATCTGTCATGCCTTGGTCGAGACTGATTGAGATGACTCTCCAGGTTGTAGTTTATTTGTGTTGCATTAAAAAAGTACTGTTTCTGCACCCATGGGAGATGCTTCCGAAATCAGAACCAGAAATGACATCAGGACATTTTATTTGCTTTCTCCTGCTGGCCTTTCAAGCTCATCTTTTCCATTATTAAAAGTCTGTTTTAAGAGAGATTATTTATCTGACCTTGCTTTTAATTTTTCTGTAAAGTGCTTTTAGATTACAAAATGTGGCCAGAAACCAGGTCATTTATATTTTGGATTCATTAAGCTCAATAGTCTCTAATTTATCTTGGCCTCATTTGCTCCATTTATAAAGTAGAATGATAATACCCACTGATTTCACAGAGTTGGCTTGAGGATTAAATGAGATTTTTATGTGGGGTCATTTGAGAAAAGGTTGAGTCCTCTCTAATTGTAAAGTACCAAATTCTAGTTAAAAGGCACTGCTGAACATGGTTTTTGCATTTCTTAAACAAAACAAAGTTTACTGGTGGTGTTATTAATACATATAATCAACTTATCTATCTATCCATCCATCTATCTATTGTCTATTCTATATCATGAAAGTAATATCCAGGCTTTTCTGATAACTGCTACTAACTATATGATTAGATGTCCAGTGGGTTATACCAAGATTCTTGCCATAGTCAGTGTCATTCATTTTCCTGAATTCCTATATGCATGATCTGCGCCCACTGTTTTACTTTGAAACAGTCACGTTGCACAACCATTTCCTATGTATGCTCTGGGTCTCTGTGAGAACAAAACTGGAGATGCTGCTGCTTCAAGGACTGCTGCCACTGGAGCCTCCTGCTCCTGGATCATCTGGACTGAAAAACCTAGGCAGGGTTTTTTGCTAATCCTCCATTCTCCCCTGTTGCTAGATTTTGGGAATACCCGCAACCCCATCTCCGTGCAGACTTCCACTGTGCATTGGAGGCAGAGTGAGGGGGAGAAGGATGCTGTCAGGGATGAAGGGAGGCAGGGGCCACAGACCAGTGTGTCAGCTCAGGGAGCGTCTTTAGACCTGAATTTCCCCTACTGCAGCCTCAGTTCTAAAGAAATTACGGCAAGTCATTCCAACCCACCCCCATCCTTTGCCCTTTGTGTTTGTCTATGGTTGGTTGTGTGTGAAGTGTGCACCCACCTGTAGGCAGTGCTGAGGGTAGCAAAGCTCGTTGCATTCTTTTGCCCCTGCCCGCTGGCCTCTCCCACCCAACCTGTCAGGGCTCATGGGAAGCAGATATATGCTCTCACCAATCCTTTTCCTACATGTTTGAATTACCTGGGGAGACTGGGAAAAAAAAATACTGGTATCTAATCCCCATCCAAGATTAACTAAATCAAAATTTCTGGACATGGGGCGTATGAATTTGTTTTGAAAGCAAAAACTTTTCATTGTTTTTAAAAAATGAATTTCGACTTGTAGAGAAGTAGACAAATTAGTGCAGAAGTTCATGTCACCTCATATGGCCATAGTATAATTATGGGAACTAGGAAATTAATATTGATAAAATATTGTTAACTCATGTGCAGATATTTATTCAGATTTCACCAGTGTTTCTACTGATGTATTTTTTTCTGGTCTAGGATCTGATTTAAACTTCCACATTGCATTTAGTAGTGATGTCTCTTTAGTTTCCTCAGGTATATGACCATGTTACTTTCTTTCATCTTACATTTCCTGATACTTTTGTAGATAAATGATAATTATTATGTAGCTGCTGCTGCTGCTAAGTCACTTCAGTCGTGTCCGACTCTGTGTGACCCCATAGACGGAAGCCCACCAGGCTCCCCCGTCCCTGGGATTCTCCAAGCAAGAACACTGGAGTGGGTTGCCATTTCCTTCTCCAACGCGTGAAAGTGAAAAATGAAAGTGAAGTCGCTCAGTCGTGTCCGACCCTTAGCGACCCCACGGACTGCAGCCCGCCAGGCTCCTCCATCCATGGGGTTTTCTAGGCAAGAGTCCTGGAGTGGCTTGCCATTGCCTTCTCCTATTATGTAGCATATTCTTCAATTTGGGCTTTTCTGATATTTTTTAGGACTAGTTTGAGGTTAGGGGCATAAGACTTTTTTAAAATAGTTCCCAGATCAGGTCTACATTTATCCTGGAGGTCTGTAATTTACTATGTAACACTTTTAAAAAAATAGAGTGATTGATGAATAGATTGGTGGGTAGGATTGTGGTCAAGCAGGAACGATGAAATGTTAATGATAGCATCAAAGTGGTAAGCATACAGTATTCATTATAAAATTCTTTCAACTTAGCTCAGATTTACATTTTTCAAATTAGAATATTGGGGGGAAAGTTCCCTGCTTCTCCAGATGATGAATCTGGGGCTGATGCCCCCCGAGGCTTGACGGTGAAGATGAGTAGAAAGAAACTGTGTCTGTCTGGTGAGAAAAGAATGTAGGGCCAGCAGGTCTTAGCCCATGCCTGGTGGCTGGGTGGCCACTGTATATTTAGATAAGTGACCCCAGCAAGGCCCCAGAGAGACAGTGAGCGCAGACTCCTGTCTGAAAAAATACCCATCTGAACCCCAAACTTGGTTAATTGGAATTCTGAGTGGCATTGATTCACATATGAGCACAGAGAAAATAGATGTTTTTGAAAGATGCTGACTCTTTTATAAGAACATCTGGTTCTTACATTCAGGAGCAGAGTCTTGGAGCTGGGGAAACCATTGAGGGTCATCTGGTCAGCCTCCCACTCAATGTCTTTCCCAGTGGCCCTGCGCTGAATTACATTTGATTTATGCAGCTGGATAAAATGAGTCTAAGGTCACTGTTTTGAGGATGAAATCACTTTTAATTCCAGCAAATGAAGATAGTTTAAAACAGCTTTCCTAGGAGAAAAATAAAAGCTGTCTTGTGCAAAGCTTGCTCGCTTCTCTCTCTCCTGCTATTTTAAAATTGGGCGTCAAGGCAACAAGAAGTGAAGAGTGCCTTAAGGAAAAGGGTGTTGTGTGATGCTTGTGTTTTACTTCTCACTGAGTCATGGGTCCCGGTCCTCCCTGAAATGGGCAGAATGAAGTCTCTCTCTAACTTCCCTGCTCCCCAAACTTCATTCCGCTTCTAAGAGCTACAGAAGCAAAGGTCCTTCTGTTCTGCCTGTGGGGCTGGAGAATAAGCGACAAAGGCCCTTTAAGAGAAAGAGAGAGGGAGAGCCCTGCAGATGTGAGGTTACAGTGTGTCAGCCAGGCCCCTGGGAGCCGCAGCCAGCTTAGTGCAGAGGCCTGAGTACGGGGCTCATTTGTGGGTTCTGGAAAAGAAATACCCTGCTGATTATGGGTAGTGCTGAGCCGCCTTCCCCAGCCTCGTGGGCTCACAGAGAACTCAGACAGTCTGTTCTCCTGGACTTTTTGAAGCTTTGTTATGGATTTTACTCCAGTCCGGTCCTGTCTGTACAACTCCTGGCCTCACTGAGCTTGATCTGTAACCTTTCTTTCAGTTTCTACACCTATAAAATGCAGAGGAATTTAGTTGGAGAAATGTCAGCCTGGAAGAGGCTCCAGCCTCAGAGTTTTTGTTACTGTGGTTCAGTTGACTAGCCGTGTCTGACTCTTTGAGGCCCCATGGACTGCAGCACACCAGGCTCCCCTGTCCTTCACTGTCTCGCAGCACTCAAACTCACTGGTGATCGCATTCAACCATCTCATCTTGTTCATCTCATCCTCTGTCACCCTCTTCTCCTCCTGCCCTCAGTCTTTCTCAGCATCAGGGGTTTTTCCAATGAGTTGGCTCTTCACATCAGGTGGCCACAGTATTGGAACTTCAGCTTCAGCATCAATCCTTCCAATGAGTATTCAGATTTCCTCTAATATTGACTGGTTTGATCTCCTTGCTGTCCAGGGGACTCTCAAGAGTCTTCTCCAGCACCCCAGTTCAAAAGCATCAATTCTTCAGTTCTCTGCCTTTTTTATGGTCCAGCTCTCATATCCGTACATGACTACTGGAAACTTACAGAGTTTACAGTATCTAATTTTTATAGTGTTTTAAGTTTTAAAATCCATTCATAGATGTTCTCGCCTTTTAGTCACCCAACCTTCTCAAAGGGTTTGAGGGACTTCCCTGGTGGTCCAGTAGCAAAGACTCCACGCTCCCAGCACAGGGGGCCTGGGTTCCATCTTTGGTTAGGGAACTAGATCCCACAGGCTGCAACTAAGAGTTCAAATTACCCAAACTCAAGATGCCTCAACTAAAAATCCCACTTGTTGCAACAAAGATCAAAGATCCCTCATCCTGCAACTAAGACCCAGTACAGCCAAAGAAATAAATTAATAAATAGATAAATATTAGGGTTTGAGTCCCTCACGGCTCTGTGCTGAAACATCATCTCTTCTCACTCTGTAACCATTCCTTGGGCAACTTCTGTCTTGTCAGTTACCATCTATCTTATGATAGGTCTATCATTTATATCTTTAGCCTGAATCTCTCTGAGACCTGATTATCCAGCTGCCAGCTTGTCTCTCCACCGAGCTATCTCAGAGTTTCCTCCATGAAATGCATCAAAGACTGAATTGATACTTCTGTCTCCCAGGCTCCACCCCAAACCTGTTCCCTGTCACAGCACGTGGTACGGCCATCCCTCCACTGGGACAGGCCAGGAACCCAGGAGCCATCCTTGATGTCATCCTCCCCCTAAACCCTGAGATCCAATCTGTCACTCAGTCCTATGGACCTTCCTCCTGAATGTCTTGATTCCATCCACTTCTTTCCATCTCCTCAGCTGCCTTTTAAGACAATGCAGCCCCCGTCTTTGACCAGGGCTATTGCAGCAACCTATTTACAACTCTCCTAACATTTCTTTCTCAAGAGGCAGGTCAGGTGGTCTGGTATTCCCATCTCTTTCAGAATTTTCCACAGTTTATTGTGATCCACACAGTCAAAGGCTTTGGCATAGTCAATAAAGCAGAAATAGATGTTTTTCTGGAACTCTCTTGCTTTCTCCATGATCCAGCGGATGTTGGCAATTTGATCTCTGGTGCCTCTGCCTTTTCTAAAACCTGCTTGAACATCTGGGAGTTCACGGTTCACATATTGCTGAAGCCTGGCTTGGAGAATTTTGAGCATGACTTTACTAGCGTGTGAGATGAGTGCAATTGTGCGGTAGTTTGAGCATTCTTTGGCATTTCCTTTCTTTGGGATTGGAATGAAGACTGACCTTTTCCAGTCCTGTGGCCACTGCTGAGTTTTCCAAATTTGCTGGCATATTGAGTGCAGCACTTTCACAGCATCATCTTTCAAGATTTGAAATAGCTCAACTGGAATTCCATCACCACCACAAGCTTTGTTCCTAGTGATGCTTTCTAAGGCCCACTTGACTTCACATTCCAAGATGTCTGGCTCTAGGTCAGTGATCACGTTAGCAACAGTCAGAACTTTACATGGAACAACAGACTGGTTCCAAATAGGAAAGGGAGTACGTCAAGGCTGTATATTGTCACCTTGCTTATTTAACTTATATGCAGAGTACATCATGAGGAACGCTGGGCTGGAAGAAGCAGAAGCTGGAATCAAGATTGCTGGGAGAAATATCAATAATCTCAGATATGCAGATGACACTACCCTTATGGCAGAAAGTGAAGAGGAACTCAAAAACCTCTTGATGAAAGTAAAAGAGGAGAGTGAAAAGGTTGGCTTGAAGCTCAACATTCAGAAAACAAGATCATGGCATCTGGTCCCATCACTTCATGGGAAATAGATGGAAAAACAGTGGAAACAGTGTCAGACTTTATTTTTTTGGGCTCCAAAATCACTGCGGATGCTGATTGCAGCCATGAAATTAAAAGACGCTTACTCCTTGGAAGGAAAGTTATGATCAACCTTGATAATATATTAAAAAGCAGAGACATTACTTTGCCAACAAAGGTCCGTCTAGTCAAGGCTATGGTTTTTCCCGTGGTCATGTATGGATGTGAGAGTTGGATTGTGAAGAAAGCTGATCGCTGAAGAATTGATGCTTTTGAACTGTGGTGTTGGAGAAGACTCTTGAGAGTCCCTTGTACCGCAAGGAGATCCAACCAGTCCATTCTAAGGGAGATCAATCCTGGGTGTTCATTGGAAGGACTGATGCTAAAGCTGAAACTGCAATACTTTGGCCACCTCATGCGACGAGTTGACTCACTGGAAAAGACTCTGATGCTGGGAAGGGTTGGGGGCGGGAGGAGAAGGGGACGACCAAGAATGAGATGGCTGGATGGCATCACCGACTCTGTGGACATGAGTTTGAGTGAACTCCAGGAGTTGGTGATGGACAGGGAGGCCTGGCGTGCTGTGATTCATGGGGTCGCGGAGAGTCGGACACGACTGAGCGACTGAACTGAACTGAACTGAACATTTCTTTTGCTCTCTTGCCTTCCCATCATCCCTGAATTTGGAAGAAATCTTTACAAATTGCAAGTCCAAATAGGTCACTGTCACTCCTTCAACCCCTCAAAGGCTTTATATTGCTGTTGTGATATAAACATAATCTCTAACAAGGTCTACGACTCCTTCTGTAGGTTGACTCCTGAAGAGCAGTGCCCTGGCAATTTGCGCTCCCCTTTTTAAGTTCTTTAAATATATTCCTTCCTGCCACAGGGGCTTTGCGCTTGCTATTTCCTCTGTTTGAAACGCTTTTCTTCCCCTCTGCACTCTGCCCAATTAACTGCTACTTAGCCTTTGTCATTGTTTAGTCTCTAAGTCATATCCGACTCTTTCGGTTGACCTCAAGCCTTAAACAAACTCTCCTTGCAGTTAGAGATCTGGTTCCTTTCTTTCAGAGAAGTTATAACACTCCATCTTTCATATCCATTATTTTGGCTGATTGACATCTTGTCTCTGAGTAATGTAAGTTCCAGTTGAGAATGAGTCTGTCTGCTTTTCACTACCATTTTACCCCAGTCTCTGACACACAGAAATATTTGTTCAGTGAATGATCCCAATAGGGTAGGTAGGACAAGCCTATTTATTCATATTTTTTTAACAAAGGCAAACACTTGGCTTTTTTTCTTTTCTAATTAGTTCCTTCTACCATCATTTCTTTTTCCCAGCTGATAACAGCTCCATCCCAGTCATCAGTGATGAGCAATCATTGGTTTGAAAATGCTTCTCAGAACATCAATGCCAACTCATAACATGTTTTTAGATTGCTGGAAATCGTGTGAAAACTTGCTTCATTCACTATTGGAGAATTTATCTGTGAATATGGATGGGAGAGTCATTAATTAGAAGCTCAGTATGGGTAATTGTTTAAGTTATGAAAAGTGGGGTTTTAAGAGGAGGGCTTTTTTTTGTTATTCATACATTTCTTTCCTTTCTTCCTTCCTCCATCAATCTCTTTCTTTTCAAATATTTGTTTATTTGGCTGTGCCAGCTCTTAGTTGCACCCTGTGGGGTCTAGTTCCCCGACCAGGGATGGACTCTGGATCCCTTGCACTGGGAACATGAAGTCTTAGCTGCTAGACCACCAGGGATGTCCTTTAAAAGGAGAGTTTTAGGACTGAATTGTGGAGCTCTGGCTGACTGAGACCTCTCTTGCCATTCTCACATTTTGCCTGCATCCAGGGTCTCAAATCCTTCCTATTAGCTCTACGAGCACAGCAATGCATCTGGTGCCAGTTGGGCCCTCAGCTACTGCTTTCCTGACTTTGGAATGTCTCCCATTATCTTTTGCTGCTGGGTCCTTCTATAGACCATGGAGAATAATTTACTCCAGCTATGCTTTCTTCTAACTTCCAAGGGCCATGCCGATCTCCATTGTGTTCAAAGAGAAGAGGGACCTGTGGACCACTGTCTAAGAAACTGTGTTTCTTGCTGTTGTACTACACTGACTTAGTAAAAACTCATCAACTTTTAGCACATGCCCACTGTGAGCTTACAGATTCAGAGAACAGCTGGGACCTCTACCCCTTAGGACCTAGGTCTTCTACCTAAGAAGAACATATAGGGATAGGGCTCTTTATGACTGAGTTTGTCATTAGTTGAGGGATTTCAAACCATTTCAGTTCTCCATACTAGCCTGTTTCTTCCCATTTTTAGTGTGTGTTCATGTGTGTGTTTTCTCATGTATAAATATTTTTGTGCCTTGCATTGCAGTGATTTTGGGGACATTCCCCAAATCAAACAGGTGGACTCTGTTGCCAGAGTGTCCGTAAGGGAACTGGCTGGTGAGAAAATAATCGCTGTGTTGCTTGATCCACAATGTATTTATTAATGACTCTCATGGGTACTTGGTGTTTAGTTCCCTTAGGTGATTGTGGAATTCAAAATAAGAAATCTGCCCTTATTCTAGACTCATTGTTTTGTTTTTTTCTTTTCAAGAAAAACTGTTGTTCACTACAGAAAGAATATTACCCCATTATAGAAACTGAAAAATAAAAACAACATAACTTAAAAACTCACTCTCCCCCAATTACTATTAACTTTGGTTGCATTAGCATTCAGAGATGTTTTTCTGTGAATATTTCTTTTATGTACTACAATTCAAGTTTTTCATAAAACGAGTCATACTCTTCTATATTCAATGATAGACATTTAAAATTTTTAATACTTCTTATCTATTACTTTTTAATGCCTGTTTTTTTTCATTGTGTTTATATTTTATAGTTTCTTAACAAATATCCAAGTGTTGGAATTTTTTTCTCTTTAAAAGAGATTGGGGGACTTCCTTGGTGATCCAGTGGTTAAGACACTCCATGCTTTTTCACTGTGGGAGCATGGGTTTGAACTATTAATAGAATTCCCGCATACCACACGGTGTGGCCAAATATATATATATATATATGATTAATTTTAAAAATAATTTTAGAAAGGTTAAAAGAAACAGAATATGTGTTATAAACATCCTAAGGCTTTTTGTGACTGTCCAGAGAAGTCCATGATTAGGCTCAGAAGGACATATGATAAGGTGGTTTGCAGCTGGAAAGGAGACCCAGGATGTTCTGGTTGTAGGAAGTAAGGGCTGGAGTCCTGTACGTACCCTGACCTCAGAGCCTTGCGTCGGAGAGAATGAATTCTGCCATGACTGCCACTTTCCTTCATGTCCTGTATGATACCTGTATGTCATCCAAAACTTTAAAAATATATATATTACTCAAAATCTGGGAATAAGTGGTCACCTTTAGGCTCTGTGTAGACTTGATTGTTTTCTTTTAAATTTGCGAGTCTCAGTATTTCTGCCAACTGAATTCAGGGACTCTGTTGGTTCTGATGTTGCAAACATTCCACTCTGGAGGCTTTTAAAAAGATACGGATATTCGGAAGAGTCTCACACTGCGGCCCTCAGTGTTCAAGTGCAGTATAGGTAGATATGCACTGTCTAACAGCTCCTCTGTCTGCTGGAGAGATGGCTGGAGGAGAAGTCTGTTCTGAGAACAAGGCATGGGCTGTTGCTTCCAGACATTCTTTCTTCCTGGAGGACACAAACGTGGTGTTTAACGGCCACTGGCCACACGCCCACACTCTGGTCCGAAGGAATGTGCTCTGTCTGGGCCGCACTCCAGTCATCAAGGCAGTTAGTGTGGGGAGGGAGAAGCCAGCCCTCCAGGTCCTCGGCCTGAGCTTCTCCTGCCGAAAGAAGGAATGTGTTTTGACTTCGGACTTCCCACCCCGCCCTTTCTCTGGTTCCATGAACTGTCCTGCTTGCACGGGAAGCTTCAGTTTTCTTTCTTACAGTTGCTCTTTCTTCATTGCAAGGGCTTCACCTGAGTATAATGTTAAAATACAGAATTCAGAAGAAACACAGTTTGGTAGAGAGGCATCACCCTACCCCCGTGTTAAGAGCTGTGATCGATCAATTCCAGTATCTGGACATGCTATCTTTCTGGGCTTGCTTCTCTGTGTTTTACTTAAGAGGAAGAGAGAGAAAGAAAATTTTAAAACAAAATAGTTTATCCTTTAGAATTCTATCTGGGCAATTTGAGTAGGGATAGTAAGAGTAATAATGGTCTTCCCAGGTGGCCAGTGGTAAAGAACCCACCTGCCAATGCAGGAGACATGAGAGACATGGGTTTGATCCCTGGGTGAGGAAGATCCCCTGGAGGAGGGCACGGCAACCCAATCCAGTATTCTTGCCTGGAAAATGTCGGGGGTGGAGGAGCCTGGCGGACTACAGTCCATGGGGTTACGGAGTCAGACACAACTGGAGTGACTTAGCAGACAGCAGCGCACAGTAATAATAAAATTAATAGTAGTGGACCCCATGGACCATGTAGCCCACCAGGCTCCTCTACTGATGGAATTCTCCAGGCAAGAATACTGGAGTGGGTTGCCATTCCTTTCTCCAAATAATAGTAATAGTTTTGTGAATAGCTAAATTTATTTAGCTCTCACAATCAACCCCTGGGGTTAGGTCCTAATTTTGGCCCCATTTTACAGGTGAGGAAACTGAGGCTTGGTGGGGTTAGGTAACTTGTTCTGCTCATTAGTGATAGATAGTGTGCTAGCCCAGGCAGCATGAATCCAGGGTTGGATGAGCCTTTAATCCCCACAAAATAGTGCCTTCAAGGCCAGTAAGTGAGGTTTATGGAAGTTTTGCCCCTTTCGTAGGGGCTAATTTGTAATTTTTCCCCCTACACTTTCTGTTTTGAAAAATTCCAGACCTGAGAAAAGTTGTAAAAGTAGTATGATGAAGTTACCAAGCAGTAATATTTTACCCTTTTAGCTTATTTGTCTTTCTGCATGTGTATGTGTGTGTTTGTTTTGTTTTGTTTATGTTGACCTTTAAAGGTTAATGGAGACATTAACATTGTCTCTCTAAATACATTAGCAGGTATCTTTGAAGAACAAAGACATGCTTCTAAACAACCTCAATGAAAATCCTATCACTCCAAAACATTTAGAATTGATTCACTGCTGTTTTCTAATGTGTCTATGTTTAAATTGCCCCAGTTGTCCCTTATAACTGGGTGTTTTTTTTTTTTTAATCCAGTATCCAATGAAAAATCAGACTTTGCTTTTATGGTTTATAATTTTGATATCAGGCAAATTCTCTTCTCAGACTAGGAACAGTTTGCTTTGGCTTAACTAAAAGACCAGGGACTCTGCAGCACTTCCAGATTTTCCTGCCTGTCCTGACTAAGCAGTCTCACCGATGACCTTATTTGACACATGTTGTTTTACTGGGTACCCCGTCTCCTTCTTCCTTCTCTCTCCTCAGCTCTGCTTTTGTCTTATTTCTTCTCCTTCTCTTTTTCCCTTCCTTATTTTCTTTTCTCCCTTCTCCTCTTCCCTGACGCTGCCCCACCATAATGTACACAAGACGTGGTGTTATGCACTATGATTATTTCGTGTCTCAATCTAGAAGCTGATTGTGTGGCAGGTGGGAGCTGCCAGACTGGATCTTATATAGGGGTTGGGATAGAGACCAGATGATGGGGTCGAGGAGGGTGTGCTGGGGGCCTGAGCTTGGGTAGACCCTGTTGCAGAGGCTCAGACAGCCTCTTGGCACCACAGGAGGCTAAGAGAAGGTGAGAAGCGTCAACTCCAGTCCAGGGAAGTGTCAGCAGTGGGAGATAGGAAGAGGATGGGGGGAGCCAAAATGGGAAGAAATAGCGTGGTGGTGTATTGGGAGGACTGTAGACTTTAAAGTCAGACAGCGAGCTTAAAATAGCAAGACTTTACCAATGAGCTATGTGATCTTAGGAACATTATTTCACTTTCTAAGTCTCATGTTCTTTGCCTACAAATGGGAAGAGTAATATCTATCTTACAGCTGTATGTTGAAGGTTAGAGATAATGCATGTTAAAGCCAAGATCTAGCATAGAGTTGTTACTCAATAAACTGCATAAAAAAACCCCACCTGGCAATGCAGGAGACGTACGAGATGTGGGTTTGATCCCTGGGTTGGGAAGGTCCCCTGGAAGAGGAAATGGCAACCCACTCCAGTATTTTTGCCTGGAGAATCCCATGGATAGAGGAGCCTGGTGGGCTACAGTCCTTAGGATCATGAAGAGTCGGACACGACTGAAGTAGTTTAGCACATGGCACAGGTATTTACAAGGTGGTCCTATAAATGGAGTTCTACAGTGATGGGAATCCCCGCTGGGTGACAGTTAAGTTCATGCAGATGACCAATTTGAGGCTGACCTCTCTGTGGGTAGAAGAAGGTCCTTTGGAATGGAGTTCATGGCAGGCTGCCTGTGATATAAGGCAGGTTCCAGTGATCAGAAGCACGATTCTATGGGGCTTGGGATCCAAAAGAGAACCCAGTTGCCAGAACCAAACTATCCCATTAGGTTCAAATGAAGGGCGAGAGTGGTTTGTTGTTGAGCCATCTGGAGCATCTTTTGTTTGGGGCTAGCATTAGGGAGGAACTGGGGGTTTGGGTGGAGCCACTGTGAGGGGGCTGGGACTCGCACTAAGCCTGGGATGTATTCTCTTTTAGAACTGCTGTTGATGGGATGACAATATTACATTAAAGAGGCTCTTCTTCCTGGGTACTTGGCCCAAATTTTCACTAGGTCGATGATGATACCTTGATAATGAGTCCAGAACCCAAATTGTTGGGTTGATCTAGGTTTATTCCCCTTCCATCTTAGTGAGAGTTGCCATAACAAACTACCATAGTCTAGGTTGGTTAAACAACAGACATAATTTTTCCTAGTTAAGAGAAAGAGACAGGAAGGAGGAGAAAGAGAACAAGCAAGCAGGCTGTTGGGTCTCTTCTTATAAGGGCACTAATCCCATCATGAGGACCCCACCCTCATGACCTCATCTTAACCTAATTGTCTCCCAGAGGCCCCATGTCCAAAAAACATCATGTTGAGTGTTTGGACTTCAACATATGAATTTTAGGGGGATGCAGATATTCAGACTATAGACCCTGTCTTCCATGCTCCCTTTCCCAGACACTTGAGAGTCTGTATATAATGAGAGATGTTACCTTATGAAGAGTGCTACTCATAATGTTACATGGAAGCAGAAAAAAACTTCAGAACGACAGTTCTTGCAGCTTGTCAGTAAAAAGCCTTTAGAAGGAAGCTCCAGTTAACTCTGGTATAGGTTCTTTCCTCTGATCTTTCTTCTTATACTTTCCTTATTTTTATTAGTATTCATTCCAGAGTCATGAAATTGTGGCTAAACATGTTATTGCTTGTTCTTTGTAAAATCTCCAGATTAAACTTTCTATGGCCCAAAGTGAGGCATTGTGCCACTTCTCTCCAAAAGATTAGCTTATTCCAAGCTTTCCTTCTTCTATTTGAGGCTGGCAAGAATCAACAAGCACTTATGTTTTTAATTTAAATTCATTTATTTTTAACTGGAGGATAATTGCATTGCTTTACAAAAATTGTGTTGGTTCTTGCCATATATCAACATGAATGAGTCATGGTTCATACATATGTCCCCTCTCTCTTGAATCTCCCTCCCACATCCTACCTCTCAAGGTTGTCACAGAGCACCTGATTTGAGCTCCCTGCATTATACAGCAAGTTTGCTCTGGCTAATTTTGCATGTGGTAATGTATATGTCTCAATGCTACTCTCAACTCCTCCCATCCTTTCCTTCCCCTACTGTGTCCACAGGTCTGTTCTCAATGTCTGTGTCTCCACTGCTCCACTGGCAAGTGTTTTGGGAGCCAGGATACACACTTGCTGGTCCATTAAGTACAAGTTTGTTTAATGAAAATTTTAAAGAAGATAAGGGGACTATTTACACTTTATAGGATCTGTTTCTGCTAGAAATTGTGATGAATTTTTATTTTGATATTGTCATCATTTGCTGACTTTTATTTTTTATTTCTTTCTTCAGCAAATATGCCAAACACTGAGCAGTCTAAAACAAACACCCCGCCAAAAATAAGAGGGGAGTGATCATTCCTATTTTAAGACTATAAAGACACATCAAGTAATACTTGAACATAATTTTGCCCGTATCAGAAATTTAGGGAGGAGCATTTCTAGTGATCCAGGGGGAAAAATTAGGTAATCCATGGCCAAAGACTCTAATATAAATAAAATTTGTGAATAATGGGATTAGAAAGCAATTTAAATTTAATCTAAAAACATGAACAGTAAAACACAGATAGGGAGTCATAGGACACCAGAGAGTAGTTAGAGAATTTCAAAGAATGTATCCAAAAGACAGAAGGATTGCCGTTTGTCTTAGGACAAATATAGGGAGGACCGTTAAATTGTAATGAGGAATACCAAAGTGAAGTGTGAGTTTCCAGAGAGCTAGAGAGAGGTAAGTCCAGTACAGATGTTTGAAAAGTGAAAAGCTTAACATTCATCGCTGGGAAACATCTAGAGCTTATGACTAAGCAGGTTCTTGAGGAATGAAAGAAAGCAGTGCTGACTGAGTAGTTGCATGGATTTGCTAAGAGACAGTCAAGAGAATGTATATGTGCCACGTCTCCTTTACCTATTCCTCTGCTGATGGACATTAGGTTGCTTCCATGTCCTGGCTGTTGTAAACAGTGCTGCTATGAACATTGGGGTGCATGTTCCTTTGGGGATTATGAGTATATGCCCACAAGTGGGATTGCTGGGTCATACAGAAGCTCTTCTTTTAGTTTTTGAAGGAACCTTCTGCTGTTCTCCATAGTGGCTGCACCAGTCCACATTGCCACCAACAGTGTAAAAGGGTGGAGTCTAGAAAAATGGTACAAATGAACCTATTTGCAAAGCAGAAATAGAGACATAGATTTAGAGAACAAATGTATAAGCAATGAGGGGGCCAAGGAGGGATGGGATGAGTGGGGAGATAGGGATGGACGTATATACATTATTGATACTATGTATAAAACAGATAACTAATGAGAACTTCTTATGTGGCACAGGAAACCCCACTCAATGTTTTGTGGTGACCTAAATGTGATGGAGAAGGAAATGGCAACCCACTCCAGTATTCTTGCCTTGAAAATCCCATGGACGGAGGAGCCTGGTAGGCTGCAGTCCATGGGATCGCTAGGAGTTGGACACGACTGAGCGACTTCACTTTCACTTTCATGCATTGGAGAAGGAAATGGCAACCCACTCCAGTGTTCTTGCCTGGAGAATCCCACGGACGGGGGAGCCTGGTGGGCTGCCGTCTATGGGGTCGCACAGAGTCGGACACGACTGAAGTGACTTAGCAGCAGCAGCAGCAAATGTGATGGACAGGGAGGCCTGGTGTGCTGTGATTCATGGGGTCACAAAGAGTCGGACAGGACTAAGCGACTGAACTGAACTGAACTGAAATGGGAAGGAAATCCAAAAAAGAGGGGATATATGTATAACATATGGCTGATTCACTTTGCAATATATCAGAAAGTAGCATACTGTAATGTAACTATACTCCAATAAAGAATAAAATAAAAATTTACATCTAATACAATTTATTTTTAAGTAGAAGAAAAAGAGAATGTAGATTCTGGATTACAACTACAGACAAGGAGGTTCTTTAGGAGGGCCATGTCTGTGCATCTTTCGTATCAGTAAATTAGAAGATGGCATAGACCATATCCTTTCTATGACTTTCTCTGGGGTAGAAGGTTCTGGATCAGGAAGAGGCGTAAAGGAGGGGGCCGGTGTGAGGGAGGGAAAAAAGGAAGGAGAAGAAAGGACAGAAGACCCCAGGGACTCACAGCTGAAAGGGACTGCTCACGTGCCAGAATCAGTGTTCACAGTCCCCGGCTGGCTTGGCAGGTGGGATGCACAGGCCCGTGGGAGAGAAAGCAGACGCATATGTGAGTGACAGGGCGTGGTGAGCAGGGGAGGGGTGGGAATTCACCTATTGAATAAATATTTATGGAGTACTCACTTTGTGCTGGGTGCTGCATTCTGGATGCTGGAGGTGCAGCAGACAGAGGTCCAGCCCTCCTGGAGCTGACATACCAGTGAGGAAGAAAGAAAAGAAGAGAATTAGATAAGTAGTTAATTTCTTGGGCTTTCCAAGTGACTCAGTGGGTAAAGAATCTGCCTGCAATGCAGGAGACCCAGGCAGACACGAGTTCAGTTCCCGGGTAGGGAAGATCCCCTGGAGGAGGACAGGGCAACTCACGCCAGTGTTCTTGCCTAGAGAATCCCATGGACGTGAAGCAATTTAGCACGCACACATACACCTAATTTCTCAGGAGGTGCCAGTGTTATGGAGAACTCCATAACAGCAGGGTGGGGGGTGGCTCATTGCCCAGGGTGGTCTGGGAAGGCCTCTCTGATAATGTGGCTTCTGAGTTGGAAGCTGTGAGGATGAAGGAACACTAGCCTGATGTCTGTTTCCCTAGAGGAACCACAGAATCAGAGAATAAATACTGAATCCTTCTGTAGGGCAGTCTTCAAAGTCGTTCTCAAGTCAGAACCACAACCAGAGTTAGAGGGAGATGGCTTTTAGTTTATCGTGTTGACGGTGAAATAATTCATGCTGCTCTGCTCAGCTGTGGTCCACTCAGCTCAGTGAGGGCTTCATCTTCAGGCTCCGCATTGAGCCTGGGTTTACATTGGAAAACTGCAGGATGCCCTTTGACCTGAGCACTCTCTGGTTCCTTCCCACTTGGAGGAGAAGCGTTCCTTGACTTTGGCATTGACTTTTGATGTGGTGGCAGATGGGAAAGTGCAGTGGTGCCTGGAAGTGAGTGGGGGTGATGGGAAGGAGAAATGAAGAGCTGGAGCCAGGTTTGTAGAGCAGATTGAGTTTCTGAGGAAGGGGCTCTGTGGGTCACATAAATTAGAGGGTCAGGCATAGAGGGGTGGAGTGAGCTGAGCAATCTGGGCGTGAGGAGGGTGTTACCGTCATCATAAGATCAGATGAGAGAGGCCTGGAGAGTGTGCTGCGTGGGAGGGGGATGGGGTGGGGGTCTTTCAGCAAAGGATGAGATGCCCCGAGGTTTTGGGCCCTTGATGTGGGCAGAAACAGTTGACTCAACCAGAGAGACTCAGAGTCATCTTTACTTTGTCCATAGAGGGAGGCATCCCCTGCCCACCTCGCTCCGCCGGGGTGGTGTTCTCTCCCTGATTTTAATTCAGAGGATTTGTACACTTCCCCCCACATATGCTGGCCTGATCCCCAGAAGACTGGACTAATCAGTTAAAATTGGGGAAATTAGGGACAGTCAAACATTTAAAACGTTTACATCTTTCCCCTCCGGTTTATAGATAATTTGGAAGAAGGAAATGAATTTAATACAGAACATAAGATTCAATTATGTTATTGTTTATCAGTAGATTTACTTTTTTAAAGCTGCCCTTCTTTTGGAGTAAAAGAGATAATTTACTTTTAAGTTTAAAGTAGTTGATAGAGAAGATTATTTGTTAATTTAAATAACATGTATGTTTGAGTTTAGTAGTGGATGTATTATGCAAAACCTTTCATAAATATGCATAATCAGCAGGCTGCATTTTTGTGAATTTTAGATGATTCCCCTTCTGATGTTTTCACACAAGTATACTTCACGTTCAGAGATGATTGGGCCAATGATGTCTTTTATTGATAGTTTCGGACAAAAACACCATGAATTCTAACCATCGTATATTCCTGCTTCTTTCTTTCTAAGTGATAAAAAGGTTTTGGCCCAAATCAGTACAATTCCAGTTCTTTTGGTAGAATTGCATTTTGCACAGCCACTTCTTTCTCTTTTATTCTTTTTCACACACACTCTCTTCCCCTACGTATATGCGTATATCTAAATACTTACTTTGAATTGATTTATAGTCACTGAATTTTATTTATTTACTTTTGGCCACACCACAGGGCATGTGGGGGCTTAGTTCCTCAACCAAGGATCGAACCCACGTTCCCTGCATTGAAAGTGTGGAGTCTTAATCACTGGACCACCACTATAATCCCTGGATTTCAAGCTTCCTTTCTCATGAGAAGCCTACAGCAGGTTTCATTGTCCCATGGAGGCAGTGATACCTAATGGAAAATTCATGAGCTGTGTGATCACACAGTTAGTAGTTTAAATTCTGGCTCCAGCACCTTCAAACCAAATGACCTTGGCAAGGTCATTAACCTCTTTGAGCCTTGGTTTGCAGCTCTATAAAATGGGTCTAATTATACTCACCAAAAGGAGCGGTTGTGTGAATGCACAATATCATGTTTCTAAAGCATCTGTTGAGGTGCCTCCATCAGTGGAAGTTACTGCTGTTCCTTTTGTTCTCGTTAGAAAAGTACAATGGGGAATACAAAGTAGTGGGAATTAGAAAAACGAGGGAAAGGGAACACAGAAGAGCACAAGTCTGAGAAATAAAGGGAATGGAGTGAAAACGAAACGTTATTGAGGTAAGTAGTTTACTATTTGATTTTCTGCTGCACTGGTAAATTAGTAGTAAAATTACTTAAACTTTTAAAATATTGTACCTTCTTCCCTCACTGGATAGTGAAGGAAGCATTTTCCCTAGGATAATTTAATTTGGTCTTTGTGACTTTGATTTTCATCATGATTTCATTCACCCAAGTTTGTAGATTGTCTGGGAAATCACTGGCCTGGTTCCCTGTTTTCAAGGAACTGAATGCCATTCAGACATACGTTCATCTCTCCTAAAAAGTTCTTGAGACTGATGTATGAGTTTTTGCTGCTACTAACTGATCAATTAATTGAATGATTTAATAATATACAGCCATTTTATTTAGTCCATACTTCTGTGGACTAGCTCGGATAGTTCTGCTGACCTCAGTGGGACTCGCAAGTGAGCCCATGGCCAGTTGTTGGTCAGCTGGGAAGCTCTCCTTCTGGATGACGAACTGGAGGAAAGAGCAAAGGAGTGGTGGGGACACTGGACCATGGGTCTCCCATCATCCAGCAGACTGGCCCTGGTTTGTTCATACAGTAGATCAAGTTTCCAAGACGGAGATCGCTGGTACCAAAGATTCTTGAGTCCAGTTCTGCCCAGTTTCAGAAGCTGGACAGTATCACTTCTATCGCATGCTCTTGGCCAGAACAACCTAAGAGGCCATTCCAGAATCAATGAACGGAGGGTGCTTGCTTAGTCGCTTCAGTTGTGTCCAACTCTGCGACCACATGGACTGTAGCCTGCCAGGCTGCTCTGTCCATGGAATTTCCCAGGCAAGAATAGTGGAGTGGGTTGCCATTTTCTTCTCCAGTGAATGGAGAAACAGAGGCTATTTCTTCATGAGAGGATCTGCCCAGTATTGACATTTTTGCACCCCTCCCCAGATGAGGACGCTGCAGTCCTCATTAATAACTCAATTACAATTCCTTGGAGTCGGTAGGTTTTCTCAAGTCTACCACAGTATCTTCTGCTTTACTTTTTGTCCTTTCTTTTTCTTAAACTATTTTTTTATTTCTTTATTTTTGGCTGTGCTGGGTCTTCGAGGCTTGAGCTTTTCTCTAGTTTCGGAGAGCGGGGGCTGCTCTCTAGTTGCAAGCACCACTCACTGCAGTCGTTTGTTGTTTCTCGTTGTAGAGCAGAGGCTCTAGCACACATGGGCTGAGTGGTTGCAGTTTCTGGGCTCTAGAGCGCAGGCTCAATAGTTGTGGTGCCTTAGCTTAGTTGCTGCACAGCTTGTGGGATCTTCCTGGATCAGGGATCAAATCCTGGTCAATGTCTCCTGCATGGGCAGGCAGATTCTTTACCGCTGAGACACCAGAGTTGCCCACTTTTTGTTCATTTTGGTTTTTGCATGAATTGGTAATCTAAAGACTGAAAAAATATGCTGAAGTGATTACTTCCCTCTGATTGTGGCCAGAGTGAGAGTGTAAAATTCTGGCACCGGGAGATTTTGACCCTGACCCTGCTTGGATTTCATCCCTGAGCAGATCCACTCACCCGTATCTAAGCGGAGGCAGGGCAGGGGCGGGCCAAGTCAGCTGGATGACCTCTCTGGAGGCCGCTCAGGTGGCCCAGGTTCAAGAGTAGCTGTTTCATTGTCCTCTGATGCAGGAGGTGTGTGGGCAAAAGAGCCTCCCTGCATACTTTACTAGCTTTCTTGGAACGTCTAGACATTGCTTTGAAGCAAATACTAAGCAGATAAGTTAGTTCCTTAAAGTTATTTTGAGTTCTTTTAAATGATCTCAAGCTGCTGGGTGTGTGAGTAGCTAAAGAGTAACTCTGATCATTTTGAGGGAGTAGAAACTCCATTCATTTTCCCCAAATACTACACTTGAGTGTAGAACCAAGTAAGAACCAACCTAATGCGAAGAACCAACTCCTTGGAAAAGACCCCGAGGTTGGGAAAGATTAAAGCAAAAGGAGAAGAGAATGGCAGAGGATGAGATGGTTGGGTGGCATCACTGATTCAATGGAGTTTGAGCAAACTCCAGGAGATATGGAAGGACAGGGAAGCCAGGCGTGCTGCAGTCCTTGGGGTCGCAAAGAGTTGAACACAACTTAATGACTGAACATCAACACCACTCTTGAGATCTCAGTGGTTTGTCTCTAAGTCCCAAACTTAATGGAGTTCTCTTTTTTTTGAAGCAGGAATGCACTTTTCTACTTTGTGTTAGACCATCAAGTATGTTAGCTGTGGCCTTGGCCTTGTATGCCTTGGGTAACTCAAACTCCTTGATTGTCTGCTGCTGCTGCTGCTAAGTCACTTCAGTCATGTCTGACTCTGTGTGACACCATAGACGGAAGCCCACCAGGCTCCCCCTTCCCTGGGATTCTCCAGGCAAGAACACAGGAGTGGGTTGCCATTTCCGTCTCCAGTGTGTGAAAGTGAAAAGTGAAAGTGAAGTCGCTCAGTCGTGTCCGACCCTTAGCGACCCCACGGACTGCAGCCTACCAGGCTCCTCCATCCATGGGATTTTCTAGGCAATAGTACTGGAGTGGCTTGCCATTGCCTTCTCCACCCTGATTGTCTACTGACCTATACTCTAAACCCCCAGGGAAATTCATGAGCAAGGAAGGAAGAGGAAGGATCGAGGAGTTGCTTGATTCTCTCAGTGACCATGTGGGTCAGGTACAGTGATGAGGGATTTAGGAGAAAACCAGGAAGTGACTGATTCAGTTTAATAGCTCATCAAGAGGGTCAGGCCAAATATAGAACATGCCAAACATTGTGCTTTGAACATTCTGGGAGGAGGTGCTATATTGTGATCTTCATTCCTCCTCGTATGACAGCAAAAGTTAGTAAGCACTCACTGGAGGTGTTTTTGCTTAATGATCATTAATTCCTTTGCAGAGAAAGGAGATACAGGTCATTGCATTTACCATTCTCCCTTTACACCTAATTGTCCTTTTACAGGTGTTTTCTTTGAAGAAAACTTATGAGACAGGTAAATTGAATGGATTAAGAATTATTTGAATTAACAAAGTATTCTTCACTTTCCAAAAATGAAGAAAAACTGTCACCACTTGAATTTAAGGGTTCTTCATTAGTTGAAGGAATGGCCTGGTTGTTTAGGTCACAATCGCTGTACTTTGTTTCTGGTGGGAGGTAGTCAGGGTGAAGTCAAGATTTTCATGGTGAAGGTGACACCCACTTGTGGAGCTCGGCAGTTCTGTGAATGGTCAGGAGGCGGTACAGAAGGGTAGGGAAGACAACAGGGCATGCCTTTTATCGGGTTTATCAAGCATTGATTCTGCCCATGTCTAGGCAGTGTGTTCAGTCCTGTGGTCACATCCTTGAGGTGGGGTGGGGCGGGGGGAATCGTAAAACTGCACAAATGATAAAGGTAGTAAGAGAAGTATATGAGGGGCTCTGTGTGCACTTTGAGTGTGGATGGTGACAGGGGTGAGTGGGAAAAGACTGGCTCATGAAGTCGGAGTTTCCCAGGAGAGGAGGGAGTTCTCGGCTACAGAAATCTTATGTCTACAGTCAGGCAGATGGGGAACTTCGCTGTCTTAGTCCAGTGGCTGTCTCCAATGCAGAGGGCCCAGGGTCAATCCCTGGTCAGGGAACTGGATCTCCCATGCTGCAGTGAAGATCAAAGATCCTATGTACCATAGGTAAGACTCAGTGCAGCTAAACAAATACGTTTAAAACATAATAATAAAGTCAGACAGATTTGACGAGCACTGTGGTTGGGAAAATCCACATCACTCTGGCCGGCTAGACCAGAGCAGGGCCTATGCCAGTGGAGGGGCAGGAAGAAAGAAAGACAAAACATTCTGAGAATTTTAATGTGTATAGGGGTGGGGGTGGCAGGGGGAATTGGATTAAATTCACATGCACAGTTTATAGAAAGGTCTCTATTTTACAAATTGAAATGCTGCTCACATTTAAAAGCAGCTCTTCAACAACTAGGCTAATTGAATTTGACTGCTTCCCTGTAAGCAGAGAATTCCTTTTCCTAGAAAAAGGGGAACAGATTATTCTAGCCCTGGGGAATGTTATTTCACCTGTTGGATGGCCTGACTTTTCAGGTGAAGTATTGCATTCTATGTACCAGTTGTAACATTCACAATCTGGATATTGTGAAATATGAGTTAAAATGGAACACCTGTCACTGTTAGTTTTTGCTGTTTTGATGTGGCATTTCTCGGGGTGGGGCTTCCCAGAAAATATTCAGTGACACTCTGTTTGATGGCTTGTCACGGCCCCCAAATGAAAACTGTAGAGTGACATGGCAGCATGCAGGGGACCGGGTGGGCCTGAGAGCTTTGGTAAATAAGAGAGTGCTCAGTTTTATAGAGAGGAAATTTGAAAAATGGTTTTATAGTTAAACCATTTGAAAAGTGATATATAATTGAACCAAAACGTTTAATTACATTGAAATTGTACACACCTAGCGAGCGATATCTTCTTCTCTTTACACAATGACTGCTTTTTCACTTTCCACTTATAAGCAGGAAACAACTGTGTATAAGTAATCAGAAAGACTTTTGGGGCTTTTCTGACTCAAAATTTTACATTCCTGAGGTGAATTGACTGTTCCGTCTCGCCACCAAATACCTGGCATCCTTTGGTATTCCGCAGCAGCAGAGTCTGAGTCCTGGAATCACATGCTTTGGTTTGTGTTGGAAGCATCCAATTAGGAATGCTTTCAGGTAAGGAATCCGCCTGCCAATGCAGGAGACCTGGGTTCAATCCCTGGGTCAGGAAGATCACCTGAAGGAGGAAATGTCAACCCACTCTAGTATTCTTGCCTGGAGAATCCTATGAACAGAGAAGCCTGGTGGGCTGTACTCTGGATTGCAAAGAGTTGGACATGACTGAGCACGCACACTCCAAGTGAATTGCAAGGTACAGTGAGAGAAGAGAAATCGTACTTGCAGCTGGGATGTGAGTGTTCCCAGAGACCCTTCCTCTAGCTTTGGGAAGTTGCTTAACCTTTCTGAGCTCCTGTTTCCACTTCCTATGGCCTCTGCCTCTTTGAGTGGTGATCTGGTGTTACCTGCCACACTTTCTGTGCTTTTTTGAAAATCTGAAGCCAACACAGCAGATTGGAAAATCTGGTGGTACAACATTATTCATCAGCTATACCCCAGTACAAAATGTTTTTGGTGTTACAGAAAAAAGAAAAGGAAAATCTGGTGGTGGGTTTCAGGGGTGTCCGTGACATTATTTTCTGAATTACTTTTTTTCAAATTATTTCCTTAAACTTCCATCAGAAATTATAAGTGAAAGTGCCAGATGCCTTCATTCATGTTTCTAGACTCAGTAAGGATTTTTGGATCCAATGTTTATGTTGAGCTTGTCGGCCTTTAGGAGATGAGAGAGGTGGCAATGCTGAAGAATCAATTCTGTAATTGTCATTGTCACACTTACCCTGTGGCTCTTAAGAAACTACTGTGAAGCCTTGCTTCGATCCATCAGGCCTTTGCTGCTTGCTTCTTAAAGGAAATGTCTGTGAACGTGTGCTTTTTCTGTGCCTGTTTGGTGGCTTCTTACTCTACAAAGATGGAAAATGGGCAAAGATTTCTAAGAGAATTTCTAATGATGGCTTGGTAGTGTATGTGCTTTCCACTTACAAGAGACTGGCTGAGTGAGGATTAGGGGTCAGGAAATTAATTGGTTTCTCATGGCCGTTTACCTCCAAGTATAGCGTATAATGGGCTTCCCTGATGGCTCAGTAGTAAAGACTCTGCCTGCCATTGCAGGAAATGCGGTTTCCATCCCAGAGTCGGGAAGATCCCCTGGAGAAGGAATGGTAACCCACTCCAGTATTCTTGCCTGGGAAACCCCGTGGAAAGAGAAGCCTGGTGGGCCATAGTCTATGGTGGGCTATAGTCTGACAGGGTCGGACATGACTTAGTGACTAAAGAACGATAGGGTAAAATGGTAAAAGAGTGGTGTCTTTACCAGTGGCTCGGTCAGAGGAATGCTCTGCTTTATTTGATATCCAGAAAGAACCCAGATGCCAAGTGTGGGGAGCAGGGTGGGGTGGATACATCGTTGCAGATGCTGGCTCCCTGTAGTATTAGAGCAGGGACACTGAGGAGCAGGCTCTCCTGAGTCTGGGTTCTCTGTGACTCAGAGCATGGAATGACTAAGTACGTCTGCACTTAGGCAATGTCTGCAGTGTTCTTTCTGCTTGTTTGTAGGCTGAGCCATTGTGCCAGTCTGCCTGGGATTGAGGAGTCTTCTAAGAGATAGGATTTTTAGCACCAAAACCAGGAAAGCCCTGGCAAGTTTGGGCAGTTGGCTCCCCTCCCTTCCGGCCGCACTGCCACACCTTGCAATGAGCCTCCCAACAACTCTGTTCACTGTTTCCAGGGGCTTTGCACTTGGGGTCCTAGTGGTTGTTGATCAGTCACTCAGCCATATCCGACTCTTTGTGACCCTGTGGACTGTAGCACGGCAGGCTTCCCTGTCCTTCACCATCTCCCAGAGTTTGCCCAAACTCATGTCCGTTGAGTCGGTGATACCATCCAACCATTTTGTCCTCTGTCGTCCCCTTCTCCTCCTGCCTTCAATCTTTCCCAGGCCTGGGGAGCTTGATAAAACAAACAACCAGTTTTTAAAGATGGGGTGCTCCTTAATAGTTCAGACTGAAGTCTGACTGTCTTTGTAGGGGTTGGTACCACCCTGTGATGCTCTAGTTGTTTCTTTGCAGTGCTTTTCCTACTGCTGGACATTTGTGAAAATATCAAACTGGAGTTAGACCAGGGAGCAAACAGGTCCCTGTTCCCCTCCTGTTTCTCCTGGAGAACTATCTACTGTCCCATCTTCAGGTGCAGGTAGAGTTGTAAACTGTGAATTCTGTCCCTAGGATTGATGACTAGACTAGTCTTTTCCTCTCAGGAAAAGTAATACGCAGTTGTAAACCTGAAAGTCCTATAAGTCCTATACTTCTGTCCCCGGTGAATGTTAAATGTTACCGGTCATTTCACAATTTTAGTTTCCATTTTCGTTATGCCCAAAGCTAAAGTAGAACAAATACAACCTGCATCTTGAGATCAAAGGGCAGAATCTAGTTATGCTTGTGGAACTTTAAAATCCCAGTCAACAAGGGGCCTTTTAAGGGTTTGATCGTCTCTCTTTTGAGAGGGACTGGATTTTTTCTTTTTCTCTGTATGATTCATCAAGAAAGTTCTGTTTGTTCTTCCATGTTTGCTGCTCACAAACCCCTGCTTCTTTTTTCCTCCTGGCAAAGTGACATGGCTGTGTGATCTTACTGGGCTCTGTGAAAACCCATGATCTTATCAAGCATTAGGCAGTTGCCTAGAAACCATCATGCAAACAGGATTAAATGAAGCATTTTTTCTATATTACAGCTGCTTTCTGATTAAGACGTGATGTCAGAAATAGCTCAGTGTACACCTCTTCATGGTCTTAAAACACAGATGAGTGAAAAAAATTTTTTCAACAGAGGTAAAATGATTGCTCCATACTCACATCTCGAGATGGTCATCACCAACCCGAATCTCCCCTGCTCCACCTCCCTCTCCCCCAACAGACCTCCCTTTCTGGAGGGTCCTGTATTGGAGATTGTGGGCCCTTTTTAAAGAATATGAGCGTAAACCTACACAAAGTTCAGACTCTTACTGGCCCATCGGTCCCTTGGACCTCAGCCAGACTGGAGTGTGTGGAGAGTTTTCAAAAGCCTGTTGCAGGAATTTGGTCATGAGGAAGGAATGTGTTCTGTGAAGCAACTCAGTGATAAGCAGGTTTTCAGCAAAACATCACCAGGAGCTAATCCTACTTTAAATCAACTGCAGTGAATTAAAGAGAACTAAATCTCTAACTCTGGACCCTGTTGTCTCCCAGGGAACAAACTGGGATGGAATCAAGCAACATGGAGAAGTATGAATTGAAAGGACTTGTTGCAGGATCGAGGTATTCCTAAACTCCGTTTGGATTAAGATAGACAAGCAAATGATGATGGCTGGCTTGGGGTTAAACGAGAAAAAGGAATCAGGAAAATCTGAGTCAGTAAGTCAGCAAATATTTATTGAGCTCCTCCTATCTACCCCTAGGTCCTTCTAGGTGTGGTGGGGGGGTGGGGTGGGTGAAGTGACTGTCAACAGTGAGTAAGATGGACAGTCCTGTGTGTTCCAGTGAGGGGGCAGGGGTCAGGCAATAAAAGCTGGAACAGATAAATAAGTTCAATAATTTCAGATAATGGTAAATGCCATGAAGACGATAAAACAAGGTCTGTGACTACAGTTGGAGGTTATGAACCCTGCCTTTCCAGTGTGATATTTGAGTTGAGGGGCTGAGAATATGAAGGTCTTGGAGGTTGAGTATATAGTAGTGAATGGTTTGTAGAAATCAAAACACCAAAAGAAACTTCAGCGTTATTGGATGATAAATCAGGTCCGTACTAGGAACATCTTTTTCCAGCTTCTCAGAAAAGTGAATCAAACCTCACCAATCCTCCAGATGGTTTTAATTACTTCTGGGGCTTGCCTAACATAGATTAGTCTTAGAATTGACAATGCAGATTTTTGTGTTTTTCTCATAGATATTAATGGTGGGAGCTTTTTGTATTTAAAGTTGTATTGTTAAACCATGAAAATAACATATTATCAAAGTTGGAGAAATAAGAAGACTCTTTTATAATTATGCAAATCCAGAAACACTTTTATGTTTGGATATCCCCTCCCAGTCTTTTTTCATGTATCTGGTTTTAGATAGTTAACAGGTAGCTGTTTACTTGTAATGTATGACATGATAAATATAAGTAACAATGGGGTATGTTATATACGAAACTTGTTAAGAGAGTAATCCTGAGTTCTCATCACAAGAAAAAAATTTTTTCTGTTCCTTTAATTTTGTGTCTGTATGAGATGATGGATGTTCACTAAACTTACTGTGATAATCCTTTCATGATGTATGTAAATCAAATCATTATGCTGTATATCTTATACTTATGTCAATTATACCTCAATGAAACTGGAATAAAAAATACGTAGTCCTGTAAATACATAGCAGACATTTTACCATTCTTCCTCAAATTTATGTTAATACTCTGTATTTACAGATTTTAGTGACTAAATATAATCCATTCTCAATGGACATGGGTTTGGGTGGACTCTGGGAGTTGGCGATGGACAGGGAGGCCTGGCGATGGACAGGGAGGCCTGGTGTGCTGCGGTTCACGGGGTCACAAAGAGTCGGACACGACTGAGTGACTGCGCTGACTGACCGATAATCCATTCTTGTTTGGGAGGTAGTTATGTTCTATAAAGTCCCTGTGAATAGTAAATTAGTGAATACCGAATCAGTGCTTCTAGGGGAAATACTAGGTTAGATTCCTGTGAGCCTCTGGTCTCACATTTTCATGAACTGATCAATACATTGCCTTGTTTCCTGTGTATGTTTAAAAAAATCACCTTACTCAAAATACATACGTGTATATTTTTAAACTTTTTTTCCCAGATCATTTATTTGGCTGTGCTGGGTCTTAGTTGTGGCATATGAGATCTAGTTCTCTGACCAGGGATCAAACCCATTCTCCCTGCATTGGGAGCGCAGAGCCTTAGCCACTGGACCACAAGGGAAGCCCCCAAATACATATATTTTCGATTCATTAACGTTGAAGTCATGCCAGAGAACTATAACTCATACCTGAACAAAGCTTATCTAACACAGGCAATTTTTCCATAGGGAACATCACAGCTTTCTTCAGTTTAGAAACCCTAACCAGCACTTCAGCACTCTACATGGGGGCCGTTTTAAACAGCGACGTCACCCACAAAAAGAACAAAAGTGTGAAAATGTGGCAATGAATAGACCATGAAAAGGATACTTGTTTATGGTTTGAGCTGAAAGAAGGCAGAGTGTGGGCTTGTTCAACCTCAGCTGAAAGTGTGCACTTCAAGAAACTCAGATTTCTGTTTCTCTGTGCATATTAGTGAATGACCATGAAAGCACCACAAGTATTGATTCGGGGGCTACAAATAAATGTTAGCAGGTGGCAAATTTGCAACCATGGAGTTTATGAGTAATGAGGGCCGGCTGTATACTGTTCTGTTGACTGACCATGCCGTGAGTAACTGGAGCATAAATGACTCACCGTGGACTTCTGCTCTGGCATTTATGGAGCCTCCCTAATTTCTCCTTACTTTCCACGCCAAAGAAGCCAAATTCTGGAAAAATCCTGCTGAAGAATAGCTCAGAAGCCCAGGATAGGTGAGAAACAGCCCCCAGTCTGAGAAGGGATAATGGTAATCATATCACCTTACAGTTACAAGGGCTTTACAGTTTGTGAAGTTCTTTGATGTAATCTGTGTAATTGGATCTTTACAAGGACCCAGTAAGGGAGATGGAACTGTTATCTTCATTTTCCCAGAAAAAGACACAAATGTGAATTGACAGTACACATACTTGGCCTTACCTGGCTTTCTGAAATGACTCAGGCATTTTGCCCTCAGCAGATGCCCAGAGAATAGATATCTCATTGGAAAACAGTCTCTCTCCTATGTCCTACAAGTGCTTGACAGCATCCACCTACATTTTCACCATGGAGGGTTGAGAGGCGGATAGTGTAGTGGAAAGAGTGTGGCTTTCACAGTCAGAGGAAGTGGTTTGATTCCCTGATTCTGCTCCTTCTTTACCTGTGCAACATCAGCTAAGTTGTCAGACCTCTTTGAGCTTACATTTTTCATTGGTAAAATGGGGGTAATAACATTACTATTACCTAACTCACGTGTTTATTGTGAAGATTTAATGAAATAATATATTTAGCCACTTTTCTCATTATAAGAACTGTGTTGATAAGACATTTATTGATAGATCCTTAGATAAAATCAATAAGTATCTTGACAGTAACCTCTGTTTCCTAACAATTCTGCATGGAGATTACCTAACCACTAATAGACCCATTAGCGAATAAACAGTGTGCATTGACTTCGCATCAATGAATGTCTAAACTAATGTCATTTCCATAACACAGCATTTTCCCCTTGTGGAAGAAATATAAATGTTTCAAAATAAACATTAATAAAGTCTTCCCCTGATTTTTTTCTAATCTTGATTGGGATGTTGGTAAGATTTATATACATGTTGAACAAAGTGATGGGAGAGACTTGCTGCTTATAGCAGACTAAAGTCAAATACATGATATGGGGAGAGGTTTATGCAACACTGGTAGCTGTTTTATTGATGGGAAAGTGACATATAGGGAAGTGACTTGTACAGCAAGACCTCCAAAGTAGATTAAGCTTTCCCAAGCAGCCAGTCTTTGGAGTATTAGAGTTGGGGGGAAGGGGAATAGGAAAAGATTCTTTTCCTGATAGCTTTGCAATGAAATGAATATGTGGGTCCTTTGTAAAACGTTTTGAGATCCATTTTACACTTGCAGCACAGTTTCCGGCACATTCTTTTTTAAACATCTGTGCGGCATCAATAGAAAATGAAACCATCTGTTAGAGTGCTCTTCTAAGGTCCCTGTTGACCCCACCATGGCAGGGGTGATGGGGCCAGCAGTCTGAATGCTAAACTCCACGTCCAGGTGGCTGTTTCTTTCTGAACTTTGATAGCTGGTATCTGCCTGAGAGAAAATGACGTCTGCTTTTGCTAGTTTGGCCTTTGAGATTCCTCTGGGACCAGTGATCTCTGGACCCTGATGTGAGCTCTTGATTAGATAGAGGAATGCCTTCACATATAAGTTGTTTGAGACTTTTCCCATTTTTGCATGGCATGTGCTATCTTCCTGGACTGGGGATCGAACCCATGTCCACTGCATTGGCAGGTGGATTCTTAACCACTGGACCACCAGGTAGGTTCCTAGGGAATTCTCATATTGAGGCTAGCACACATTTGAATAACCGAGAAGACTCTCTTAGAGGTTAATGTTTACCTCTACAGATTGACGTTGGCCAAAGCAAATCAGTATCCTATTTTCTCCTGTTACATGCAATGGGATTCTGCAAATAAACAAATAGTGAGAAGTCTAGGAGGGAGATGGAACTTAGACGCTGAAGTTCTATTACATTTATTTCCTTACAACTTTATAGGGTATAATTATATAGGAGACAGCGGAGCTGCAGGTAAGTTTTGGTCCCTACCATGGTGCTTCTTTGGCTACTAGCTAGATGCCACTTAGGCAGTAGCCAAGAAAAATAGGTTGGGCATGAATCTATTAGACTCAGTTATAGAAATCATATAGAACCTTAACAGACTAGTGAACGTGTTTTAGGCAGTTTTCATAGGCTTTGGGCTGCATGATAGAATCTCTGTTATGCACAGCTCTGGGATTCAGCACAGCTGCTTGACACACAGTGAATTCTTAACCTGTCTTGGGTGAATTGAAGCCAGGGGGACAGAAAGTAAGAGTAAGACCCAGGAGCACAGAGGTCTGGAAGACGGTGAGTGAAGCATGAGGCCTCAAGGAGGAATCATTGAGGTCAGATGGGGAAGTTCCTTGTTCATCCCTGGAGCCAGAAACCAGAGGGAGGACCTGGGAAGGAGGCTCCCGGGGCTAGTAAGGTGCCAACTCAAATGTAGTTCAGGCCAGAGGGAATCTGGCACAATTGCAAACCTCCTGCAAAGACCAGGCTGGGGAGGGAAGCGGATGTGGACATGAACGTTCCAGGAGTAACACCAGCCAAACCAGGCTGTGCCCAGCCTTTAGTTAAGTTAGAGCAAGAAATGTGTCCTATATGTGTCTACTTTCATCGCAAAAATTCCTTCTTCTTCCTTCCCTTTGTTTTCTTCTAAAAGTTTCTCAAAAAAAAAAAAAACTTCTAAAAAAAAAAAAGATCAATTTGACCTTGGCCCATCTGTCAGGAAAAAGCGATTTATCCAGACCTAGATCCGTGATCTGGGAGGTCAGGTATGAATTCACAGCCACTGAAATCTAAGCCTGACTTCCCAAAATGAGTGAACAGAGGGCGGGGAAGCAGAGCATTGGGTTTAAGAAACAAGGGTGGAGTGCCTCCGACAAGTCATCACCGGGCGGGCCTCACTCCCTGGTTTGAGGCTGCCTCCAAGGATCACAGAGGATTCTTTTTTCCTCCACGTAAATATCCTCTCAGGGGGTGGACAGGAAGAAGAGAGAGCCTGGGTGAAAGCATGGACAGCCACATGAGCATGGCCAATCAGCAGGGGTATTCATCTTCTATTGCCATGAAGCAAATTATCACAAATTTAGTGGGTTAAAACGGGAACATGTATTATCTCACACTTTCCTTGGGTCAGGAATCTGGCACCACTTAGCTGGTTTCTATCTCTGAGATTCACTTGCCACACTGCAGTCAGGTGTCAGCTGGGAGCTGGGCTACAGTCCCTCTGAGCTTGTGGTTGTTGGTAGAATTCAGTTTCTTGGATCTGTAGACCTCTTGGTGGCCAGTTTCTTCCAGGCCTGCCAGAGAATCTCTGACTTATAGACCTTCTTTGAAAAGGCTTGCCTGATTAGGGCAGACCCACCCATAATAATCTCCCTTTTGAGTAACTTAGAGTCAACTGATTTGGGACCTTAATTACATCTGCAAAATTGCCTTCCCCACAGTGTAACCTGGCACAGGAGCCCATGCATTATATCCCTGAGCCACATCAAGAGAACCTTATGAGGTGTGTCCGACAGGGAGCAGGATCTTGGAGTCATCTTAGAATTCAGCCTCCTACAGAGGGCAAGAGAGAAAGTGACCAGTGCTGGTCTGTTCTCTCGTAGTGACTGTAATTTGGGAAGGGGTTGGAGAGCAGGATCAAAGATATTATTTGAGGTGTTTGTGACCTCAAATCATGAGAGAACAGATACAGCTAAGTACAATCTAAGGATAAAAAATTGTGGTAGCTCACCGTGGAAATTTTGATTTATAACAGAAAAAGTGTTATTGATTGGGCAGATTATTAGAAGCTGTTTCAGGGCCCAGCCTGGTGATGAGAGGAGCTCTCTGCAAGTGTGAGGAGGTTTTATTGCATACAGAGTTCCTGATGGGAGCTGTTTTTAAAGACAAACCCTGCACGTGACTTGTGGGTAACCATGCTCGTTGCACAAAGGCCCAGCTGTTGTGGGTCCTAGTTATTCTCAACAAGGAGGATAAAATTAGAGAGGTAGTTTCTGTCCATTTAACATGTAAAGTGTCAAGAAAAATGGGGTATGCAGGACTGTCCTGCATACGGGTTTGTCTTTCAAGCCTGTGCCTGCCAGTGGGTTATTTTTTTTTTAATCAGGAACAAAATATAGGCTCTATCTTCTGTGCAGAAAACATTGTCTCTAGTCAGCTGTCTTTACTATTCTTAGTTCCCTGAGAACTATTTAAACCAGTTCTCAGTTAATTTGATTAAATAGAGTCTGTTTTTTTTTAAATGCTTTGCCCCTCATTAGAAACTCATAGGTTTTTATTATACAAAATATATCTAAGAAGAAAAAACCACGTTACACTCTGCAGAAGTACTGTCAACATTTTGCCAGATATCCATCTATACATTTCTGCATTCTAGCATTTACAGACAATTCTACTATATAATAAGAAATGGGAAATTCAGTTTTTGTAATATATTTTCACTTTGATATATATTATGAACATTTATTAACAGCTTTCCACAGTAACGTTTTTAACTACTACTTTAACAACTGCAGCTGACTAGAACTACTGTAATTTGTTGAAACAGTCTCACATGGGCTGTTTAAAGCTTTAGGTAGATAGATGAGCTCTCTTAAGTCAGGGTTATCCACCTTTGATCAGTAGATGTTTCTTAGAGGTTGTAATGCTGTTGTCTTCATCCAGCGCTAATTTCATCTACCTTCATTCGTTAGGTGCTCTAACGTCACTGATGCTGCGCTTGCCACTTATAAAGGCAAAACCTGAGCTTTATGTTTACTTTTCCCCGAGTCTGTTCCCAAGGCTACGTGTAGAGTTTTTAAATACCTCTTTTGTGAGCTAGAAGCCCTAATAAACAAACCGCTTTGTTGAGACTGGAGCATTAGCACTGGCACAGTTTATTAATGTTACTGCACGTTACAGACATCACGAGTCAGCCAGGTGGTCCACCTGCTCCTTCATCCTCCGCACAGGCTGTGTGCAGCTTTGTGAGTTGCTGTTTTTCTTTCCCCTTCCCTTCCAAATGGGCTGCTGGTGGCAAAAATCTGTTTAAACAAAGGTGAGGAAAGGATCGGTTTATTACAAACCCAGACTTTAAAAGTTAGTTACAGGTTTAACCTATTAGAAACCTGAGCTTTGCAAATGTTGAGGGTATTAGGATGAATAGGGAAAGGGGCACTCAGATCTTGGTGGGGCCTTAGGCAGGGGTGGGAAGACAATTCAATGACCCAGATGGTTATCAAGAGAATTTTTTATAGTAATGTAAACAGAGCCATGGAGAGCTCTTGAATCAACATAGAGATTCCTCATAATCCTGCTGCTATCTATTGAAAGTCAGCTTGTTTTGCTTTTAGAAATACATGGTAGCATTTTTGGTTGGCATCATGATGGGGAAAGGAAATCACTAGCAGTTAGTGCCCAGAGGACCTGTGATGTTCGGGACAAGGCCAATCAAGGAAGAATCTTTTTACCTAAAATTCCAGCATGGTCTGGTTGAGAGCCTCAAGCCCTTCGGAACTTTGATTTCTTGAAAGGAATGGAAAAGAAAACAAGAATTTATGGCCATACGTTTTTTTTTTCTGGAGCTTTCTAGAAATTGTCTGGTCCTCTCTCTCGCTCCCCCATTTCTCATAGAGAGCCTGCAGACCTAAGGTTAGAAGGATATTGGTCCATGGAACTGAGATGTGGGTCAGGAGAAAGCAGCACAGAGCTTTTTAAGTCTATTTTTCTCCATCTATACTTGGCCTATAAAAGTTGAGTCATATTTTTTGACAAAAGTCTGTCTGGTTGTTTGTCTCATAGACCAGCTGTTCAAAGGCAGAAATCAGCCAATTCTGCCCAGCTGTTAACTCAGCCATCCTCAGGGGAACTCTTTCTTTGCCAAAAGAGTCTCGGAAAAGGCCAGAGAGCGGGGAGTTACAGGGAACACTGACTCAGGCTCAAAATTTGTTTTCAGGCTATTTTATTCCCTTCGGTATGTGAAAGCAGAGGCCACCTACATCATAACTGGTCTCAGAATTTCTGTCAGAGCTCCGGGGGCTTGGGACACTAGCTGGTCCTTCTCTTTTATTTTATATTCTAAGAGACCCAGAGAGGTTAAATGACTTGCCTGAGGTCACAGAGCCATGTAATGTTACAGAGCTGGATCTAAACCTAGGCTTTTTGACTCCAAATAGAGTGTTCTTTCTACTACACCAGCAGCTACCCTTTTGACTTCTTTATTGTTTATTCATGAAGCTTTGCTGACTTCCTTTCTAAAACATTCCTCCACCCCCACCAAGGCATTGCATCATTGTTTCATTCAAACCTTATGTCATTTCTGAGACCACTGCGTTCATGGGCAACAGAAAAGAATCTTTTAAGACCAAAAGGCAAAGGCTCCCTGTTCACGATGCAGTAAGCAGTTATCCACCACTGTCCAATCATGGGAAAAAAAAATGTAGAAGCATTGTTTTGTATTCTCTGTGGGAGAAAAGGATTCAGTTATGCTATTTGTTTTAATATGTGGGGTTTGCACAGTTTCCCAAAGGGACTGCAGAAAATCTTCACTTTGCTTATTCTCATAACAACTGTCGACTGGGGAAAATAAAGCACAACCTAAAAGTTGAGGGTTATGTTTTATTTGGTGGACAAAAGTGAGGACTAAAGCCCAGGACACAGCAGGAAGAGGCAAGAAGGGGAGTCAGGGTATTCAGGAGTTTTTTGCAGCAAAAGACCAGGTAGTCGAACATCAAAAGATTGCTGTTCATTAAAGAAAACCAGAAATCTCAAGTTAAGGAATTCAGCACTTTTCTTTGTGTGGGAACATGCAAGAGTCGGGGCCCACTGAAATGACTCCTTTGATATGTACCTCAGCTACCTGCGGCCAGTGGCCAGTATCCTGCGTTTTCTCCTCCTGGGTTTCCTCCGGCGTTCTGTTGGGGATGGCTGCAGCAGCTGACTGCTAGATGGGTTTGGCCATGAGCAGCCCATTTGTTTCCATCCAGGTTTGATCCCTGGGTTGGGAAGATCCCCTGGAGAAGGGAATGGCTACCCTCTCCATGGAGAATCCCATGGACAGAGAAGCCTGGAGGGCCACAGTTCGTAGGGTTGCAAAGAGTCGGACACAACTGAGCGACTAACACTGTCAGTTTCACTTTTTTTTTTTTTGAGTTCCCTCAGGGCCCAGTGTCCTGGCAGCTGCAACATGATGTCTTGATGGCTGCAACATCTTTACTTTACTGATAGGGCAGGCGATGTTCTGGTTCACATAACTCTGAGATCACCTGATTCCATTTATGGTCTTTCTTAGAAAGAGAATATAATGGCATCTTTTTTTTTCACCTTCTGTAGATGATCTTCAATTCTTACAAGGTCAGTTGAAGAGGAGGGGCAGGGCTTTAGCTGGGTGACAGGGACTATCTTGGTGGCAAAGGTCCTTAGAGGGATTCCTTTTGGAGCACCTGGACTCCAATTCCAGAGCAAGATGAGAACCTGAACCTAGCCATCTGTTGAAAAGGATTTGGCCGGCTGCTGCTTAGACCAGGGTCAGGAGTGTTTGAGCAGGTCCAGAATGTTTTCTCACAACCAAGATGCTCTCTTTTTCTCCCTTTCTGTTGATGCTTCATCATCATGGACTCTCAGCTGCCCACTGGGTGATGATCTCATTCTTCTTACTGGCCTACTTGGGATTTTCTGGGCCTTTTATTTTTTCTTTGTCAACAGTACTACCAAAGAGGGAACTTGATCATTCATTTTGACTGTGACCAGTTTTCTTATAAACATTTGAGAGAAGGTTTAAAAAAAAATTGTAATTGCTGGCTAAAAATGAAGAAAAGGCACTGAAGAAATATATAAATGTGATCAAAATGTTGATGATGGTCTACAGTGGACTTACAAGGAATGTGAGAGGTGTTTGAGACTGGAGATATGGGCCTGGTCTTCAAAAAGGGGAAAAGGAAGAAATATCAATTATGAATGATGGGGACTTTCCTGGTGGTCCAGTAGCTAAGACTCTGCACTCCCAATGGAGGGGGCCCAGGTTTGATCCCTGGTCAGGGAACCAGATCCCACATACCCCAAGTAAAAGAATCTGCATGCCATAACTAAGACCTGGTGCAGCCAAAGAAATACATTTTTTAAAAGGAAATATTAAAACCGTTAGACTTGTGAATGGTGAACTGAACTTTAAACCTCTTGGTAAACAAATGGGAAAACTCAAATCTAGGATGAGATCACTAAATGGTATTTAATGAGCCTCATAATCTTTTATAGTGTTAATAGGCTGATCAGAGACATGCTTAATAATTTGTCCCAATTTTAGCAGGGCATGTGTTAGCAACCACAATAAAACAGCTATCATTTACTGAACTCTTACTAGTGAAGGGAACTTTTCTAAGTGAGCAATGTCAAATTTCACTCCTTTTTTGGGAGAGGAATGGGTGATTTAGAACCTCTTAACTATATCTTCTTTTTTAAAAATAATGGAACTTGCCTTTCTAAATGCTCAGGTTTCTAGTGATGGGACTGGAGTTGATGGCCCAGCTTGAAGCAAACGGTGGGGGTAACAGAGCTATCCGGTGATTTTTTATTCCTTATTGTCCCCAGATGTCCTGTCCTGACCAGGCTGTTGAGTTCCTATATTCTAGCAGCATTTGGAGAGGAAAAAAAGAGTTGATTACCTCAACTCAGTTGGTGGAGTTTTATAAGAGGAAGGAACATGCAGGAGCGGATGGCCAATGGGTACCATGCTTCCACTGGTGGCCACTGCTGACTGACTAGTCAAGATGGACGTGACTCTGTGGATGACCGTGAAGTAACTTTCATGCTCACAGCCCACTAATGGTTCTCTGCCAGTTTTCACTTAGTATGCTACCATGTTGTGTCTGGATCAGGCTATATCTCCATTTTATCTTCCCAACAATTTTGAAAGGCAGAATGTATTCTCCCTAATTTCGGGTGGAGCAGGAAGCCTGGGTGATGTGCCCAAAGTTATGGTTGATAACTGCAGAGCCAATCCAGCATATGTGTCTTCTGACTCATGACTCCAGTGCATAAAATACTCCTTCAGATGATTAAGATTCTCTGGTGTGTTTCAGCAGGCCACCAGGAGCATGAGAGTGAGATCTGACAGAGCGAGAATCTAAGCAACTTTAAGCCAGAACCTGCCTGGGTCTCCCAGTTTGGATTTTTTCCTTGCTCTTATCTCAGGGGGAAGGAGTACTTTCTGGCAGTGAATCATCCCTGTGTATTTATGAAACAAGGCAGACAATTCCTCCTACTTCTGAAGTGCTTTCTCTTTTCTCCTTCATGCATTCTAAGGATGAGATTACCTCAGTAATTCTTACGACCTATCTGGCTCACAAATAAACAATAGCTTTCGAGGGAGTATGCCATTTCTTTTCATAAAAACTTTATGGGCCCTTCTAATTTTTCATATCTCATATCTTTGGCATTGGATCTTGATTTGGAGACAGAATTCTTTAATTGCAAAACATACATCCTATGTAGAGATTTCTATGGAAGATATTTATGGGACCCTCTTCAGTTATCTCTTTGGTAATTCTTTATGATTAGGCACCGTCTTTCTTATTACAGAATCTATAGTATCAAGGGGCTTCCCAGGTGGCACAGTGTAAAGAATCTACCTGCCAGTCCCTGGGTCAGGAAGATCCCTTGGAGCAGGAAATGGCAACCCACTTCACTATTCATGCCACCACCCTGCACCTCAAGGTCATTTCTCAAGTTAGAATGACCAAGAAGCCTCAGATGACTTCATGTTTCTTCCTGCTTCATCCGTCCATGATTTGGAGCTTGTTATAATAATAGGAATTGTTTGTGGAATAGCAAAATGCCAAGTTTTAATTATTTTAGGGTAGGACCTCAGTTCAGTTCAGTTGCTCAGTCTAGTCCGACTCTGCGACCCCACGGACTGCAGTATGCCAGGCCTCCCTGTCCATCACCAACTCTGGGGCTTACTCAAACTCATGTCCATCAAATCGGTGATGCCATCCAACCATCTCATCCTCTGTCGTCCCCTTCTCCTCCTGCCTTCAATCTTTCCCAGCATCAGGGTCTTTTCCAGTGAGTTAGTTCTTCACATCAGGTGGCCAGAGGACTGGAGTTTCAGCTTCAGCATCACTCCTTCCATTGAATATTCAGAACTGATTTCCTTTAAGATGAACAGGTTGGGTCTCCTTGCTGTTCAACGGACTCTCAAGAGTCTTCTCCAACACCACAGTTCAAAAGCATAAATTCTTCAATGTTCAGCTTTCTTTATAGTCCAACTCTCATATCCACATATGACTACTGGAAAAACCATAGCTTTGACTAGATGGACCTTTGTTGGCAAAGTAATGTCTCTGCTTTTTAATATGCTATCTAGGTTGCTCATAACTTTTCTTCCAAGCAGCAAGTGTCTTTTTAATTTCATGCCTGCAGTCACCATCTGCAGTGATTTTGGAGCCCAAAAATATAAAGTCTGTCACTGTTTCCACTATTTCCCCATCTGTTTGCCATGAAGTGATGGGACCAGATGCCATGATCTTAGTTTTCTGAATGTTGAGCTTTAAGCCAAATTTTTCACTCTCCTCTTTACCTTTCATCAAGAGGCTTTTTAGTTCCTCTTCACTTTCTGCCATAAGGGTGGTGTCATCTGCATATCTGAGGTTATTGATATTTCTCCCAGCAATCTTGATTCCAGCTTGTGCTTCATCCAGCCCAGCGTTTCTCATGATGTACTCTGCATATAAGTTAAATAAGCAGGGTGACAATATATAGACTTGACATATTTCTTTCCTGATTTGGAACCAGTCTGTTGTTCCATGTCCAGTTTTAACTGTTGCTTCTTGACCTGCATATAGATTTCTCAGGAGGCAGGTCAGGTGGTCTGGTATTCCCATCTCTAGGGTAGGACCTAAGAGGGTACAAACAATGAATATCTTAGCCTTCACTGAGGACTGTGAGGGAGTGCCCTGGGTGTTTCCTGGTGGAGTAAGTGAAGTGTTGTTTATGGAAGGTGTGTGATGAAGGAGGGAAAATGGAGTTGTTTTCTGCTAGGAGAGTGGAGGGAACCTGGGAGGAGAAGGTTATGTTTGTAGCAAGGGCAGGAGACCCAATTAGAAGAGCCTGACTAAAAGCAGCGTCTGAATTTGCTCATATAATGAGAACATAAAAGTGTTGAAACCTGCACATTGAAAGTAAAGGACAGGAGGAGTATTAAACAAAGGGTAAGACGTCAATTAGGAAGAAATTCTTCAGGGACGGGGAGAGAGTGAGTAAGAAATTTAAATTTTTTTTTTAATTTATTTTAACTGAGGAGAGTTTGGACTTTTGAGTTATGTTGGAGAGTTTTAAGTGTGGGAAGTTAAAATCAAACGTTTTGTTGGCTTTGGCATGTAGGATAGATCAGGCAGAAAGCCCTGCTGGGTCACCAGCACTCTCACTGAGAGTGTGCAGGCAGACTGTGGATTAGGGGTCAAAGTGGAGAAGGCAGAAGGGAAGACTCATTCGTCCAGATGGCTGCCTCTCAACATCCCAGGTCTTGATGTTCTCCCATTGTAGCTGGATAGAACAGAAGGGCAGGCTCTGTACTGCCTCAGCCTTGAATGGTTCGCCTGATCATGGTTTTGAAGGACTTATGTTTGTCAGGGGAATTCAGCTGTTTAGCATAAGGAAGAGGCAATAGAAGGACTCTGGAGGACAGTTTGAGTTTCTCAAAACAAATCCAAGATGACTACTCCATCTGATATGGACCATGATTTATTTCTAGAATGGTTCTGTCTGCTCTGAAAGGACCCTAAGGATTTCCTCCCTTAATATAAGGAGGGGATTGCGTTGATCTCAGCCCTACATTGCCATTCAAGAAGCATTTGACCATCAGGAATCTGGCCCCTGAGTTAGTGATGGGGGAGGCAGCGGGCTATGCTGAAAGTATATGGCATGGGAGCCAGAAAGCAGGAATCTTGCCCTCTTGCACTCTGCTCCACAATCTACAGCTGTCCACTCTGGATAATCCTTGATCTTGCCAAGATCAGATACAACAATGATGTGGAAGCGTTTTGTCATATGTAAACCATTATGTGTTGAACGTGGGAAATGATATTATTATTATATTTTCTTGATGTTATTTCCTATGAGGGCTGGTTAGACTGTTAAGCCACAGAAGGAGAGACCTTTACCAAGCTAAGTCTAGTTTGGGTTCAGAAAGAACAAAGAATTCATTTGGGGGCATCTGCAGCAGTATATATAAGTAAGCTGGGAAATAGGTTGAGTTTCTTTTTGCCAGCTAACTCTGAATCTCCTAGTTTTCCTTTGCCAGCAGGACCCACCCAGTGGTGTTTTTCTCTTAATCTCACTGACTGATTTGTTTGTATAAAATGAGACGATGAATTTTTTTCACGTTAAATGTTAAGCTAAGAACTGCTGTAGACCATTCAGGATTGATTGCATTTGGAGTAAGGGCATCATTACTTTTGCAATGATGAAGAATGATGTAGTTCAAGAGGAATTATTTAGTAGTGTTGGTGCATCTCCCTTGACACACACAGTATATGTAAAACTTCATACTTCTATAATTAGTAAATTAGGGGTAACTCTTTTTGCAAAAAAAAATAGAATATATTCTACCAATGGATTTATAGCAGGTTTCCTTTTAGTAAGCCTCCCCACTGCCTTTATAATTTGATTGACCTTTTCCACATACTTCTTTTACAAAGAAAGCCACATCTGGATATGACAAACCAAAATAAGCATGTTATGGATTTGGGCTCTTTAAAAATCTGTTGCTACTGCTTGTAATATTTCAGTAAAGTCAACATCACTTCATCAAAGAAACAAAAAACCTCCCAAACTCCCAAACCTCTTGTGTAATAGAGTTCCAAGGCTCAGCTCCCCCCCGCCTTTTTTTTAATGTTTAGAGAAATATGTAATGTACTTAAATTTTGGTATCATTAAAAAATTGAGTCCCTTTGAAATTTTACTGTAATAAGGTTTGACTTGTGAGCCTTTTAAATTTTTTTCCTTGTGACTTTGACCAAATGGCCGTTTCTTCTTCAGGTGGTCATCTGGCCCTTTCCTATGTATGTGTGCAGGGCGGGAATCCCTCATGTCTCAGGTGGCTTTCCTTGAAGGTGGACCCCTGGGAGAGAAGTAGACTTTGGACTCGGTCAGTAGTCACTCTTCTCTCCTCCCCGCTTCTTCCTCCTCTCCCCTTCCACTCCCTCCTTCTCCCTTCCCTTTTCCCTCCTCCGCAATACAGGCGAACAGTGTTCTGCCGGAGAGAAACCTTCGTTTCTAAAGTGAATTTGAGGTGTGCTGTCAAAATTACTTCCCTGCATTTCTTTGAGGCTTTGAGGGTTGTCAGCTTGTCCCCACCGTACTCACTAGATCCGTGACTGATGCTTTTGTAGGTTGCTGTGCTCTGGGCAAGGCTTCTAGCTACGATTTTTCAGTAAAAACTCTCTTCCCCTGCCTGAGGCTGGCTGTGGAGGCAGCCGGTTTCTAGGCGGGCCTGGAGAATAGCATCTTTGTGGGGCGCGGACGGCAAAGCCCGAGCCTTGGACCAGGGCCCCCTCGCAAGGAGCGGTCAACTTCTGTTTGCGGAACCTGCGCCCCACCCGATTCACTGCCCATGGGCAGAGGAACGGGGCAAAGCTGAACAAACGCAGGGAGCAGCAACGGGGGCGTTTCCCCTCGTCCGTCCTTTTCCTAAGTTGCAGAGCTTTTCCATTTTAACATCGCCTGCCACATTTTAGAAAATTAGTGTAGCAGAGCCGAATAGATTTTTAGCAACAACCGATAAGGCTCCTTGTCTTATTACACTCCCTCTGCTGGGAGTGTCTGCCGGGAATCCATGGAACCCTCCTCTCCATGGACAGGCTTAGGGGCTGAGTGATTCCTCCGCGCCCCCCTCCCCAGAATCCTGCACTTGGTATGTAGCACTCGTGGACATTTTTCCACCAGGAAACTTTCATTAGATTCTCAAAAGGGTCCACGCATCAAAAAAGGTGAGAAACTACTGACCAAATCCAAAGTCTACTCCATCACTTCCCCTCACTTTCCAACACACACACGCACACACACACACAGACACACACACACTGGCACAGACACACACACATAGAGTTTTACAGACATGGAAACAGAATCCAGAAGCGATGGGGGTGGTAACCAGTCAGGTGTAGGCTGGGACCAGATCTCCTGTCCCTGCTCTGATCTGGCACAAAAGATGACTTTGGACCCACCTCAGGGGAACAGAATTGCTTTAGAACCTGTTCTCTGAGCACAGCAGTCACAGGATATAGCTAGGTAACTCATGTCGCAACTCAGGACAGTCCTCTCTTTATAAAGGCCCTTTAAGCATCCTTCATCTTCCTCCTACTCTACTTGCCTTCCTTACCCCATGATACTGGTTCCTGGGGCAGTTGCCAGCAGGAGACAGCCCAGACTTAAAACCACTCACTCTTAACCTTGTAAGCTCCTTCTGACAACTACTGACCTGCAAACACAAGTGTCAATGCTTAGAGCTAAGGGTTCAGTTCAGTTCAGTTCAGTCACTCAGTCGTGTCCGACTCTCCGCGACCCCATAAATCACAGCACGCCAGGTCTCCCTGTCCATCACCAACTCCCGGAGTTCACTCAAACTCATGTCCACAGAGTCGGTGATGCCATCCAGCCATCTCATTCTCTGTCGTCCCCTTCTCCTCCCATCCCCAACCTTTCCCAGCATCAGAGTCTTTTCCAGTGAGTAGAGAATCCCATGGATGGAGAAGCCTGGTAGGCTACAGTCCACGGGGTCGCATAGAGTCGGACACGACTGAGCGATGGAACGGAAGGGTAAATTTGCATAAAATTAGCAATTTATGTAAGGTTAACCCTAAGAGTCGGACATGACTGAGCGACTTCACTTTCACTTTTCACTTTCATGCATTGGAGAAGGAAACGACAACCTACTCCAGTGTTCTTGCCTGGAGAATCCCAGGGACAGGGGAGCCTGGTGGGCTGCCGTCTGTGGGGTCACACAGAGTCGGACACGACTGGAGCAACTTAGCAACAGCAGCAGCAACAAATTTAAAACATTTTATTTATTTATTTATTTATTGACTGTGATGGGTCTTTGAAGCAGAAGTAGATATTTTTCTGAAATTCCTTTGTTTTTTCTATTATCCAGCAGATGTTGGTAATTTGAACTCTGGTTCCTCTGCCTTTTCTGAATCCAGCTTCAACATCTGGAAGTTCTTGGTTTTGAACATTACCTTGCTAGCATGTGAAATGAGTGCAATTGTGCAGTAGTTTGAATGTTCTTTGGCATTACCCTTCTTTGGGATTGGAATGAAAACTAACCTTTTCCAGTCCTGTGGCCACTGCTGATTTTTCCAAAGTTGCTGCCAATTGAGTACAACACTTTCACAGCATCATCTTTTAGGGTTTGAAATAGCTCAGCTGGGATTCCATCACCTCCACTAGCTTTGTTCGTAGTGATGCTTCCTAAGGCCCACTTAATTTTGTACTACAGGATGTCTGGCTCTAGATGAATGATCACACCATCATGATTATCTGGGTCATTAAGATCTCTTTTGCATAGTTCTTCTGTGTATTCTTGCCACCTTTTCTTAATATCTTCTGCTTCTGTTAGGTCCATACCATTTCTGTTCTTTATTGTGCCCATCTTTGCATGAAATGTTATCTTGGTATCTCTAATTTTCTTGAAGAGATCTCTAGTCTTTCCCATTCTATTGTTTTCCTCTATTTCTTTGCATTAATCACTTAAGAAGGTTTTCTTATCTCTCCTTGCTATTCATTGGAACTCTGCATTCGGATGGGTATAGCTTTACTTTTCTCCTTTGCCTTTAGCTTCTCTTCTTTTCTCAGCTCTTTGTAAGGCCTCCTCAGACAACCATTTTCCCTTTATGCATTTCTTTTTCTTGGGGATGGTTTGATCACTGCCTCCTGTACATTGTTACTAACTGTGTGTAGTTCTTCAGACATTCTGTTAGATCTAATCCAATGAATCTATTTGTCACTTCCACTGTATAATTGCAAGGGATTTGATTTAGGTTGTGCCTGAATGGCCTCTTGGTTTTCCCTACTTCCTTCAACTTAAGTCTGAATTTTGCAGTAAAGAGTTCAAGTTCTGCGCCACAGTCAGCTCCCAGTCTTGTTTTTGCTGACTGTATAGAGCTTATCCATCTTCAGCTGCAAATAATATAATCAGTCTGATTTCAGTATTGACCATCTGGTGATGTCCATGTGTAGACATTAAACTCTATTTAATTTTGATGGTTTTTATAAAAAAAAAGCTTTTCAAAATATTGATTGCTATGCCAGTGGAGTATTAAGTGCTTTACATGCATTATTTAATTAAATCATCATAACAGGAAGCTGGTACTATTGATATCCTCACTAAGGAGCAAACTGAAGTTTAGAGAACTGAAGGATCTTCATCAGGTTTGCACAACTAGGAGCCAGGATTCAAATCCAGTTGTCTCGCTTCAAAGCTTTATTGCTCCAGTATCATGTGGACACTGTTAGGGCTGGAATGAAAGTGTCAGGTATTAGAATAAAGGGAAACAAGACTTCACAGGATGATTGGGGCCAGGTTGGAGCATTAAATGTCAGGTCTTCAGTAATAGGGAGACAGACTTTGAAGTGAATTCATAAAAGAACTTGCATGCATCTTCACAGAGGAAATGAGGAACACTTATGTCGTGAGACAGAGGTTTGACCCAAACAGGAAGTTTCTTCCAACTTGGAGAGTCTGTGACTTTGAACCCTTTGGCAGAACCATGCTCTGAAGCAAGTAAATACGTCCATCTTTATTGCTGACATCCCATCTAGATTGATTGTTAGACTCTCAATCTAACAATCCCCTGACACAGTTCTAGACTTTGTATGTTGAAGACTGTGTGTTCATAATGGGTGAGGGAATGGGCTATCGGGCTTCCCTGGTGGCTCAGAGGTTAAAGCGTCTGCCTCCAATGCGGGAGACCTGGGTTCGATCCCTGGGTCGGGAAGATCCCCTGGAGAAGGAAACGGTAACCCACTCCAGTATTCTTGCCTGGAGAATCCCATGGACGGAGAAGCCTGGTAGGCTACAGTCCACGGGGTTGCAAAGAGTTGGACACGACTGAGGGATGGGATGGAACGGAACGGGCTATCAGTGAGTCTGTCTTTCTTTTTTTAAACTTCAGTCTCTGCTATGTGTCAGCTTTAGAGCCTGACCTAAACGGTGGGGTAGAAAGGGCGCAGACTTTGGGACTTTCTAGACTAGGGATCGGAGAAGGCAATAGCAACCCACTCCAGTACTCTTGCCTGGAGAATCCCATGGACGGAGGAGCCTGGTGGGCTACAGTCCATGGGGTCGCTAAGAGTCGGACACAACTGAGCAACTTTACTTTCACTTTTCACTTTCATGCATTGGAGAAGGAAATGGCAACCCACTCCAGTAATCTTGCCTGGAGAATCCCAGGGACGGAGGAGCTTGTTGGGCTGCCGTCTATGGGGTTGCACAGAGTCGGACACAACTGACGCAGCTTAGCAGCAGACTAGGGATGGAATAGTAATTCAGCTATGCAGTGCTAACCTTGAGCAATGTACCTAACCACAGTGAGCCCTAGTGTTCTCATCTATAAATGGGACATGCCTATCTTATCAGAAAGCACCTACCTTATGTTCCAAAAGTCAAGAACTTAGTCCGTCGGATGAGCCTACCACCTGATCCTGTCAGCATCTTCATCAATGATCAGCATCAGCATCATGTTTTCAGCCTGGTTAGAACTTCTCCATGGAGTTAGATTGTGAAGCTTAGATACCTCTTTCCTAGGAGAAGCAATATGGGGAAAGTTTGTTCAATTTGCAGTAAGAAGATCTATGTCAAGTCCAAGCTCAAATAGTACACGACTCTGACCCTGGACAATAGGTTTAAAACCAACTTCCTAGGATTGTTGTAAATGTTGGTTGAAGGAGAAGCTATGAAAATATAACCCATAACCTCTTAGACTGGATGGTAAAACTCCATTATGCTGCTGCTACTGCTGCTGCTGCTGCTGCTAAGTCACGTCAGTCGTGTCCGACTCTGTGTGACCCCATAGACGGAAGCCCACCAGGCTCCCCCGTCCCTGGGATTCTCCAGGCAAGAACACTGGAGTGGGTTGCCATTTCCTTCTCCAGTGTGTGAAAGTGAAAAGTGAAGTCGCTCAGTCGTGTCCGACCCTTAGCGACCCCACGGACTGCAGCCTACCAGGCTCCTCCATCCATGGGATTTTCTAGGCAAGAGTACTGGAGTGGCTTGCCATTGCCTTCTCCATTATGCTATAGCTTTGAAAGAATTCAACTGACATTTCATAACCCTTGATCTACTACATGAGTAGTCCTTTGCTCAAGTGTTTCTCAGCAGAAAGCCTCCATCTTTGAGGCTCACTTTGCTCCTTTCTCTGGTATTCGGCCTCCAGGACTGTATGCCCTTCTGTCATTGGCATTAAAGGTGGTATGATTCTGGCTTGATCCCTGCATGGACTATGGTGTCTTGACATGTCTACTGAGTCCTAGGGCCCACTGCTGCCAGGGAGACCCAGCTGGAGCTAATTTGCTGGCTTGAGTCACTGTGTCTGGTTGGGACAAGTTTTTTCAATCTCAAGTGTCTCTCTGGGACCTTCTCCCTGCTTACCACTTTGCTGAGTGCCTCAGCGTAGGTGGTGGTTAAGCACAGTTGCTCCCTTCTTTTGAGGAGCTTCGTTTTCTGGAGTGGAGGTTGTCATAATGTGCTTGGTGACAGCCATGAGTTCTTCAGGACTCCCTATCATTTAGGGCTAAATTGTTTGGTGACATGATAATTGCTAAAGAATCCAATGTGAAGGGAGGTCAGGGATGGTTAGCCTAGTGAAAGAAGGTTTATTACTGCTTATCCAGGGGATGTTCATGAAAACATTCATTAGTGCTGCTCAGGAGAAAGAAAATAGTGTCAGCAGAGTAGTCCAACCTGGCAACTTCCATGGGAAAGCGCAGACAACCAAAGAGAGCCTTGCCTCAGGATAAAGTGGGATTCCAGAGGCTTAGCTGGGCTCACACAGCCAGCCAGGGCTGACACTGCAACACAAGGATGGCATCGTGGCTTGAGAATGCAGGGGTTGTGAGTTCAGGACCTGCTTTTGCATTCTACCTTGTGTCATTTATTTCTCTTTTAGTTTCCTTAATTTCCATCTTGAATTGTGTCAGATGCTTGCAGAGTATTTACCATCAAGCAACAAGTAAATTTGTCTTTGGGGAGCTGCTTAGGGAATCAGACCCTGGCTTCAGGTCATCAGTGAATCAGGGAACCTGGGTTCTAGTCTTTTCTCCTTTTTTTTTATGGCTGTGTGGTGGCTTCTCTTGATGTGGGGCATGGGCTCTGGAGTAGGAGGGCTTCAGTAGTTGGGGTGTGCAAACCCATGGCCCCTGTATTGGAGGCAGATTCTTAACCACTGGACCACCAGGGAAGTCTCTGGGTTCTAGTCTTAACCTTAAAGCTATTCCACTCCTTGCAATGCAAGATCTGGTCCATGGGTGAGCAGCATTACTTGGGAGCTGATTAGTAATGCAGAATCTTGGGCCCACCTGCATTTGTGAGTCATCTTCTATGTCTTAACATCCCCAGCTGACTCATCTGCACATAAAAGTTTGGTCAAAGTGATATGGCTAGAGAAGGCAGGGCTTTTTCTATCTTCTCCTTCTTTTTGATATTTAGCCTCAGGTCTTAGTTATGGCCCTTGGGATGTTGCATTGTGGTACGTGGATTCTCTGGCTGCGGTGCGCAGGTGTGTATGGGCTTAGTAGCCCCGAGGCACGTGGGTTAATAGTTCCCTGACCAGGGAACCAAGAACTTCCAGATGTTTAAGCTGGATTTAGAAAAGGCAGAGGAACCACAGATCAAATTGCCAACATCCACTGGATTGTAGAAAAAGCAAGAGAATTTCAGAAAAACATCTACTTCTGCTTCATCGACTACACCAAAGCCTTTGACTGTGTGGATCCTAACAAACTGGAAAATTCTTAAAAGAGATTGGAATACCAGACCACCTGACCTGCCTCCTGAGGAATATGTGTGCAGGTCAAGAAGCAACGGTTAGAGCCAGAAATGAAATAATGGACTGGTTCCAAATTGGGAATGGAGTACATCAAGGCTGTGTATTGTCATCCTGCTTATTTAACTTATATGTAGAGTACATCATAAGAAATGCTGGGCTGGATGAAGCACAAGATGGAATCAAGGTTGCTGGGAGAAATATCAATAACCTTGGATATGCAGATGATACCACCCTTATGGCAGAAAGTGAAGAGGAACTGAAGAGCCTCTTGATGAAAGTAAAAGAGGAGAGTGAAAATGCTGGCTTAAAACTCAACATTCAGAAAATTAAGATTATAGCATCTGGTCCCATCACTTCATGCCAAACAGATGGGGAAACAATGACAGATTTTATTTTCTTGGTCTCCAAAATCACTGCAGATGGTGGCTGCAGGCATGAAATTAAAAGACCCTTGCTGCTTGGAAGAAAAGCTATGACCAACCTAGACAGCGTATTAAAATAGCAGAGACATTACTTTGCCAACAAATGTCCTTCTAGTCAAAGCTATGGTTTTTCCAGTAGTCATGTATGGATGTGAGTGTTGAACTATAAAGAAAACCGAGTGCTGAAGAATTGGTGCTTTTGAACTGTGGTGTTGGAGAAGACTCTTGAGAGATCCTTGGACTGCAAGGAGACCCAACCAGTCCATCCTAAAAGAAATCAGTCCTGAATATTCATCAGAAGGACTGATGTTGAAGCTGAAATTCCAATACTTTGGCCACCTGATGCGAAGAACTGACTCATTTGAAAAGACCCTGATGCTAGGAAAGATTGAAGGTAGGAGAAGAAGGGGATTACAGAGGATGAGATGGTTGGATGGCATCACTGACTCAATGGACATGAGTTTGAGCAAGCTCCGGGAGATAGACAGGGAAGCCTGGCCTGCTGCAGGTTGCAAAGAGCCGGACACAACTGAGTGACTGAACTGAACTGACCGGGGATTGAACCCTCATTCCCGGCATTGGAAGGAAGATTCTTAACCACTGGGCTACCAGGGAAGTTCCTGTATCTTCTTATTTATTATTTTGTATCCACAGGACCTATCTAAAGTTTAGCACACAGTGGCTGCAAAATCCATGAATCTTTCTCTGACTTTGAGCATGTCCAAACTGCTAGGGACTTTGTAAACTTCCAGGGACTTCACTATAAAGTGGTGTAAAGAGCGGGGTGGAGAATGGAGTTGGTGTCAACCTTCAGTGTTTGAAAAACAGACATGAAAATTTGAATAACTGACGATGGCAGCAGTGGTTTTATTCTTTTTTAATTTTAATTTTTAATTAGAGGATAATTACAATATTGTGATGGTTTCTACCATACATCAACATGAATTGGTTTTAATATGGCTATCTTTGACCTAATAAGTCAAAAGCTCTGAAGATGGGTCATAAGATTTCTATGTTTTAAAGTTTCCTGTTATGTTCAGTAATGTTTATTACAGTATCATACATAAAAACAATCTTCAAATGTCCCTGAAGAGGAAATGAATAAGTATAATGTAATACAATTCAAAAGTCTACATGAATGAATAGAGCTACACATGTAAACATTAATAAATCTAAAGAATTTTTTTGAGAGAAGAAAGTTGCAGAGGAGGTGTAAAGTATGGTACTATTTAAAGCTTAAAAAAAAAACCCTGTGTATGTAATGGAAGCATATTTATGTAGTAGAATTTTAAGTTCTAGATGGGAAAAATAAACACCAAGTTCAGGGCATTATTTAACTTTGAGAGGGAAGAAGGGGATTAAATGGGAGCTTCATGTTTTATTTTTTAAAAAATAAAGAGTAAAGAAAAAAAGGTTGCAGCAGCAAACATGGAAAACAAGATTTTTTTGGAAAGGTATTATCATCTTTATTACTCATCATCATCATCATTCATGTTACTATTCTCTATAATTTTTCTGAATGCCTAAAATATTTCATTATAAAACAACTGAAACAAAACCCTCCTGATAACTGTGATGCAGATAGTTGGCATTCTTCCTAAGGGGATTTTAAATATGTATATTTTTTTTCACTTGGCTGCATCAGGTCTTGGTTTTTGTACACAGGATCTTTGCTGCTGAGTGTGGGATCTTTATTTCAGCATCAGAATCTTTTTAGTTGCAGCCTGCGAACTCTTAGTTGCTATATTGTGGTTGTTTAGTTGCTAGGCCATGTCTGCCTCTTTTGCGACCTCATGGACTGTAACCCATCAGGCTCGTCTGTCCATGGGATTTCCCAGGCAGGAATACTGGAGTGGGTTGCCATTTCCTTCTCTGGGGGATCTTCCCGACCCAGGGATCGAACCTACATCTCCTGCATTGGCAGACGGATTCTTCACCACTGAGCCATCTGGGAAGTCCCCATCTTGTTCAATCACTCAGTCGTGTCTTATACTCTGTGACCCCATGGACTGCAGCACGGCAGGGAAGCCCTCCTGCTTATTCTTAGTTGTAGCATGTGGGGTCTAGTTCCCTAATCAGGGAATGAACCCGGGCTTCTGCTTTGGGAGCTTGGAGTCTCATCCCCTGGACCACCAGGGAAGTCCCTCTCAGGAAACTCTTGCCTTAGATGTGTCTAAGGACCTTTCAGTTTTAAATATGTTTGTGCACAGAGAACTCTCACCCAACCACCCTCTCTTGTTCTCTTCCATGACGCATGCCTATTAGGATGTACCCGAGGTCTGTGGATTCTTTGCATTCTGTCCTGATGAGATGCAGCTTTTCTCATGTTTGTGCTGTTGGTGAAACCCATCCATCTAACGCTGCTTTAAGGACCTAGCCTACACTAAGGCCTCTTCTCTGTTGTCTACTTCTGTTCTTTCTGGAAGGGGGCGGTTCTGACCTACAACTATCCTATCTTAGAGCTCTAACCTTAGGGTCACCTCCTGCCCCCACCTTCCCTAAGCTGCATTCATTTTTCATAACACCTTCACTGACCCTTCAGTTCCATGGCAGGACTTAGTTACCCTGTGAATCTTACAAATTTTCATCACCTCCCCCCAGTATCACCATTTGCAATCACTTCTTTTATTACTGTACCTGCTTTCCGAACTTCCTTAAGTGTCCCTGAAGTTTAATCAGTAACAATGACACTTGTTGGTCTGTGACTCAGGGAACGTTAAGAAGGTAGAAGTGGCTCTAACAGCTGGTGTCAACCAAACTTTTAAATTAAATTATTTTAGAGTTATTTTTAATATACTCTACAGCATGAGTCCTAAACCAAGGGTAGGGACTTCCCTGGTGCTCCAGTGGTTAAGACTCTGCGCTTCCATGAGGGGCTCAGTTTCAGTTCCTGGTGTGGAGCTAACATCCCACATAACCTGTGGCCAAAATATTCTTTAAAAAATTATAATAAACCAAGGGTGAAGAACTTCCCTGGTGGTCCAGTGGTTGAGACTTTGCCTTCCGATGCAGGGGGTGAGGTTCAGTGCCTGGTTGGGGAGCTAGGGTCCCACATGTCTTGTGGTCAAGAAACCAAAATATAGGACAGAGACAACGTTGTAAATTCAGTAAAGACTAGAAAAATGGTCCACATTAAAAAAAAAAATCTAAAAAAATAAAAATAAACCATGGGTGATCTTCCCCTTACTCCCCTCAGGGCCATTTGACAGTGTCTAGAGACATTTTTGGTTTTCACAACTAGGAGAGTGCTACTGGCCTGGTGAAGGTAGAGGCCAGGGATGCTTCTAAACACCCCAATGCGCAGAACAACTCCACCCCCCATAACAAGGAATTTGCCATCTAAAATGGCAGTAGTGCTGAGGTTGAGAAACTTGGCTCTGTAGACCCTCATATCATGAATATCCCTCTATCGGTGAGGCAGAACGGGTGGGGCTACAGTCCTTTAGTGTGGGGCTGTGGAACAGGGAGTGCAGGACTCCCTGTGGGGCTATGCATAGACCATTCCTGTATCATCATCCTGGCAGGGTGGGGGCTAGGGAGGTGATGCTGTTGGAGATGGAAGATGGGAAGAGATGAAGTAGATTAAGGAAAAACTAGAGAGGAACAAAGTCCAGGTACTTGGGAGAATAGAGGAAAGCTTATTCGGATGCCTTTGAATTTGGCACTTGGCTATGCATAACACTTTCATGCTACAGAAATGCAGGATAGCTTGCTTATTTCCAGATATTCTCAATGTAAAAGGTGGTAGATAGTTGCAATCATGGCCCCAAGTGAGTCATGCCATCCTGCTTACATCTGCCTGCAGTGTGATTTTTGCCATTCCTCTGTTCAAGAGGTGGTGTCTCTTTTCACCCCATGAATCTGAACTGGCCTTGTCACTTGCCTTGACCTGAAGAATTTGGAGGGAGTGATGTTGTGTGACCTCTGGGGCCACTCAGCTTTGGCTTTCTCCCTCCTGGAACATTTCTACTGTGATGCGAGAACTCCCCTCCTGATAAAGCCTCTTTGAGGAAAAGGCCCAAGCATCCAGTGTCCCAGCCCAGCCCCGCCCCCACCAAAATTCTAGCTCATTCCGTCTCTGTTAGTGAATGCAGATGAATCCGTGTATCCACCCAGCCAACCCATAGCATAGTGAGAAACAACAAACCGTGGCTATTTTAAGCCACTTCTCTTTGGGGTGGTTTGCTCCACAGCAATAGATAATTGGACATTGTGTATGAGTGACTTCGTTTGGATGTTGTTAGAAGTTGCGGATAATATTTTGGTGTTAGAACACGTGCGAATGTGCTAAGTCGCTTCAGTTGTGTCCAACTCTGTGCGACCCTATGGACTATGGCCTGCTGGGCCCCTCTGTCCATGGGATTCTCCTGGCGTGGGCTGCCATGCCCTCCTCCAGGGGATCTTCCTGACCCAGGGATTGAAGAGCGCCTCTCGTGTCTTCTATGTTGGCAGGCAGGCTCTTTACCACCGGCACCACTGAGAAGCCCTTGTGTTAGACCATGTGTGTAAATATCAGCTCATGGTTAAAAGAGTTTCCTTTGCGCTTGCAGCACTTCTCGGAGCTTCTGGATGAGTTTTCCCAGAACGTCTTGGGCCAGCTCCTGAACGACCCTTTCCTCTCAGAGAAGAGCGTGTCGATGGAGGTGGAGCCGTCCCCGACGTCCCCGGCGCCCCTCATCCAGGCCGAGCATAGCTACTCCCTATGTGAGGAGCCTCGGGCACAGTCGCCATTCACCCACATCACCGCCAGCGACAGCTTCAATGACGGTAAACCCGGAGCGGGGGAAGCAGCTGGGACCAGGGCACCTGTGACCCTGACCTCCTTGAGGGTGCGGAGCGTGTGTTACAGTATCACCAGCACCCCCTTCAGCCACATAGCTGCTGTGTGTGGCCTGTGCTTGGGCCCTGGAGAAATGCAAAGGCACAGAATGTAGCTCTCCCTGAGACTGTGTGCTCTGGGAATTTGCTAGAACCGAATAGTACTAATTGCTCTCTTTGACCCTGTGGACTGGGCAGCAAAGCTTCCTTTTGCACCTCAGCCTGGACCCTCTGGTTGATAATTCCAGTACATCCACCATTTCAAGAGGTCATGCCATGTTTTGTTTGTTTTCTTTCTGAGAAGGAACTTTTATGACCACTCTTCTCCATAAACACTTCTTGGGTATCCTCTTGACCCATTTCTGACATGTTTCCTTAACCCCATGTATAAGAGATCTTGGTGAGCATTCCTAGACTTTCTCATTGGTTACCCTTTCACGCCCATTATCAAGGCCATTAGCTTGGTATGTGTTGAGAGTTTAGTTTTCCTGGTCTTAGAGATGTTCACATGTTTTGACCATTACTCCATAGGCCTTTAATTGGTATAGGCTCTATGAAACTTTTAAAATTAATTTTCTATGTTTGTTTTCCTAGAAGTATAACTACCTGTTTTAGTATCTTGAGTAAGTTTTGAAAACTGTATCTGCTAATGCTAGTTTGGCATATGCTCTCTTCTCCAAGAGGATGGTCCCTAACTTGATGTCCTCTGGCTTGACCTAGATGTCCCCTCTCCTCCTATATGACTGTATACATGACAGCATCTTGTGAAGTGACTACCTACAGGACGAGGTGCCTCCTGCTTCCTTGGGTTAAAGGCACATGCCTGTCCACTTCACAAATAGGTCATTAGCTTTGTGGGGGAATCCCTTCTCCAGTTGGGGTTCTTAGATCTATCACGTGCATGCTCAGTTATGTCTGACTCTTTTGACCCCCAGGCTGTAGCCTGCCAGCCTCCTCTGTCCATGAAATTTTCCCAGAAAGACTGCTGGACTAGGTTGCCATTTCCTCCTCCAGGGGATCTTCCTGAGCCAGGAATTGAACCCACGACTACTGTGTCTGCTGCATTAGCAGGCAGATTCTTTACCATTGATCCACCTGGGAATCCCTTTTAGATCTACAGGAAACCCAGGTTTCCTGTATTGCAGATGGATTCTTTTACCAACTGAGCCACCAAGGAAGCCCAAGAATACTGGAGTGGGTAGCTTATCCCTTCTCCAGAGGATCTTCCCAAGCCAGGAATCAAACCAGGGTCTCCGGCATTGCAGGCAGATTCTTTACCAGGGATTCTTTGAGCTGCCAGGGAAGCTCCTTAGATCTACTACTGACCTCTAAAAGAACCAACTCTGGGATCAGTAAAACATCATATCTTGGGATGGAGAATGTGCAGGTTTTTTGTTTCTCAGGCTCATTCTTCTTTTGATTAGAGGTCTACCCACAGACAACCCAGGAACTTTGGCCTTCTGTCCTCAGTGAAGGGAGGGTCCAAATCTGTGGGTGAGTTCTTTCCTGACTGGACCCTCTGGAGCCCTAACTGTAATCTCAGATTTCTCTGACAAGAGGTTAGATGCATGATGATCTTAATCCTTCTTCTCTGTGGTTTGTCTGCTTTCCCTGCCTCGGCAAGGAAGCAGGGTGAGGGGAAGCCCCCTGGGAGGGAGGAAATACGGCTGAAATAATTCGAGGGTGCGGAGTTGTTCTGAGGGTAACGTGAGATGACAGTGCCCACCACATCGCATTTCAGTGAATCGGTGTCTCTTCCTTCTCGTCCTCTGTTGTTGCAGAGTTGTTATTGTTCGTTTTCCTGATGCCCTTCTTTCCTTCTGCTTCTCCTCCTCTCAGCCTCTCTTCTCCCCTCCTCTGCTCTCCCATCTTTTTCCCCTTTCAGTTTCTTATTAAATCATTTCCAGGAATGACCTCTGTTCAAATTCAGGGGTATGGTCTCTGTTATGACTATATACCTTTCATTTTATTATAACATGGAGGACAACTATAGGGAGTCAGCCTTTTTCTGCGTTTTAGCTTAGATAAACTCAGGCAGTCCCTGCCTTAGTTGCTTTTTTTTTTTTTTAAGTGGACTCTAGCACTAGATGGGAGATGGGACTAAATGACCTTTAAGATTTCTCCCAGTGCTGAGGTTATGTGTGGGTGTGGTTTCTGTTTAACATTTGCAACTGCCTTTGCATATGGTTTTCCCATACTCTCTCTCTTTTTTAAATATTCTTTTTGATGTGGACTATTTTAAAAGTCTTTATTGAAATTGTTACAGAAATGTTTCTGTTTTATGTTTTGGTGTTTTTGGCTGTGAGGCATGTGGCATCCTGGTTCTGCAATCAGGGATCGAACCCGCATTCGCTACATTGGAAGGTGGAGTCTTAAACACTGGACTACCAGGGGAAATACTACCCATGTTCTCTTTACTGGTTTGCCTTTGTTATTCCTGAAGTTCCTTTGATGTCTCTATTTCAAGCCCGACTTCCCTTTGTGGAAGTCGTTTCTAATACCTCTTGTATAGTTATCTACTGCTGTGTAACAGATCTCCCAAAATTCGTGGCTTAAACTAGTAATAATCATTTATTACCTCTCATGATTTCTGTGGAACAAGAATTCAGGACTTGCTCACATAGGTGGTTCTGGCTGTTGACTGAAAAAAAAAAAACACATAACTTAAAAGTTGAGAATTATGTTTTATTTGGTGGACTTTCTGAGGACTGAAGCCTGGGATGCAGCTTCTCAGATAGCTCTGAGGTTCTGTTCCAAAGAGGTAAGCGGGGAGCCAGGTTATATAGGAGTTTTTGCAACAAAAACCAGGTAGTCAGAACATCCAAAGATTACTGTTAATTAAGGAAAAACCAGACATCTCAAGTTAGTGAATTTAGCATTTTTCTCTGTTTCGGGAAGATGTAAGAGTCTGGGCGCATTGAAATAATTCCTCTGATATGCACCTTAATTATCTAGGGCCGGTAACTTGTTCTTTCCCATCCTGAGTTCTTTCATGGCTCACTGTGTCCTCAGATGGTAGAAAGTACTGGAGCCCTGTGGGGACTCTTTTACAAGAGGGCTTCACCCTCATGGCCTAATTATCTCTCCAAGGCCCCACCTCCTATGACCATTACTTTGGGCATTAGAATTTCAGCATGTGAATTCTGGGAGGACAAACATTCAATGTGTAGAGGAAGGCGAGTTGACGTTTTAACTGGGATAGACAGTGAAGGCCTTTCTTTGAAGGTAGCATTTGAGCAAAGATCAGCAGATGAGGAAAAGAACTAGGTGTGTGCGTAGAGGCTTCTAGGCAGAGGGAGTGGCCCTGTGTCAGGGGTGCGATAACAACATAGCAGTACCTCTGTTGTATTCAGTTATCGTCTGTGGAGCTAGTCATCCATGCAGCAGCCTTGTTTCTAGAATATGCAGACTAGAGCTGGTCTAAACAATCTGGGCAACTTTCCCCTTCAAATCCATGTTTGCTGAGCACTTACCATGTGTTCTAGATACTTGTGAGACAAGGATAGTAAAATGGTGTGTACTAAGTCACCTCAGACATGTCCATCTCTTTGCAACCCTATGGAGCCCACCAGGCTCCTCTGTCCGTGAGATTCTGCAGGCAAGAATACTGGAGTGGATTGCCATTTCTGACTCCAGGGGATCTTCCCGTCCTATGGATCGAATAGGGGACCCTATCTTGTACCAACACCTGTTCTGATTCTTCACGTCTCTTTATTTCTCCTGCATTGGCAGGTGAATTCTTTACCACTAGCACCACCTGGGAAGCCCAGTAAAACTTAGATTCTTACCTCAAAGTAGCTCATAGGGAAGATACTGTGTACCCCAATACTTGATCAGACTGAATATGAGCAGTGTCCTGAGAGGAAACTGTAGTAACTCAGAGGAGAGAGAGCATGCCCAGTGTTTATCACAGGAAAAGTTGCAGGAACGAGGCAGAATTTCATTTGAGCCCTTAGGTGTTGAGTAGAGTTGAAACGGCGGTGATGGCTGGAGGGAAGCAGATAGTGTACACAGGGCTGGGACACTGATTCTTCTAAAACAAGACCCTTAGTGAAATGATGGCAAATAAAGCAGGTTTCCAAAAGTTTAGGATCCCTTCCTCTTCCTGATAAAACTTTTTTTTTGCTTTTTAATGCTAATCAGTACACATGTAGCATCAAGGAACCACCTATACTTATAGCTTAGTGTGGGGAGAAATGATCAATCTTTTTCAGGAAGCTTTCTTATTAGACCAAAGCTCACAACATTCAGCTCCCCCATCTGGCCCCTCCTATTTAGAGGTGCTGTAGTGCCATACACAAGGAATGTTCCCTGCCGTATCGGTCAACAGAAGGTGTTGTGGTTGTCAGCCAGCCTATGCCCCCTGAGGAGGTTCAGGATGGAAAAAAGCAGGATACTGGCCCTAGATAGTTAAGGCACATATTAGAGGAACGATTTCAGTGAGCCCAAACTCTTGCATCTTCCCTTATAAAGAAAAGTGCTGAATTCATTTACTCAGGCGTCTGGGTTTCTTTAATTCATAGTAATCTTTTGATGTTCCAACTACCTGGTTTTTGTTGCAAAAAAATTCCTGTACATTCTGACTCATCCCTCACCTTTTTGGAGCAGTCCCTCAGGGCTGTATGAGAGGCTCTCTTCTAAGTCCTCAGAAATCTGCCGAATAAAACAGATTTCTCAACTTTTAGGCTGTGCTTTTTTTTTTTTTTTGGACCACACTGCAAGAGGCTGTGCTGTTAATTTGCTGAGAAAAGGTACAGTGGGTCAGATATATTTTGCAAAGAGTTTCTGATCCACAGTTCATCTTAAGTATCAGTTTTTCTCTGAGGAAAGGCTTCCTATGCTAGCAAAACCCCTTTTGTATGCAGGGAATAATGAGCGTGAATAGTAACTGTTTGGAGTATGTGAAATCGGAGGTAGGCAATGTGCATGAAGGAGCTGGGGAACTTGCTGAGGAAAGCATTGTGCAGGTCTTGGCTTCAATTGTTTCTCTGAGTTTTGTGTGGATAGGCAAATGTTTGGGAACAGAACGATTTGATTCATTTGAATCCCAGTTGGCATCCGCCTTAGGGAGGATTAATTCACAAAGATCCCTCTGGAGTCTGTGTTCTGTTAAGCAGATTGCTTTCCTGATCCAGGAGGATGATATTTCTTTAGGAGATGCATAAATAGGCAGCAATTTAAACATTATTGTTTGCATTAAATTTAATATTCTTCATCGTTTGCACTGTCTAAACAGCCTAAAGCCCAGAACTAGGAATCCTTGTTTGTAGTGACGGTTAGTATTTCATTGTACCTTGCAAAGTCAATGATTCCAATCTTCTTGTCCAGTTTTAAAGATTAAAGGGAATTCTTCTTCAGTTGCTTCTGAGCCTGAAACAAAATGATAAGCTAAACAGTTCAAATGAGACTCTCAGTTTATTAGGATTTTTCTTTCTTTCTCCTTCTTCCTCCTTTTCTCCTCTCTCTCTCTCCTACCATCATCCTTCTTTCTTTCTCCCTTCTTTGTTTTCTCCCTACTAACTCTTT